>NW_026057582.1:63519952-63799494 GCF_023721935.1 Panthera uncia
ACACACACACACACACACACACACACACACACACACACACACACACAATGGAGTATTACTCGGCATTCAAAAAGAATGAAATCTTGCCATTTGCAACTACGTGAATGGAACTGGAGGGTATTATGCTAAGTGAAATTAGTCAGAGAAAGACAAAAATCATATGACTTCACTCATATGAGGACTTTAAGAGACAAAACAGATGAACATAAGGGAAGGGAAACAAAAATAATATAAAAGCAGGGAGGGGGACAAACAGAAGAGACTCATAAATATGGAGAATAAACAGAGGGTTACTAAAGGAGTTGTGGGAGGGTAGATGGGCTAAATGGGTAAGGGGCACTAAGGAATCTACTCCTGAAATCATTGTTGCACTATATGCTAACTAATTTATAAATTTTAAAAAATAAAAAATAAAATTAAAAAAATATGAAATACAATAAAATAAAATTGTTAGAATGCATCCAAAAAATGTAGTATTTTTTATTCATACAATGGAATATTATTTGACCATAAAAAGGAACAAAAGGGGCACCTAGCTGACTCAGTTGGTAGAGCCTTTGATTCTTAATCTTGGGATTATGAATTCAAGCCCTGTGTTGGGCATAGAGCTTACATTAAAAAAAAAAAGAGGAATAAAGTACTGATACATACCACAACATAAATGAACCTTGAAAAATTATGCTAAGTGAAGAAGCCAGACACAAAAAGGCCACATAATTGTATGATTACACTTATATAAAATGTCTGGAACAGACAAACGCATACTACGTATATTAGTGGTTTCCTTGGGTTGCAGTCAGTGGGGGATAAGGAATGACTGCTAATGGTTAAGGGATTTCTTTGGGGACTGGTGAAAACATTCTGAAATTATGTTTTATGGTATGTGAATTATATCACAATAAAGCTATTTTTTTAATCTCTTGGTAAGGCCAGGTATATATTATTAGCCACATAACTGGTAATAGAATCAGAGAATTTACCACACATACATTTAGGGTGTGTCATGACAAGAGATCTTATGATATTACTAATACCATTCAGACATCACAGTTCTGCAACAGTGAGTTCAAACACATATTAATACACTTAAATAAAGGCAAACTTAGAGCTTTCATTTATTTTTTTTAAAGTAATGGCTATACAATTCCCTGGGATAGAGTCATAACTGCAAACCTATAAATCTCAGTCAACAGATAAGACATTCTGCTATATGATAAAAATAATACAGTGCTGTTTTTAATATAGCTGTCCTACTTCTAGAAATATCATAAAACATAAACAGAAAAGTATATATAGAAGAGCATGGATCTGTTAAAGGAGTTGAAGAAAATGTAGAAATTAAAGAATGTTAGTTAAGTCTAATTACTGCAGTGGTGAGTTTCATGCACGATCACACATCTTATGAAACTGTAATCCATTGTGTTGTTGGTGTCCATATGAAAATGAGAAAAGTGACATATCAGATGTACTTCATGTATTTTACCAACAGTCATTCTAAGTTAACTATATGTATGTGAACCTATAAGAAATCTTTTAAATGTTATGTTCTCCTCGAATATTTAATCAAGGATTTACTTGATTGCAAAATAATAGCCAACAATCATTGAGTATTATTAAATTGCTAGAGCACTATTCTTAGTATTTTTTTTAGTTTTCACTAATCTCATACACTAGTGACAAACATTATTTGTGTATTTCTTTCTGCTATGCATTCTTTAGGTATTTTATATGTATTGGCTCATTTAATCCTCACAACAACACTATGAAATATATATTATTGTCATGTACCTATTTTACAAATGAGGAAATGGAGACACAAGGAGGTTAAGTAACTGACCAAAGATAACATGGCTAATAAGCAGCAAAGGCAGGATGTTACCCCATGCAACTTGAATCCTGAGCTAATTCATAAAAACACTATGCTACATTTCCTTTCTAAAAGGCTTGAAGAGGCTTATAAAATGTCTCCATTTTAAGACTGTTCCTGTCCCTTATTTCCAACCAGAAGTGGCCACAACCATAAAGTTATTGTTGATAAGAGAGCCAACAATGTACTTCAGTATACTTTTCATAGGTGTCTCTTATACCTGTTTCTAGACCTAAGTTAAAAATTAGTAATCTATGGGGTGCCTGACTGACTCAGTTGGTAAAGCATAAGTCTCTTGATCTTGGGGTTGTAAATTCAAGCCCCATGTTGAGTGTAGAGATTACTTAACAATGAAAATCATTTGGGGCACTTGGGTGGCTCAGTTGGTTAAGTGTCCAACTTCGGCTCAGGTCATGATCTCACAGTTCCTGAGTGCCAGCCTCGCGTCGGGCTATGTGCTGACAGCTCAAAGCCTGGAGCCTGCTTTAGATTCTGTGTCTCCCTCTCTCTCTGTCCCTCTTCCCCTTCTCTCTCAAAAATAAAATAAACATTAAAAAAAATGAAAAAAAATAAATGAAAATCTTTAAAAAAATAGTACTCTGCTATTCTTAATTCTTCTTAATTCTAGCGTGGTTGTGAGAGCAGAGATGGAAAAAACACAAATTCATTTACTGAGCAAATATTTATTGAGCACCTATTGTAATGGGCACTGTTCTGAGTGTTTGAGATGTGTCAGTGAACAAAACAGACAAACTTTCTACCCTCAAGACCCTCATATTCTAGCAGACAGTGGAGGATAATCTTTTTTCTGAGAAAAATGTAAATTAAATACATAATCAAAAAGAGATTGAACAAAAGTAAGAAACATTTATTAGGCAAATGATTATCAGAGTTCCCAGCAAAGGTCAGCAGATCTTTTGGTCTTGAGAGCACCATTCTTGAGCCAATTATGTGCTTACCTCAACTGTATCTAGTGTATAGTGTTGCAATTAAGAATTTCCATCCAGAAATTGTAAAGGGGTAATTCTTCAAAACAGCAAAAAAACTAAAATACCTCAACTGAGGTATGAATGATGAATTGCATATTTTAGAGGAAATATGGGCAAATGACGTCTGCATATTTTAACTCATTCCAAACTTAAAAGACAGCGTCAGCCAATATAGGAACTCAGCTCAGTTGCGAACCCTGGGACTTAATCTATATTGAAGCTAAATATTCTATAAGCATGCAGTGAAGTGCAAAAAATAGCAATTGAAAAATGACACGATTAAATGGCACGACATGCAATCATTTGCTCTCAATTATATCAATGTATCTTCTTCATTTCTAGGAGTCAGGCAGAAATATTGTTTTTTAAATGCCTCTATTAAATTGGTCACCAATAATAAAATAGATGAGAGTCCTAATAAGCTCATTTACATAACATGCATCATACACTACAAAACTATTCTCTCCAAACAGTTTTGCTCATAGATTTGTCTCCTGGTTGTCATGAGTCTTTGCTACATTAGCAGATTTCAAAAGCATAATACTGCCTTCAGAACCATTTGTAGAAAAACGTTTATGAAACTTTTCTAGTTAACCCTTGGCAGGATCCTTATTGCTAATTATGGAAAAGGTATTGATATAATATCTTGGCTGTCACATTTTATTATGGTGATGGTAGAAGCAGAATCTAGGTCTGACATTTTGGAAATACCACCTAATTGCAAGTTAGAAACACAGAATGACAGTTTTAAGTAGATTATAACTTCTTTCAAAATAACACACGGGTTTATTTAATGTAAAAGCTGGATTTTAAAAATAGCATTAAAGACCCCTGAATTGGTTTACTAAGCACATCTCTATCAGCTCCTTGAAGATGGTCTGGGATGTGTGCCAAAATAGTTTCAAAATTGTACATGACAATATAAGTCTAGATTCTAACACCAAATGATTTGTTATAACCATTTAAAATCAAAATATTTCCAGTGAGTGCTTCCATTTTTAAGAAAAATCATCTCCTCTCTGTTCATGGAGGCAGCAAATGAGTGAGGTCCAAAGTCAAGTTACCTTAACTTTCATGGCCTACTTAATTTGACCTTTGACCTAGAAAAAGCTTTTACTTTTTCTTGCAATCTAGTATCCTCTCACTTGGATACTAGATTGGATCACTTAGGGCCACCAGGACTATTGGTTAATACTATAAATTCTTGGATGAATGGTGTCATCAAGATAAAAGCTAATCAGTTTGTTACAAACATTCATTTAATTGTTTGTACTTTTCATGTGTTGAAAAACATTAATTATATTTGGAAAGGAGATTTCTATTTCTGTTGGCTATTTTGTTAGCTGTGGACCAAAATATAATAACCATTTTAGAATTGCAGACCTTGCTTTGTTATTCCATAAAAACTGTTGCTATCCCTGTGTGGTATTCTTTAATTTTTTTGTGACTTTCCCTACATTAGCTTAAGTACTTTTAAATATGTTTGTTTTTAAGAATCAAGCTCAGTGGTCGTGTGCTTAGTTCATATTCACATGTAATTAGTAATATGTTATATACTTCCTTTTCTAAATTAAAAACACTATTAAAATTCCAGACATACAAAACAATATGAAGATTAAGTTACTCTAAAGAAAACTGTAATAGCTTACAGATTGCTTGTATCATTACTAAAATGCTGGTATCTATTACAGAGTCTCTCTGGAATAAAGAATGCACTTTTGGCAATAATCTTTTAAAAACATGTCCATTATTGTTAAGATGCTAAACTGGTCTGCAATTATAGAAAGGTAACTTTTAGCAAAAAGGGGGAAAGGGTGCTGGATATAAATGCAACTTAGCCATTATACTACAAAATACCTTTTCTTAAAATTCCACAATCACTCTTTTCATAAGCAGATAAGGTATTAATTGCCATTTAGTTTTACATTATTATATTTTGAAATCTATTTACAACACCCACTGTGCTTTTTATCTCTTGTTAGATTCCATGGGAATCATTTCAAAGTAATTCTGGGGAATGGAGAAAGCTGATTTTCTTCCTCTAGATTCTCTGTTGAACCCAGGTACCTGAACTCATCTTCGTTTTTAATGGATGTTGGGTATTCACTAGCCAGGTCAAAGGAATATTCAAGTTGGTCTTGAGGAAAGGAAGAAAATAATTCTATGTGACAAGGTACAGCACAATACATCCATTAGGCCAAATCTACAAAAGAAGGATCATCATAAAGACCACACTTGAAGAATGAAATAGCAAGGAAAAGCAAGGAGAAAGAAGGAAAGTGAGAGAACACAGGAGCAAGGATAACCTGGGAGGAATTCCCAGGGGTAGTGTGGAACACGCAGGAGAGGACAGATTACTGAACTAACTGGTTTCATGACTTGCTCAGCTCTGTTGCATGGTATTTTCTAGCTCTCTCATTCATACATTTGACTCCTTTTCTCCTCTATCAGACCCCATTTTCCCAAATTTATCTCTGAGTAACATTGTTTATTTCCTATGAAGCCACTCTTGGCACTTGTCACAAAGCTCGGAGTGTTACTGGAAGTAGAACAGCTAGGAATTGGTATTTTAGGGAAGTATTACTGTTATTCCAGAATCCTGCAGATGGGAAATAAATGAATTCAAGAACACGTGGGACACAATAAGAATGCAGGAAGAGAGTTAGGCTTTGGGGAATAACAACACTAAAAAGGAGGAAAATGATACTAGGGACAAAAAGTCAACACTAGAAAGATCCTTCTGTTTATTCATTTATTCCTCCCTGACCTGGAAGAAACTGAGGTATAGACAGCTCTACAAACTTCATATTTCTGATTTTATTTTTATGGCATCTAAACAGGACATTTTCCTGTGAGTTTGGATAACTAGGAAATTGCTTCTTAGCTCTTTTCCTTTGCTTTTGTGGTGGAAGCCCAGGGCAACTTGACTCCTTCTCGCCAGTTTTCAGTATTCCCAGATGTGCAGTAACACTAACCACACTCTCAGGGTCGTTTAGAAGTTTAACTAATATATAACAGCAACACACTCTTCAACCATTATATTAGGTAGTAGAGAGATGCTGACTCAATATTAGCCAACTGGTAAATTGCTATAATGATTATTTAGCTCAAAGCAATATTCCAGAACCTTGTGAAAAGGAAATGTAATAAGAACTTCATTCTTTAAACACTCCCATAACTAAAATAAAGCAGAGGTCTAGGAGAATTTTTTGAGAGCATTTTCCTGAATAAAGTTAATTTTCCTTTTATTTATTTTTTTTTAATTTTTTTTAACGTTTATTTATTTTTGAGACAGAGAGAGACACAGCATGAACGGGGGAGGGGCAGAGAGAGAGGGAGACACAGAATCGGAAGCAGGCTCCAGGCTCTGAGCCATCAGCACAGAGCCCGACGAGGGGCTCCAACTCACAGACCGTGAGATCGTGACCTGAGCTGAAGTCGGATGCTTAACCGACTGAGCCACCCAGGCGCCCCTAATTTTCCTTTTACAAGGATGATGTTTTCATTTCTTCTGAGAAGAGATACCACATCTCTCTCCTGCTTGCTCCCCAAAAGATGAATGAGTATATTGGGGGGCAGTGGCCTCATTCACCTCATCTAGTATTTTGGCAGCAAGGCAGAATATATGTCATCAGGGCATGAAGGTGTTCTAACTAAACATCTGAGAAGCAACTTGGACTGAGGGGAAAAAAACACAACTTAGAGTCTTTGCCTAGTTTGGCAATAAGTAGTTGTATTATCTCAAGTAAATCATATAACTTTTATGTTCCCTCCATATTCTTTCTCTAAAATGCAATGATCCTTTAGCATTTCACATCTGGCATCAGATTATGACATAATCTTGTTCTGTTATGAGGCAGGAAAAATATCAGTCTATCTAAGACAGACTTCTAAAAAATAATAAAATACAACTTTGAATATTTCTCAAATCAGTTGCAAGTTGACTCTCATCTGCTCTGGAGAACTTGTAGGAGTGAAAGAATACTAATTTCATTTCATCTTTCATTTTTATTTATTTTTCCTTTCACTGTCCTGAACTGTAGGAAACTAATTGGGCAAGTGCTCTGTTGCAATCACTTGTATGAATCAACCTTGCTTGGCCTCAGATTCTGCTCATGTATTCTGCTCATGTTCTAACATATTCAAAGTCTAGCTCCAAATATCTTTATAGTGAGAACCACATGCCCAAGCAAAGCACACAAGATTGAAAATTTTAACTTCCATTGTTACGTTTGTGAAGTTTTGAAGTCCATTGCACCAGTGTTTTACTGAGAATTAGGATGGCATGGTTGAATGGCTATCCATTGGCTCTCTTGGTGGTAATCTTGGCTGACAGATAAAGGAATGAATGGGTCTTGAAACATCCTTCTAATTCCTAAAAGTCATTTCTCCTGTCATGACTGAAGGGTTATAAAGAAGGACATTTTGAGAAAAGGAGGAGAGCTTGAGGGGAAGGAAGAACCTGGTTTACCACCTATCCTGTACTTTTCAAAGAACTTCTAACACCAGACCCATTGATCTATTTTTACACTTATCCTCATGACATTAAATTCAAAAAGAAAGAAAAATATCCTTGGGGAAGAGAATGCAATATTCTGAATGTAAGGGTATAAGTTAGGATTTAATCAACAGTTTAGAGCATCAGTGAAATTAAGAGAGATAACTTAGGCTATTTTTTTTTCCAGATGGGAATAATGATTTATGCCTCCGTCCTATCTTAGAGAGGTTTGGGGAGGATTAATGAGCTAATGTCTCTAAAGCTCTTTAAGCTCCTCATATGGAGGTGCAACATAAACAGAAGGTGAAAAATGATAGCAAACTGTACACTGAGTTGAACTTCCAGAGCAAAGCCCCTGGAAATGGGAAGCTGTTGCAGGTCAAGATGGTAAGTCTCTGAATTCCAATACCAGAGGAGTCTTGGTTTATTGTCATATGTATTTTTAACACTATTTAAAATAGGACTTCATAGTATTAACAAGCATTTCTACATTTCTTGTCAATCACAATGTCTGTTGTAATGATCATTTTTTTAAATTTCCAATCATCAAATAACATAGACTTATTATCTCTATTTTATAGAGAAAAAATTGAGTTGTGAAAATTGCAAAGACATCAGTATTAATTCACATGAAATCATTGGTTTGGTATTATTGGACTATGGCCTGGATTAGGATTCAGGAGATGTGGGCTGACATCTGGCTCTGGTTGGGTAGTTATTTAATTTATCAGAGACTTGGTTTTTTCTTCTTCGGAATAAGAAGGTTAAGCTAGCTAAATGATCTCAGGTCCCATCTCATGATGATCTGCAATCTGCTAAGTACTTCTTAAGTATCTAGTGACTCTAAAGTACATTGCCTATGGTACTATAAAGGGTATGCAAAACAAATACTTTAAGATGGTTCCTACTTTTAAAAAGTTTATACTCTTAAAACAACAATGAAATATCAACACACCCCTATTAGAGTGGCCAAAATTCAAAACACTAACACCACAAAATGCTGAAGGGGATGTGGAAAAAGAACTCTTATTCAATGCTGGTGGGAATGCAAAATGATACTAGCACTATGGAAGAAATTTTGGTAGTTTCTTACAAAACTAAACATACTCTTACCATACAAGTCAGCAATCGTGCTCCCTGGTATTTACCTGAAGGAGTTGAAAACTTATTTCTACACAAGAATCTGCATATGGATATTTATAGTAGCTTTATTCATAATGGCCCAAACTTGGTAGCAACCAAGATGTCCTTCAGTAGGTGAATGAATTAATAAATTATGTTATAATCAGACAATGGGATATTATTAAGTATTAAAAAGAAATGAGCTACCAAGCCATGAAAAGACCATGGGAGAATCTTACATGCATATTGCTAAGTGAAAGAAGTCAATTTAAAAGGGCTACACACTGTATGTTTCCAACCATACAACATTCTGGAAAAGGCAAAACTATGCAGAGTAAAAAAAATCAGTGATGGGGCGCCTGGGTGGCTCAGTCGGTTAAGCATCCGACTTCAGCTCAGGTCATGATCTTACAGTCTGTGAGTTCAAGCCCTGCGTCAGGCTCTGTGCTGACAGCTCAGAGCCTGGAGCTTGCTTCAGATTCTGTGTCTCCCTCTCTCTCTCTGCCCCTCCCCTGCTCATGCTCTGTCTCTCTCTGTCTTAAAAAAAAATCAGTGATTGCCAGGGGTTGGGGCAGGGGGAAGGGGGCTAGGAATAAATAGGCAGAGCACAGAAGATCTGTAGTGCAGTGAAAATACTTGGTATAATAAACCACAATGATGGATACATATCATTATACAGTTGTCTAAACCCACAGAATGTATAGCATTGAGTTAACTGTAATACAAACTATGAACTTGGAGTGATCATGATATGTCATTGTAAGTTCATCAACTGTAACAAATGTACCATTTTGGTGGTACCATGTTGATAATGGGGGAGGCTCTGTATGAGTAGGGACAGGGAGTATATGGGAAATCTCTGTAACTTTCCCTCAATTTTGCTGTGAACCTCATACTGCTTTTAAAAAATAGCTTAATTTAAAAAAGGTTTACACTCTAGTTTGTTGATAAGACACATAGATTCATAAATTTTTTTAATGTTTATTTACTTTTGAGAAAGAGAGAGAGACAGAGCACAAGCAGGGGAGGGGCAGAGAGAGAGGGAGACACAGGATCGGAAACAGGCTCCAGGCTCTGAGCTGTCAGCACAGAGCCCCACGCAGGGCTCAAACTCACAAACTGTGAGATCATGACCTGAATCGGAGTCAGACGCTCAACCGACTGAGCCACCCAGGTGCCCCTAGACACATAGATTCATACCTATACACACAAGAATAACATTTAAATAAGTACACAAAACAACACAGAAGTCTCTTATCTCCAGAGCTCCATGCACATGCACATGTTATTCTGTTCACACTCCCCCTCCTTCACTTCAGATGTCAATTTAGAGTCACTCACTCTAGTAACTTCCTTGTCCCTCCCCAGGAATGCCCCATTTACTTCCATAGCACATTATGTTAACTCCAAATAATCTTGAACTGGCTTCTCTTTTTAGGTACCAGAGCCTCTCCATCCTTACATGTGTTCTATTACTTCCAATGCCTTTTCTTGAAGATTTTCTTATTTAAAGGGGACTGTGAAGGCAGAGGCAATTGCATTCCAGGAAAAGAGGAGCTCTTAGTGGGAGTGAGTCCTGAGAAGGCTTTCTCCTACTTCCTCACCCCTACCAGCATTAGCAGTTTCTAAATCCTGTCATCTCTAACAGGAGGACTCTCTTAAATCCAGCCTCCTCCTATCTTCCACTATAATTGTACTAGTTCAAGTCCCCAGAACGTATCACCTAAGTTACAGCATAGTTACCTTCTAATGGGGCTTTCTCTCTGAACACTGATGGACACACAACTCTGCAAGACCACTCTGCTGCTCTGGGACACTGAAGATGCCCCTGATGAATGAGAAAAATATTGACTCCTTAGCTTGCCTTAAACTTCACCTGATATTAGTTATATAGGTACCCATGTTTCAGTATCGATGGACAATTGGCTATCCCTTGTATATGGTCTACATTTTCTCATTCTTAAATTTTCATAAAACTCAAGGGAATCTACATTTTCCATTTCCTTTTTGTCAGGGCCTGAAATATTTGTAGAGGAAGCCACTTACAGACTCTCTCAGAGGACCTACCTTAACACTCAGTCCTGGCAAACAAAACTCTCTCCTTAAGAACAAAGAGACATAGAAAAATCAACACATAGATTAATAGACATTGTAGTTAAAAGGAGGGCCCAGTTTGAGCACTCAAAGCAACAGACTAATAGACTCCTTTTGAAATAGAATTAGTATAAGAAAAAAGAAAACCTTAGAACATTTTAATCTAATTCTCAAAAATATGCAAAAAGATATTGCATCCATGGCACTGAAGTAGGTAGGCACTTCTGCAAATGAAACAAATCAAGAACAGGAAAGATTGTACAAAGATGAAGAGAACTTTTGTTGAATTAAAAATTGCAGTGAAAAACTATAAAATTAGGTACTGCAAAAACAGAAAACCTTGAGAATTCCACCAAAAGTCCCTGTATTAAAAAGTAGAAATAAAAATAGGTTTCTTTAAGTGAAGGAAAGATCTGGGGGACTTAATATACACAGAATGGGACCTCTAGAAAGAGGGAACTAAACTAAACATATGGAGAACTTGTGATAATCAAATGGTAGGCAAAACTCTCTGATCTAAAGCAAAATTTCAGTTGTCAAAAATCAATTAAGACTCACCAGGTTCCCAGCAAAAGAAATACAAAGGGACCAACACCCAGCCATAGATAAGTGAAAAACAAGGTTACTATGGAGCAACAAAAATCAGCCTTCTTCTTTATGACTGTAAATGCCAAAAGAATCATTAGCAGTTTTGATGGTCAAAGGTTATATTCTCCATGACAAAATTTTACAGTTGGCCAAGATATTGTTCATTTGTGAGGTCAAGTAAAATATATTTTCTGACACACAAGGTTTGTAGCATATACTAAGAATGCACTTTTCCTATAAAAATTATTAGAAGATAATCTAATAGTACTAAGAATAATTTTTTTTAATGGAAAACCGTGGTATTAAAAAAAACTGATGTTGAGCAACGAAATGAGTATTATAAAGAATTCTGAATCATGTTTCATATTCCTATAAAATATAATGCAAACATAAAAAAAATTATTGCAAGTATGAGAAAGAATGTCATTGTATTAGTAAAATAATAATAACATTAGGTAATAACTGCATCCAAGATGATACCAGCAAAAATGGAGAAATAGCGTAGAGGATGCAGAAAAGTCAATTTATCATTTTAAAAGTGGCATCAATAAAAGGTAGATTCATTTTTGTTCTTGGATATAAGGGATATCTTTTTTAAAAAATTCCAATTCACTAGGATAAAAATGAAGAAAACAACATGCCTTATAGCAAAATATTTAGACAAGACCACTGTGTAAGCTTCATGCATTGCTAACACTCAGCCCAGGGCCTGCCACATGGTAGGTGTCCAAGAAATATTTATTGGATGAATAAATGAAGGAACATGATGAGTTAAAAGATCAGCAATCTTAATCAAGAAACTAAATGTGGGCTGCCTGGGTGGCTCAATCAGTTGAGCTTCTGACTCTTGATTTTGGCTCAGGTCATAATACCAGGGTTGTGGGATCAAGCCCAATGTCAGGCTCTACACTGAGCATGGAGTCTGCTTAAAATTCTCTCTCTCTCTCTCTCTCTCTCTCTCTCTCTCTCTCTTTTCTTCTGCCCCTTCCCTGCTCAAACATGTACCCCCTCTCTCTCTCAAATTAAAAAAAGAACTATATGTGAAAGGGCTTACTTTTTTATTAAAAGATAGAGACTTTCAGATTTGATTAGAATGCAATTTATTAAAAAAAATCACCTAAAACAACATGCTAAAAATTTGATAACCAAATGACAGGCAAAGATATATGAAGACTTTAGACATATTGTGAAGGACTTCAAGGCACCTAATAGATGAGAAAGGAATAAGGCAATGCCTCTGATTGTAGGGTCTCTGGTTAGTTCTGTTACATTCAAATCCCCCATCTCTTCAACCTGGTTCATTAATTTTAACCAAGAGTGTTCTGAATTCTGTTTCTCACAGACCTGTACATTTGCTTGCCATCACTCTACCAGCCATTTGTATAATTCTTTGCACTTTTAAATCAACCGAGTCCTGATGATGTATAAAACAACAAAAACATATATATTCATGTTACCTGTGCCACCTTTCTGATTGAAATTTATAACTAGGAAAACCTTTTCTTTCCCATTTTAGACCCGCATGTCTATTCAAATTATAAAGATATTATAATGTTAGAAATGAAATGGATATAAAGACAAAGTTGGCTACTGTGGTGCCAAAGGCAACAAACTTTGGTTCAAAAGATGCCCTTGTCCTTCTGAAGCATCATTCTCAACGAAGTAAACATGACTCCTGGAATACAGAATTGTCTGTATACCAGAAGTTTTACGGCAAATGAAGTGTTGTTTAGAGGAATTAAATGACATCTATAATTGAATAGATTCATCCAAGGAAAAAGATGGCTACGACACAGTCACAGAATGCTAGAGGTGAGGGGAAGCCTTTCAAACAAAAAGCCTAAATTTACAAATAAATAATATCAGGCAAAAAGAAATTATTTACTGAGATCACACAGCTGGAAATCCTAGGTCATAATGTTGCCAACAAACATGACCTAGTAAGGGTACTCTGTAACTACCATTAATTGGTAAACTGTAAAAGAATGATGTGGTACTAAAGTTACAGAAGAGGATTCACAACTCAATATTAACACTAAAAAAATAAATTTTGTTTCTCTCCTTAAGTGGAGTTCTAATTGTGTGTGTAGAGCAGTAAACCAGGAGAAATATGATGAAGATATAAAAAGAGTGACTTTACAAAAGAAGGTCAGGGAGATAGAAAATGGGGAAGAAAAGGGACTCTAAGCAGCTGTTTTGCCATCTTGCTCAAAAGCCGAAAAATAGCCTGATGTGGAGATCCACCTTTGATAATCTGGGATCTGGTCTACTGCATCCCAAAAGAACTGTCCTTTTCCCAAGTGAGAGGGGAAACTTGGAAGGTGTACTGATTGCTTCCTTTTTTGCTAGCCTTTAGAGGAAAACAATCCTCTTGTGGTTTTACCTACATGATTATAGGTCAATGACCAAACAATAAGATAGATAATTCACTTCCTATTGAGCATAAAACTTACCTCAAGTAACTGAAACCCCATGGACTTTTCTTTATGTTTACTACTTATCTATTTACTTTGCTGTATTAGCAATAAATACTTTTTAAAAAAAGACCAGTTTATGCTATAGTAATTATAATGCTAATATATATTGAGTTCTTACTATGCAGGCTCTAGTTGCAAGCAACTTTCATATATAGTATCTTATAACCACTCTATGAGCTAAGTGCTATTATTATCCCTATTTGTAAGATGAGAAACCTAAGGGGCTTAAAATCAGGGATTAGAAATAGTTAGAGTCATGATAAACCCAAGCATCTTGAACTCACCTGTGTAAGCTTCTTCCCTAACGTGGAACAGATTCACTGCTCCCACCCTACACTTAGATAAGTGGAGAGCATGGAGACAAGTTTACAATTCTGTTCCCCATTTTCTACCCAAATTGAGTGTGTTAACAATAAAAATAACATTGAAATAATGTTAAGAAATCAATTAAGACTTAAGAATAGAAACATTAATCACAGTGGCTTCAGAGCCTAAATGTAATTCTGTCTGATTTTCTAAGCAGCGATAAAGTAAAGATGGGTGAGATCTCCCTCTCATCTTCCTAGGTTAGCATTGCAGCCTTTAATTTCCATGAATCTGGTTTACCTGATAGCAATAATACGAATGACACCTTTGAAATAAGTACACGGCTATATCTTTGTATCCTCAACTCATTCCCCTTCATGGGAATCATTCAGTATCTCCTTCTAGTGAAAGGTGTGCTCAGAAAGAATTAGGTCTTTGTTGTTTCTTTCTTTTTTCTTTTTTCTTTTCTTCTTTTTTTTTTTTCACTTTAGAAGGCTGCACTAAGACTGCCAATAAAAATTTCCTGTGGATCTTCCCACCAAACCCAAATGGTAGTGTGTATAACATTTATTTAAATCTCTCTTTGAATTCAAACCTTAACCCAGCCAAATTTTTTAAAAGACAGTTCTGGATTGTATCCAGTTACTTAAAATTACTTCCAAAGTGTTAGATGATGGATTTCTTATACGTGGTGGGACAAAATATCTGATAAAAGCTGAATTCAGTATTTTCTTTTGATGAACCTAACGTGGTTAATATAATAGCTTTTTAAAAAATTGTATCTAAGACATATAGAAAAGATTAAATCCTGTCTGATGTCTGTTGATTTTGAAAGCATTTGCATGCTTTTGTCACAGCCAGATTGAATCACTGTAATTCTTTGCAGCTTTGCCAACAACATCATTACAAAGTTTGTAATGGCTCCAGGACACAGCAGCAGGGATGATCCTGAACCTGTAGGAACCATAGCTTCCTTTCACATATTTCAAAACTTCCAAAATATTTTCTTCTGTCTTTCAACCTAATCTTAAAAATGTGGGTTTGCGGGGACACAACCAGTGTGATTATTTATGCTGCCATTGAGATTGGTCACAGTGGACATGGGAAATTCCCTCTAAATGTCTTGGCCAGATTGGTCCAATTTTTACTTCTGGAAATTACAGTGAGATTTGAGAAAATGTTTCTTAAAGCATGAGAACTGTGTTTAGCTCTTTTATTTATCTCTCTCTTTTTTTAAGTACATTAGTGATATCCCTTTTCGGAGTAATTACTTAGTAATGCTGCACATTTAATAGTTAATTTGAAATCCTTTTAAAGACTGTACCCTAAAAATTTTAATTTCTAAGATTTCAAACATTGATTTGCTGATTCCTTCAGCTGGCTGTCAAGTATTCAGACATGGGGTGAGAGCAGGCTACCAGTTGATGTGTGTTTTGTAGATCTTTGACCTAGGGACTATTGAGTATACAAAGTAGTGGCAGATTCTGGAATAATAAACTTACTAGGTCTGACTATTGGCTCTAACACTTACTACCTGAATGACCTTAAGTAAATTACTTCAATTTTCCCTGCCTTGGCTTTCTCATCTATAAATACAGAATAAAAAACTACCTGCCTCAGCATGGTGATAAGGATTAAATAGGCAAATGCAGGTAAGACATTTCGAAACTGTGACTTACATCCTATGAGCAGGTGATAAGTACCAGTTGTAATTGTGTCATTGTTAAAATTACTAAAGAACATTTTGTCTCCTTCTACTGCAATTCCCACATGGCCTCCTTTCCTCAAAGGAGATGCAGAGGGTACCATTGCCATGCTTGTGATAATTTTTGTAATCTAGAGCACGGTCAGGAAGCTAAGGCCTGATGGTCAAACCTGACCCACTGTCCACTTTTGTAAATAGTTTTGTAACTTAGTTCTATTGAACACACTATACTAATTCATTTACATATTATTGGTGGCTGCTTTTACACTACAGCAGCAGAGTTGAGTAACTGTGACAGAGATTATATTATCTGGCCTTTGGAGAAAATGTTTGCCAACCCTTGATTTAGAGTAAAACAAGGTTTCAGTGTTCATTTTGAAGGATCAGTGAGTGACAGGGAGAATACTGGAATTTGAACCCAAAGACCATGGCTGTTGCTCTGTCTCTGCTCCTTGTTGCTATGTGGATTCAAACAAGTCATGTTGACTTTCCACATCTCAAGTTCTTCATTCATAAAAATAAATAAAAACATTCTTAAAGAAGTGACCACAATTTTCAACTTACATAATTAGTAATTAGTCTAAGGTTTAAGTATAATAGCTTGCATAAAAGTGCTTGGTCAAACTTAAATTGCTAAGCAAATTTGGGGCATTAATCATTGCCAAGCTTACCAAATCTATTCCACTCATTCATTCACCTTCTTGATGACAGAGCCTCTTGGCAACTCTAAACTTGTCCTTCCCAGGCTGATTCTGGGCCCAGTCCAGTGCTGCAGCCTCCTCTGGCTGGTAATGAATAATTTCTCCCCAATTTGAGTCTTTAGAATAATGAATTTAGTTATGGAATACAATAAACATATGATTAGGTAATTATTTTCTCTTTGAAGGGCCATCATTAAAAAGTAGTGCTTTCCAGGCAATGGCATTGAAACTGCATGCAAACAGCTCGCCAGCTGACCTCATGAAATCTCTGACGTGCCTTCTACATTTTATTGTAATGATGTGTTCACTCATTGACAATTTTGCATTTCTGTCCCAAGGGTCTCAGGTTCACATCTTCATGTATCTTCCCATGCTGGGCTTTGACTCTTTGTTTCTTAGGTAGAATTTCACCTTGTGTCTAATCCCACATTTATCACACTTACTGCCTTAAAGAAAAAGAATACATTCCACAATTGCTTTTTCCCTTTTTCTGAAAACTTAAGATCCTGATCCTTTCTCTCATCCCAGACCAAACTCAAAGAAGGAAACAGTTCTGTCTACAAAGGGACAGGTTTTCCTTTTCATATGCAGCACCCTCCTACCCGTTCTCCTGGGTAGTGCACTGTGGCTTATCTATCATTACTCTGGGTGTCATATAAAGGAGTTTGTTCCATTAAAAGCCTGAGATTATAGAGAATGGAGAATCATAAAGCTAAATCCTATGGATAAAGCCTGTCTTCCATGTGACCAATGACAGCAGTAGACATTTGGGAACCCACAAGAAGAGGCAAATTGTGGCAAAGAGTTCCACACATAAAAATTCTTTAATAACGCCTATCTGAGAAATTTTATCACGTAAAAAGGCAGAGGGTATCTGTTCTTTGGATTTGTGGTAAGTAAAAAGTTTTTATTCTGCATATGCTTATTATCAATTATGATTTTGACAGGTTATAAACATTATGTTACAGTATTATTATATTACAAACATTTGGTTTGATTCTTCCAATGAACGTGATAATATACAGAACACTTGATTAATCATACACTAAGCACTAAAGAGTAAACAGCTCAGAAATATTTAAAATTCTGGCTAGGAAAGACATTTATTCCAACAGACAGGCATAAAGCTTTCTTAAAAAACAAAAAAGAAGTGCCATCATGCTAGATCCACTTAGCTTATCTGATCAAATTCCTCAAGGTCAAAACTTTAGAAGGGACCCAAGTTTCAGGTTATAGAGAATTATCAAGACTCCATAATCTCAAAAATTTTGAAAGTTTCAATTTAAAAAGTGACACATTACAAAAATAAAGGTCTACACTGATATAGTATAAAACTGTAAAATAAAAACACAAATATTTTCACCTCCCAAGATCTTCAATAGCCAAAACTATTTGCTATTCTGGCCTAGTTGCTGAAGATTGTGACTGATAAACCAACCACAAAGCAATAGTGACATTTAGTTCTGTTCTGCTCTTCTCTTTGAGTCATCCAGCATTGAAGGGAATTCAGTAAATATCAATAAATATCAATTTTGCATAGTAGTTCAGAGAATAGACTTTAGAGTCAGACAGCCCTAGATTTAAACCTAATTCTAGGGGTGTCTGGGTGGCTCAGCTGGTTAAGCATCTGACTCATGGTTTCTGCTCAGGTCATGATCTCATGGTTCCTGAGTTTAATTAAGCCCCACGTAGGACTCGATGCTGATAGTGCAGAGCTTGCTTGGGATTCTCTCCTTCTCCCCCTCTTTCTGCCCCTCCCCTGCTTGCTCTCTCTGTCTCTTAAAATAAATAAAAAACTTAAAATTTGTTTAGAAAACAAAAGAAAAAAAACCCTAATTCCACCACTCATTCTGGCCTTAGACATACAAAACTTAACCTTCAACTGGCCATTTCCATACCTGCAAAATCAAGATCCTATACCAACTTCACAGGCTGCTATTAGCATGAAATTAGATACAGGTATATATTCACAATGGAATATCATACAAATATCAAAATAAATGAATTATAGCCATTCTCAATGACATGAATGAATCCTGTCATTACAATATTAAATGAAAAAAGAAGTCCTAAAAGATAATAGACAGCATGATTACCTTTTAATAAAGTTAAAAACAAATAAAATAAAAAAAATATTCTTTCCTATCAAAGGAAAGCAAGGGCACAAAGAATGTGGGGTTCATGATTATCTAAGGTGAGGAGGGCAGGGGATGGAATAGGGCCAGAAAATCAGATCGAGAGATGAACATTATCATCAAAGTCTTACCTTTTGTGGGAGGGGCAGGATAGAAAAATGTCTATGCCTACTTTAAAACCAGTTAAATATGTAAGAATGGGGTACAAAAGCAATTAGTTTGATGACCAGCGACACTGAAAATATAAAAATGCCCTAAGAAAAAACAATCTTTGAGGAAAACAAATAAAACAGCAAAGAGCATATGATAGTCTCTGGCACTTTTGAAATAAAAATCCTAGGATTATTTTCAGGCACTAAAATGCACATGGTAAATAGTGATTCAGATGTAGTGAATATTTCCCTAGTGGCTACAAAGTATTAGCAAATGACTAGGACACCTAGGAATTATCTACTGATCTGGAAGTCTAGAGATTTTTCTCTCTCACTGTTTCTCCTTTGTTTCTTAAACTCTCTTAAATTTGTTACTAGGATAGCTGAAAATCATGACACTATACAAAGCTAAAGCATAAAGCTAATGTCTTTTGGAAGCGTCAGCAAAATGAATGCAGAAGAGCTCACTCTTACATTTATAATAATAACAACAAACATGGGAGGGGGAGTTGTTTATAAATATCTATAAGATATGGTGTAGGTATATAAATAATTGTAATAACAAACTTCCTGTTTTTATTTCCAATTATTGTATAACATTTTTGGGTTTATAATATTAAGAGATTTCTGGCCTTTAAATGTACCATTACAAAAAAAGCAGAAATAATAATTTATACATATAAATTCATAACTGTGTGAGATAAATACTATCAGCATCCCATATTTTAGATGAAGAAATTGAGGCACCAAGGGATAACATAAGGAACATGACCAAGGTCACACAGCTGTCTGGGGTCATTAACTGGTTCATTAATGCTGTGACATAGACACTGTGGAGAAAAAATATATTTCACAACATCCAGCCTACTAATGACCAGGATGCTTTACAAGGTGCATGCTATGTTCAAATAACACAGGGAAATACCAGAAGGCTCCATCTCCCTGCGATGGGGGTTAGGGCAAGACAAGTAGAGATGAAATAACAAATCTTCTGGACATTAGAGTTTAGAGAGTAAAACCTATTTGCCTTGGAAAGAGGCTTTCATTTCATTTCCAGTTTGGTCTTGTCAGTTCAGCGGCAGAAGAGAAGGTTTTCAACCAAAGCAATTTGCAGGTGTGTAATGCAGACAGTTTATTGGGAAGTATTGTGGCCTTACCTTTGACAGCTCCTCCTCTAAGGCTATGCAAGTAAGCAACATGAGCCTGCTTATGTGGCAGACGGAAAGGGAGCCATCATGTGACTCAATTCTACGATAGACAGTTGGAAGGTTGCAGGGCTGCAAGGGGATGGCAGTGGGGGGAGGGGCTGGGAGTGAATAAAACCTGGTCCTGGAAAGCATCGAAAAGGGACAATTCCTTGGTCCTAAGAAGTTCTTTCCTTCTTGGTTTTCTCCTTTCTCCTCTTTGAGACTATTTATGCCAGAAGGTTTCTTGGCACCAAGTTCATATCCTGTAACCCCAGAGCCTCAGACTGTTAACAGCCAGAGCCTAAATAATCACTGCACTTACAGGAAGATTCAAAGGGAATAGACTAGCATAGGCAATACAAGAAAATATTTGAATTTTAAACTGCTTTTGAATAGATGGTGCATAAACCATGGACACAAATGAGGTACATGCTTCTTCGTGGACGTCCAGTGAACACACACATAGCTGTGTTGCTAAGGTTGGCATTTTTCTATGGTGGAATATGCCTGTAATGTAGGAACCTCTTACTTTATTTCTTCCCTCCATAAATAATTGATACTCTCACATGTAAAAATTATGTTTCTTTTTGTTAGCATTAATGGTATTCAATTAAATCATGTGCTTTTATCATATCACTTCATGGAAGTATTTTTAGCCACATTATTTATGGAACATTTAGGTCTGCCTTTCAAAGTCCTCAGGAATCTTTAGTGTTTGCTGGTCTGCTTTTAATTTATCAAAGCCCTCCCTCCACAGGCACTGCACAAAACACACAAGCAGCAGAGATCCCCCCCCCATACAATGTGTATTTGATATGCTTAATGTTCATCTTTATACACACACAGACGTTGGCGTACAAGAAACGTGGAGGGTGTCTATAAATTCAAGGAAACATTTGAGTGCACAGTGATACATAGATACATGGGTATAATACTTTATGTACTTGATAAATATTTCATCCCTCCCATAAAGAAAGCTTTTTATCAACTTGGATTGTTTTTTTATTACCTTAAAGTATTGCAGTTGTTTCTCAGCATTCATTGTTCCTTCCTTTTCTTGTCTCAGACAGGAATTGAAGATGAAAAGCTCTGTATCTCTTAGCCACCCTTTCAGTTCTTTGATCCTGACCTCCAGCTGCCTTACCAGGCTTCCGCTTTCGGGAGAGAGCAGGTCACGTGGACCAGACCCACTGTGCCCTGCCATTGTGTCCTGGATCTTCTGTCCTAGGGTTTTCTAAGGCATCGGATTAAAAACAAAAACAAAAACAAAAACACACCACCAACAACAAAAAAAAAAACAAAAACATAGATTAGCTCAGGTACCAAAAACATATCACAGTTTGGCTGGTAACAAGAGCCACCTGGAAGGTGTCCGGCTGCACCTGCTACTTCACAACTGACATTCAGTTCAGATTAGCTCATTGTTCCATTTAGGATTTTCGAATTCTTGAGCCATGTGTGTTGTTCTGACCACCACCAGAGGCTTAAGAAGACCTCATTCACTTATAATTTCCTTTAACAGGAAGGAAAAGTTCACCATGGACACTGATGAAAATTCATTTGAATTCTCATGATGGGAGTTTACAGTAAACTAGTGTCTGCATAACATTTTCAGGAGATAGAAGTCTGAGTTTAATCAATATACTAAAGAGGCCAGGAGTAGATTATGCATGGAGAATTAAATTCCTTTTGTTTTGTTTTGTTTTGTTTCATAAAGTATAATTCCCCAAACCATATATGACTGAGGGCTGTTCAGAAGGGGTAGCCTCCTCGGTGCTGTTGGCACATTTTACCTGACTTGGAAATTGTTCAACCCCACCCTTAACCACTTTGCATTTCTGGTTGCTAGATTTTCTTATATATGTGTCAAAATAAGCCCCAATCCACTATGCTAGAAGCCTTCTTAGATTAACCACTATGGCATGAATGTGCAGTTGGGAGGGCTTTTTTTTTTTTTTAATGGAAAACACTCTGGAGAATCAGTAGGAGTTAATCTATAATGATGAATTAAACCTACAAAAATAAGCTTAAAACACAAATAAAATTAAGTCAACAAACATTCATTTGCTGTGTGGTGTTCTGTAAATAGTATCTTTAGGAGATCATAACAGAAAAATAGCCTTTCTTGGCAACACCCTTGTATTTTCATGGTGCAAATATTGATAATTTGAAGACCCTCAGTGGAATCCAGATTTAGCTATTGTTTTTATGCTGTAACAAAAGTAGCAGCAGGAGGTGAAATCAATGCCCTTGGAGGGTAGGGTCACAAAAAAGAATTTATTGCCACTTTTTTGTTCTGGAACAGTTTGCAATCATAAATTCTTCATAAACAGAATACTTCAGAGAATGGTCCGTCTTCATAAATATACGACAGAGGACATCAATTTCATTTAATTCACAATTTGTGTCAGCACAGCAGATGCCAATGCCTGCCTTGATAGGGTTGTTTAATATGCAATTGAGACAGAGTAATATGCAGCACAGGGGACAAAATTTCACAGATTAAACTGTACGCACCACTGACATTTCATTCTAATGTATTTCCATTCCACACTGTTCACCTTAGATGAAAGTAATATTAAAAACCATATCCCTCTATTTTACTATTGTTAGAAGTTAAAATCCTTGTCTTTAAATTTTTTTCATGCCAATTAAAATGTAATCATGCCAATTAAAGCGGTATGCCTGGTGGTGTTACTGCAGCACAGGTTTTGTTAAAAATCTTCCCCCCGCCCTTCTCTCCCCCTAAATCATGACAAAACTCTGCATATTGTATTCAAATGGTATTTTTGTCAAAATGGCAACCGTTTTTCGGGTATCTGACTCATGAAGGATAGCTAAATATTCTGTTTCTTTAATATTATGTTGATTTAAAATTTTTGTTGAGGAAGCAATATACGTGACATCAAATAATTTTCAAAAAAGATTGTGTTTAGTTATTTATCAAATTAGAAACAGATATATTAAACTACAGCTCTTTCTATCAAGCACATAAAGTTGCTGTTCTCATCTCTTTAGCAAAACAACCCTTTAAAAATGTCGTACGCTAACCACATTTCTCCTGCAGGAGATCAATGAATTCTGTACAAGTTAGTAGGTTCCAACTTAAATCACCATATTATGAGGTGGAAGCCATTAATTACTATTAAAAAGTAATGTAACAGTAGGTCAGAGTAAAAACTTTCCATGTTTTAAGTTACTTTGCACAAGTGTAGAGACTAGTGAATTTAGATGAGAAAGCAAGGATTTAAACTTGCAGTTTTTTTAATCACCTAGATTAAGTATGGCATAAACTGAACACTGGCAATCCTCCAAGTCATCAAGGTACACGGAGAGCTTTTTATTCAAAATATTTTTGGAGTATTATTTCTTTAAAATTAAAAAAAAAAAGAGGCAGGAAATGGAAGGCATGCAAAATTATGCTCCATAACTGACACCACCCATACTTTGCTGTTATAATTAATCATTTAAGTAATTGACAAATTTAGCTTACCCTTGATTTGAAGTGAAGGCAATTTAGGAGAGAAGTTGATGAAAAAATACAGTCTAACCTCTCTCTCTCTCAGCTGTCTTCCAACAAAAGGACAGTACTGTCTCGTGCACAGTGCCATCCAGGTCTCTGGGTAACAGAATCTCTATATTGCCTTTTTGCCAGATTCTTGCATCTCAGGCTTTGGCTGAGACCCAGCCCATCATTGCGTGAAATGAATTACATGAAACTTTTTTTTTTTTGGCTTTTGTTAAAAGTGAGCTGGAAATTGAGGCACAAAACAGAGGCCGATTTCATTCTGCAATTCAGATTTGGGTCAGATTTGCATCTTTGTTTTGGTGGCTTTAGTGTCACTTGAAAGCTGTAGTGACAACTCCCCTTTTCATCTGAAGGGTACAGTAAATAGTTACACAGTGGATGTCTCTAACATGTACCTTCAGAGTAAATTCTATTAACATTCATTCAAGCATGACAGTCAGTGTATATCAGATATACTGTATTATAGTTCACTTGGTGCATACCCATAATACATGGCATATTTTACTTACTTTTGTATGTATTAAAGAACCAAAATTATTAAAATCTGAGAGGAGACAAGCTCAGTGTAAAAAAAAAATCCCACAGAAAAGGAAAAGCAGTGTTTTTTCCTCATAATAGCATAAATAGCTTGTTTGAAATGTAGGTAGTGAATTGAAAGAGAGAGATATTTGTGCTTCAAATTAGAAATCAGACAGATAGAGTACTTCACTACACAAAAAATGTACACATAACCTACAAACAGTAATAAAAATGCAAATACCCCAAGCAGTTCCCATTTTTCATTAATTGAATCCACTTTTTCAAGGAGATCATTTGGTAGTAAAACGCCACCTTTCTTCAAAGCTTCAACCTTACTAAGCAGCTCTGTCTTTTTCAGGTCCCTGATGGACATTTCCACACTGTATCTCTAAAACGAGAAGAGAGAAGGAAAGCTATCATTAGGGAGACAGGTGTTCTTTGCAAATCTTTGAGCACAGAGTTAGTGACGCTCATGAGGGTTAAAAGTTTTTGTTTCCAATAAAATTTATGGGAAGGCTAAACCTAAGTACCTTGAGTCGTTGAGCAATAGTGCTGAAAACAGTTAAAGCATATATTACTCACACATACATAAACATCCAAGGTATTCCATTTAGTTGACTAAAATTTATGTCACATTAAAGTAAAGTTTACACACACATTGGGTCTTTAATTTAAAATATTCCAAGTAGGAAAATACCTGGTCTAGGAAAATACTGTTACAGTTAATTTGGGTCAACATTTGGCTCCAGAGCGCTGCCCATCTCTCATGTCTGCCCCACAAAGGACTCGTGGTATAGGGTGGTACAAATAAAATGATCCCTAAAGATTGTGTAAACTTCCTCCTTATTCTGTAAGTCTCCTGAGTTCCCAGTTAACCCTTTTTCCCCCATTTTCTTTTACTTAAAAATTGCATGGGCTTGAAGAAGAGGTACTTATATAGAGAAAAAAGCAAACCAGAGCTTTGAAATTGTTACAAATCTATGTTTCTTTATTGATTATTGTAAAATGTCCCCAAACATCACAATTGATTACAGTCCCCTCTCCCCCAATATACATTGTATTGTAACAAACTGCCAAGTGAGTCTCTGCTAAAAGATGTTTTGCTAGAGATAATGTAAGTGCCATTTAATATGGCAGTTACTATAGTGACTCTCTTCAAATAACTCTATTTGGATAACTTCATAGTTAGAAAGTCTTGTATTATGAATAGCTATAAATGACTGTGGCTATATTTTTAAAAGGTACTACACACAAAAAACACCTCTGAGTTGAAAACTAGATTCTAGTTAAAATACTACACATATTTTACAACTTCAGCACATTGTCAAAGTATAATGGCAATCCCCATTTTTTTTCTTTGAGCCATAAAAGTTGGGGCACTAAGGTTCTTGGTAGTACTGCTCCATTGCTCTAACCAAACTAATAGGAGCACCTTAACAGATCTAATAAGAAAAGCTTTTGTCTGGGCAAATCAGCAAATCAGCAAGTTCAAAACCTGCCCAAGCATGTTATTCACCTTTAAACCATGATATTGTATATGATCCCAAACTAAAATACGATTGGCAGCAGCTTAAAGGAAAAGAAGGTGTGAAATCCTTGTTTTGGGTAATAGATCCTCAGCATTTACGTGCATATGTTTGCATACTTTTAGTTTCTTATTTTAATCTTCCATTTACGCTAAGCATGCACATCATTTGTATTATGTAAACTTCTCCAAATGTTAGTCATTTGTGGATCACAGAACAAAATGTTTTAAATGAGGTGATTTAAAGCATTTCATAGTATTAATGAATGTTGATCAGGGTGTCAAAGTATCCAAAATTACATGAATATGCATAACGAAAAAAATCAAGGGTTGTTTGAGAACTCTTCCAGAATTTGACCTGTGATAGGTGGGAGATTCTGATTGCATTTCTAATGGCAGGCAATTACCAGGATCATGTTACTCCAATACTTAAAAAACACACTGGCCACTCGAGTTTTCTGGACCAAACACTCAACAAGTATTCCAGAAACCCAGATAGTGTTTTATTTATCAGAGTGATGATTGAGGAGAGGGCAATCTGCTTTATGTAATCAGATTCCCATCTAAAGATGATGCTGCCGACAAAGATTTACATAATTAATTTGGTAAGAATTCTTTGACATAATATTGGGGAAACCAGCATTTCGGGCAGGCATACGAGTCCTATTCAAATCTTTTGCTTTTGCCACGTGCCCTGACAGAGGGAGTCCTCCGGCTGTGCCACCTGGGAGCAGCCTCAACCAGTTATCACTGTCACTTGTGACAATCTCATCCCCTCTCTTTATCCCAACTTTTAATGGCTCCCACATAGCAGATCAGTCAAGAAAGAGAACAGTTTAGATTTGGCCCATAAAAATAATAGTCTTATAATAATAAAAATATAAAAAGCAATTAATTTAATTTTAGACATAATAAAATAATTTTCTCTATGAAATGTGGTACAAGTAGTCACAGCAACCTCTAATAAATGGTTATTACATTAAAAAAAACTTGTCTTTATGTACTCTCCCTGGTCTTGTCCCCACATAACCTACTGTATAAAGAGCTTGATTAAAGATGTGATTGATGGACAATGCCTTCAAACTATAAAAGCTAAGATAATCCAGCCAATTATTAGGTGTGTTGGTATGTACCTGAAAGATACTAGAATGTCATGTAATTTAAGGCAAAAATATTTGTTCTTATTTTTGAGGCACTCTGAAGGTTGAATCTGATATGATTTCAGACCTCAAGCAGTATACATATATAATAATGCAAACGTTGTTTTTGTTGATGCTCAGGACATTTTGCTCTTCTCTCTCCAACATCTTTTCAGAAGCATCAGACGAGGAGAATCAACAGCCTGCTCTATCAGTCATCCTATCAAGTAGGGCTACTTTATCCTGTGGTGAGAAGATAATTTAATCTTCATATTCATTTCACCCACAGCAGTAAGTGAGCAGAGGCTGCCCCATTGTGTCCTATAGCCTGGGATATTATGATAGAGACTACTCTTCATTAGTCAAAAATGAGATTAACGAAGTTAAAGTCAGATGGCTTTTCTTGAGTGCTAAGGTAAATAAGCATCCAGTATTTAATTTCCCCACAGCACCTGCTGTGGGCCTCTCTGTCTAGTCAAAAATAAAATATATTCTATTGAAAGGGCATATTTACATTATTAAGTGTATTTGCTTGGCCAATTCAATTTTGACTAATGAAGCCTCCTAATAGATACGTGAATGATCTAAATTAAAAACGCAGGCCACTTCTATCCTAAATGCCACTCCTAGGTGTACAGAAGGTATACAAAGAAAACTTTAAAAACAGAGTTAAAAATAACCACCAATGTTAGCTTGCTGTTGTCACTAAAAATTAAGGAAGTTTTCAGAAATTCTCACTCAGTCCTTTCTTTTTAAAAGTACAAACGCTAAAATTGAATTATAAAACAAAGCCAGTAAAAATAGGGATTTCTGAAGTAAATATAATTAGAAATGCATAAAGACTTGATTGAGATAACTTTTTTGACAGTTATGCTAAAGACTCTTTTCCCTCCTAAAATCTTTTTTTTTTTTTTTTTTTTTTGTTAAAAATCACACCAAAAATTCTGCCTAAATGGAGACTGGAACAATGCCTTGAAACAGTGTTAATTGTCACCATGGAAACCAGAAGAATAAGCCATTTTGAAACTGGTATAGAAGGCACACATTGAGAAACTCCAGCATTTTTCTGCCTCCCTCAATGTTAAAGAACAAGATGCCTTGTCACGGTGAGGTCAGAGAAAGAAAGCATCATGAAAGGGTTGTAGATACTCACTGTCTAGTAAATAAAAAAATAGAAAATAAACTACATACAGCTAATGCTATAAGATTCTACCCAGTGAATCTTTTTGAAATAGAAAGATCATCAAAAGATGGCCAGGATTGGGGGATGGATTCCACCTAAGCAAAACTTCAGGGCTATATTATGTGAACCTTGCCCCCAAAGCTCCCTGGGAATTCTGCTGTTGTAATAAAACTTCAGAAGAGGAAAGAAAAAAGGCAGCATGATGGAATTCAAAATAATGCTCTAAAAGCACACAGAGAGATTAAGACATCCATTGTAAGACTTTTGTATGGTGCTTCTGTTGGTTATGCTGAAAAGAGACCAGACATTGCTGAGCAGAGAGTGAAGTTTTGGCTACGAGAAGCACAAGAATTAAACCAAAGAATTTTCTTGATTATTAGAACAGGACTGTCTGATTCTGTGTCTTCGGGGTTTAAGTATTTACATCCTATACCATATTTTAACTGGGCTTGATGTGACTTTATATTAGGAAGAGTTAAACTTTAAGCAAGGAAAATGATCTAGTCATTAGAATAACAAATTTGAATATCTTTCCAAGTACCAAGTAATACCACAAACACCTGTATATCCAGCATAATCTCCTTTCCTGTAAACACACAACAGATAGAGAAAATACAGTGGGGGGAGGAATGTATTTTAGTCTTTTAACAAGAAAGCCTATGGTAGGAACACACCAAAACACCAAACTACCAGCAAAACTATATGTGGAAAATAGGCATTTTTGCACAAAAATGCCGAGATGTGTCTGTCTATGACTCCCGCATTGTGTTTTCTGGCTAGTGTTTGCCCTCCTCATGCGAGACTTCATGGTGGCCCCTCAGCAAGTCCATGCCTAATGCCATTCAGTGGTGAACAAAGAGTCTTTTTATATGAAAGTCCAGGGTCCACAGCTCAGCTGTACATGCCCCCGCATGCTGGAATCTGCTAGAGGCCAGTGTCGTCTCTGCAGCACCTCTGGTGTTGCCCCCTTTTCCAGAACACCAGTGTCCAGCATCTGATGACGCATGTGATGTTTCACCTGGAGCCAATTTCACCAACACTTTGGGAAGATGTTCGAGAATGAAGAAGGCGGCTCGAGCCCACGACAAATAAGAGTCGTTATTTCTTACAAACTCTTTGTATTTTACCATTAGCAATTTATGGCGAATAATTGCACAGAGAAATTATAAAGACTCCTACAATTGTCCTTGTAAATTAATAATAGGCTTTCTTGATTGGGATAAATTTGCTGCTGAGCCTTTGGAAAAATTAAAAAGTGCAATGTCATTTAAAATTGCCAGAACTCGCACAGCAAATTACATCTGAGGTTAAGAATTGAGTTTTACCCCCTCTTCTAGCTTATTCCATTTGCATGATCTGGAAATCACATTACATTGGCCATGTATTGTTAATTGGACATAGATTGCATTATCTTTAATATAAATCAAACTACAAATATTAAAATGAATTGCAAATTCCCTAATAGAAGATCATAAAACAATCTTTTTTAAAGTATCTCCCATTAATAATTTAATTCCAATTATATCACTCAGAAAACTTAAGTAGGAAACCTGGCAACTTATTTCTCCAATCATTTCTTTTACATAACAAATACCTAAGCCTTTGAAAATAAATACCCAGAACGGTATTCATTGTTATAGAACAAAACTAAAAACACCAAGAACTGAAAACTTTTCATTCTGATTTCCTGTAAAATACTGCCTAAGAACACCAAGCCTGCCTGTCTTCTCCCTTCCCTGCCCATGTCAAGGGTGAGAAAAAAGTCTCCATTGAAAAGATTTACTAAGTTTAAGAACTATTGTAATCTTACTCTCTAAAATTATAAAATTGATTCTCCTTCTATTTATCTTTTAAAGGTTCTCTAGTCCCTTACATTTCTCTATAAATCTGATATCTTTCTGAAGCCTTTGCATGGCCTTTAATGAGTTTATATTAAATATTTAATACTGTTTAGGGCATATCTACTACTACCAAAAACAGTTATATTCCCAGCAGTCCCACTGTTTCAGGCAGAGGACTTGATTGATCCTCCTAGCCTGAATTGAGTAGAATGAAAAGAAGCAGTTGGAAAATAGCTGCAATCATTTAATGCAGATGACCTCTGACAGCCTCGCAGCTCTTCTATCTGAACAGAAATTTGCATGGGGTCTCTGTGCAGAGGAACAATGTAACCTAAATGGTAGACAATCTTTATTCTAATGAAGTGGGTGTCAAGGTCAATGTAAAACTGCAATGATAAATGGTGCACCACTAGGCAAGAGAAGTTGCATAGGCATTGTAGTGCTTTCACATTAATTGAAGACTGAAATGCGCTGCGTGAAAAGCACAAGCCTCTCTTTTCACCATAATGTGTTAATGCGCCAACGCCGAAATGATTTCTTCAAGATGTTTGCCTGTTGACACGTATCTTATTGCAAAAATAACGCAAATATGGAATTAGGGCAAAAATGGGCATTTTTAGAATTTAGCTTTTTCCTGTAATAGAATTACAAAATTCTAAATAAATCTCCCCAAACAGCGTCCTGACACCTAATGTAATTCCTTTGATCCCTTTTTCTTTTCTTTTTCTATTTAGACCTGTCTTTAATTAGTTTCAACCAAGCAACCTTTATAGACCCCTTTGCTGGGTACTTTTATACTGAGCTAACTGTAAAAGAGGACTGAGGAGAGGAGAATCATTCAGATATTATTTTTTCTTCGCACTTCTAAGTTTTCTGCTTAGTCTGCAGTTAAGATCTTCAGGTATTGTTTGTCCTGAATGAAAATGTAATGAAAAGCCTATGGTTTGTAAAAGAAAATAACTATTTTCTAGTGTGAGAACTAGAAAACTATAATCTGGCCGTTTGACATTGCCAAAGTGACTACACAACGATAATTACACCATTTCTTCAGTTGATCTAGCAATTCTGTGGCAGCCAACTTTTTTCATTATATAAAAATAAGGACTGTAAGCTGCTTTAAAAAAAAAATCCTGATCTACTTAAGCCTGTAGAGGGGACATTGTTTGCTAATACACTCATTAGCAACCAAGCATTTTAACTTCATCAATTAAACAGGAAATGGAGTTGCACCATTAGTTTTACAATTTGCTAAAATACTGATAAGGGCATATTACTAACCATTTGAGAAACATTTCCAGGCTCAACCCATAATATGTCATAAACTCGATGCATTTTTATGGTTGACTTTTTTTTTTTTTCCTGATTCGGGTAGATGTAGCCACCGATCTAAAACTAAGCTTCCTGCTACAAATAGATTTTAATAGTGGAGTTACACTTATACTAGTCAGAAACGGTCTACAGGTCTTTCAGTATGTAGTCTTGGTGATTAGGAGGCTATTAGTATGATTTACTAGAAAATAAATGATATTGCCAGTTTGTAATTCCGATGGAAAACAAAGTGTTCCAAATAGAATTTAAGATTCCTTAAATGGTAATTCGGAGGGGAAAAAAAATCTCAGTATGAAGGAGGATAGTGAAAAAGATAAAGAAAAGTTACTGATGAAACTGTTTAAAAAACTGTACAGCTTCATCTGTGTGTGATTTGTCAGGTCTGAAGCTTTGACGTGCCCAAGGGGCAGACCCCAGCGGGGAGTAGGCTGCCGAGCTAAATAGCTGTGAAAGAAGTCTTAATGTAGGATGGAATTCAAACTAACCTTGACATGACCTCAGGAAAAATATGCAAAAAGTAAAATGAATGCACTCTGCAAGATACATCCTAATTTTGTGGTGGAGCTGGTTAGTTTTACAAACATAACTGAGACCTTAAAAGAAAAATAGAAAGCTAGTAAAAGGGGCAAACTTTGGAATTCAGGCAAAAAACGTAAGCAAGCATGATGTGTTACTGTGAAGGCATGTGAACCATTTGGAAAGAATCCAAATAAAAACCCACACCGAACAATATTGTTGTCAGCCTGTCTATTCAAGAAAATTGTTTTTTTTAGGTTGAATATAAATGACACAAAGCCAAGATTACATCACTGCATTACAAAGTCTGTTGTGGTTTTTAGCTGAACAAGCCCCATGGATCTATTGGTTTAGGACAGTAATTCAGTAAGGAGGTTTTAATGTGTTATTTTTCCTCCAGTGACAATAAAAAATAGAGGAATTTAAGGAAGAAATATCGTGGGTGCTCTCTAGTCTATCTCTTGCTTTTGATCTGTATTTGATAAGCCAAACTCACATTTTAGTTGAGGCATTGAGTCTTGATTTGACTGTATTATAAAATTTTGCCTGTTTTGAAGTGATCGGCTTAGGAGGAAGGCATTTGTTCTAGCTCCCCGGCCAAGAACTGGCTAACTCATTGGATATATGGAAATTTTAATTGACTGTCAACTTGTGTAGAAATTCAATCCTATTACCTTCTCAATGCAATTTTGTAGCAATACCAGTTATTTACTACACTACTAACCAGATTTTAAACATAATTAGATTGCTAAGAACATACACCCAAAATCTAATGACTTAAATCCCTACAGAAAGGATGTGAATTCCTGTATCAGGTGTATGTGCTTCTATTAGATTTTCATAAGCATAAAGGGAGCAGAAGCATGCAATCATTTAGAAGCACAGAAGTACAAGGAGTTTTCCTGAGAACCTGTTGAACAACCATATGTAATGATCACTGTTTAATGGATAGGTTATACCACAGGTTGTTTTTTGGTCATCTTATTCAATATTTTTTTATTAATGACACATATGAGTAAAATACATATATGGCATGTTGATTTGATTGGCTGATTACACTAATCTCAGTGACCAATAAATAATAATAAATATCTTATGTCAGAGATCAGAAATTCAAATACCTACAGGTGGTGGTATACTAGTAACCCAGCTCTCTGGGGGTGTGGGGGAAGCCCGATTTATGGTGCTTGCTGATTTCCCTGGTGTATGTACTCCCACCATGGCAGATTTCAAACTACCAAAAGTTGCTACTGCTAGCAAAACTCCTGAATATTTAACAATAAGCTCTCTTGAGCCAGTACTGGCCAGCTCCAAAAGCCTACTAACTGGCAACTAACCAAAGTAGTTGAGCTGAGCTAAGTCATTTTCTTTCATATTCTAACTACTGCTAGTGTCTTGGAAAAAGAGAAGTGTTTTCTCTACTAAAGGAAAAACAATGCAAAAATGTGATGATTACTAATATATGATCCCAGTGAAGGGGCAATAGGAAGAAGTAGTGTGGATTGTGGAGGATAGGAGAATACAAGTTTCCTCTAAAAGGGGTAGCCGCTAGTCAGCTTTGCCAACTGTTCACATGTGAGAATACGGCTTCAATATGGCTTCTATATGGACAGGTATATGTATTTAAGAGCAGATAGAAATATATATTTTTATGTGAAATCTCCTAACTTTTATATGTTGGATTAAAAGTTTTTAACACCTACAGGCCAAACTATATCTTTGAGTTGGATCTGAATGCGTAGGCAACTGCTTCACAGTGTCTATTTATGACGATACTATACTCTAAAGGGAACACAATATGCTGGCATAGTAGATTAAATCTAAGTAGGAGATAAGATCAATGTCAAGTCTGAGTTCATAATCTCTCCCTGATAAAAAAAAAATACAAAAACTGTACACACAATAGAAGTTAATAGGCTTCATTGTCATTAGGTTCATTGAGTCAACGGATAGTGGAAGGTAAATATAAAAAAGGAAATATGATTTGGAGCTGGACTGAAACAATCACAGGGTTATAAATAAGAAAAGTAACAAATCAGCTCGACTATGATTTACTAAGCCCAAACCTGCCTTCCTGGTTCTGGTTGGGTTCCATTTTCCAAGTGAGACTTAGACAATGTATAAAATGTCCAAAGGAGAACATTCAAGGAAGGCAGAATATTCAACACTTCTCCAAGGAGCAGGCTGTTGAAGGAGCTGAAGATATTCAGCCAAGGAGTAAGGAAGAAATGAAGATGACAGAAGAGCGGGAAGGACATGTTAGCAGACTTGGAAAATTTAGAGGGCTTTCAATAGAAAATATTCATTTCTTTCATCTGATCTCAGAGATCAGGAATGGGCTCAGAGGCTAAAGAGTAAGTAGAAATGAAGCTTGGGCAACAGTGAGTTTCCACTTACCACAGGTATTCAAACAGAGACCAGAAGTCTATCTGGTTGGGAAATTTTATGAGACAATAGGGCATTAAATGAGGATTGGCCTAGAAAATAAAATTGAAAGTTCTCTACTTTAAAAAGTTGAGTTTCTTTGGGCTCACATCTGCCAAATAAGCCATAACAATCATATTATTATGTATAGAAAGAATGCCAAGATCAAAACACACCAAGTTAAGAAGAAGCCATCATTTACTGAACAAGACTCACATATAAGATTCTCATGTAGAGAAACCCAGGAGAACAATAAGGGAGCAAAGCTACAACCACATAAAACGTAAGCCATACAATCTAAGCTCAAGATAGGGCACGAAAAATGAGAAGAAAAGACAAGATTAAATGAAAATCCTCAAATCATCCTCAATCTGTCCTACTTCAGGAAAAATACTTCAATCATTGAATTTGAGGTATTAAACAAAACCTAAATATTTTATAGGAAACTTCTATAGAATATATGCAGTTAAGTCCATATTTCAACAAGGTCTTTCTTGTAGATTTTTTTAAGACAAAACATCACAAATACCAGTCTCAAAAATTTTCTTCCATCAATGCAGAACTTTCTCTAACATATTGAAGAAATGCGTTATATACTTTTGCTGCCAGCAGTGTGGGCATAATGGCAATTTCTCCTCCATGCTATGAAACTTCATGGTTGTGCTATATTATGTTGAAAATCTGCACATCTCAATGGGTTTTCTGTGCATTCCAATGCACTTCAGTGACGATGTGGATCATTGCCATAATACATCATGACTGTTCTAATTACGGTTTCATTATGATGCACCATATCAGGGCTGTCGTAATGTCATGTCAGCACATAGTAAGAATAGTTATGCAATTATGTAATATCTGTTAGAGTACGCAATGTAGGAAGAAAAAAGACATGAGGAGCAGCAATTAATGTAATGAAACTCAGTTTTCTCCTTTTAAAAAGTTTCCAATTTAAAAGTATTATTTCTTTTGCTTTCCATCTTCTAACCTAAACAAATGCCTTGAAATACATCTATTTTTGCTTAATTGGGAACTACTGTAAAATTTAATGGATTTTTTTTAATAAGGCAAAATAAGAAGAGAAAAGGGACATCTGACTTGAGCTGTTCTCCACATGTCACAGAAGAATGAGACATGCTAGAAATCTACTATATGCTAGAAATCCAGTAAAAATTTCAATGTAGGAAAGCACAGTCCACTGAAGGCTTACTATTATGCAAACTTCAAACACAAGGTCACCTTCTTCTGTCTTCTTTAATCTCTTGTGTAGACATAGAACTTTTTACCTTACCCCTTAAAGCTTGATTGACCAGCTATGTCTTAAGTAAACTATGATAATGAAATGAGATAAAGCACTGATATCCACACTTAACTTCCCTGAATTAGGACCATAAATATATACTTGCCTTTAGTCTAGCTGTCAAAATATACTCAAATATCTATAAAAAAAAACAGCAATCTTAATGTTTGTCTTATATTTGAACAATAAACTCTCAAAGGATGAGGACTATACTTTGTTTGACCAATCACGGAGTACCTTGAATATTTGAGATCTTTAGAAAACATTGAGTCAATGAATAGTTTCTCAAATGAAATGACGCATGAAATGCTGTTTGTTGTTTTAATATATAACCATAGGAGAATTTATATATCAAAGCTTACCCCCATATCTCTATAGCTGAATTATAGGCCTGTTCAATGCAAGTATTTATAATAGAAATGCTGATGAAGCCTAAACACCATGGACGTATATGGTTGTGCAGCGGCAGCCATTTCAAATATAGATATATTTTTAGTATTAGGAGGCACTGAGTTTGTTTAAATCTGGACTTTTTTTTTTTTTTTTACAATTGCAAGTAATGTTAATAGCACACTGTAAATGTTAAGGCTAAGTGTGCAATGTCAAAATAGATTGAATCTCTCTGAAAATTGGAAATTCAGGCTTTTCAAACATAATCCAGATGTTTGGCTTTTATTCAGATTTCAAGAAAGAGGGAACTAATATGATATAAAATTCATACATGCATATTTCATTAGTGCCTTTTGTATTGCTGAATTAAACATTCTGAAACGTGCTTTTCCCAAATCACAGAGTTTTAAACCAAAGCAGTTGCCAAGATATTGCGCACCTCAAAAATAATGCCAAATTAATTTCATAAGGAAGAGACTATATATTTCTCATGTTAATGCTGTTGATAATGCTTCTTCAAAGAGAATGCCTTGTTTTCTCTTTGAGGATGACAAGAAAAATGAGAGGTAGAATACTGTAGCCATAGTAGTTTATCAAAAAGATATTGCTTCAGAACATGGTGACTTTGGAAATCCATGAGAATCAGTGGCCCAAATGAAGGCCGAAAGCACTTTCCCCCATATTGCCATTATAAAAAACTATCTTGTCAAGGTTAGTGCAAATGGGCGTTCCCCAGGGACTATGGCCACTAGCTCTGAGAAACATATCCACAACTCACCATGTTTGTACGTTTTAAGACAAAGCCAATCAAAACATTTCCAGAGTTACTGCTCTCAAAACACAATGGAAATGCCATCGCACCTTTATGTATTCACATCGAGGCTTTTTCTTTTTAGAGCACTTATGACTTTTTACATCTATAATCTTAACAGACCCAAATGCCACGGAGTTTTTCTTGGTGACCACCCAAATCCCTGAACTGTCAAATATTTGATGCCTCAGGCCACTTTTTTGAGGGTACTCTAGTACCTTCACAGCAGATGAGGATGAATGTAGTTACAGAATTACATTATAAATTCCAACAGTGGAGTGTGTAAGATCATGGATCATGTGTTGATCACCCTTTATCCACTGTAACTTTTAGCATTATGGGTTAGATGTAGAAGGTAGTTGGAAAACATTTTATTCATTTGAATTTCTCCCCCCAAAAAGGCCAAGGGAGCCCATATCATCTGTTGAAATATATGTCAGGTCTAGTATTAGTACACAGAAATGAGAAGCATGTGATTTTGCCTCCATTTATCTTTGAACATTAGGCACACTTGGATGGCTCAGTTGGTTAAACATCCGACTCTTGGTTTTAGCTCAGGTCATGATTTCACAGTTCGTGACTTCGAGCCCCACATCAGGCTCTGTGCTGATGGTGCGGAACCTGTCTGGGATTCTCTCTCTCCCTCTCTTTCTGCCCCTCCCCTGCTCACAATGTCTCTGTCTCTCTCAATAGTAATAATAATAATAATAATAATAATAATAATAAAATGAACATCATGCTCAGTGAAAAACTTACTTGATCAGAACTTCCAATATAGAAGTATTACTCTCAATTTTTAGACAGAAACTGTGAACAAAGTTAATTGTTTCCCATGGCCAGGAATGGTTAACATAAGAAAAGCTTCTATAAAAAGTATCAGGGAAAAGAGGAAGGTGAAAGAAACCTTTTCAATATTTAAGGACACCTTTTGGGAATTCACAGTTTTCTCATAGCAATAATATTTGACCACGATGCAAGAGGCTGGGTCCAATTTCCAGTTCCAACGCCAGTCTGCTATAGACTTAAAAATCTTTCTGTTGTAGCCTCTTTGATTGGTTTCTTTGGGGTACGTGTCCATATTTACTACAGAGAGATCTTAAGGAAATAAACTAGAGGCTTCATGCTTTAAGCTTTAAGCGCTGTTTGTTGCTTCAGCATCAGAAAGTTTGCCATTTCAATGGATTGTTTTCTTTTTTGTTCTCCTATGGCAAGCCCATGGGGAAAGTAAGTGATATCACTTCTGTCTTACAGATTAGAAGTTGATACACAGAAGCTAAGTGACTTGCCCAAGGTCGGTAAGATATCTCTAAAATGCAGAACAGAATTTTCAGAAGGAATTTAGCTTAATTTGCTAGGCTATGCTGTTATTCTTGAAAACACATCTGTAGATATCAGTCCAGAGTTGTGAAGAAATTAGTAGGCCCTGGGAGTACAAAGTAAATAAGGTCAAGAATGCCATTCAAAGTGACTGGAACCAGGTTCATCAGGGATATTGGCCTGTAATTCTCCCTTTTAGTGGGGTCTTCAGTAAGGGATGAATCACCGGGTTCTACTCCTGAAACCAATACTACACTGCATGTTCATTGAATTTAATTTAAATAAATAAATTAAACACACACACAACAAACAAACAAAAAAATAAAGTGACTTCTGGGTGGTCAAAACACACTTAAGAACTCCACCCTTGCAGCTTCTATGGCCAGATTCATTTGGTATAATTTCATCTTCCAAACCTCCACAAATTTTTGGTAGCATGAAGTTGAGGCTAAAAGGGCAGATAGGCTCTCACTGATAGTCATAGTTGTTCAGAAGAAAAATGGCTCATAATTTAAAGAAGCTCTAAGGTACAGGTGAAAATTTCTTAGCATAAACTAAGACTACAAAGAATAAACAAACCTTGGTTATGATACTTGCTTTTCAGCATTTTTCCAGCTATGTGAGGGAGTCTGCCATAAACATTCAAGGAAGTTTATTGGAACAGATCCATCAAAAAGAAACACAATGTGTGTGTGTGTGTGTGTGTGTGTGTGTGTGTGTGTGTATCCAATCACAAGAGTGATAAAAGTGAGAAAGAGGAGGGAGTAAAGATTTAGAGAACAAAATGAAAGAAATGCACAGATAGATGGAGAGAAAGTAATAAGTAAATAGGGGAAATTACAAAGGTTTTCCCAGATAGGGGAAACAGTAACAGTCCACAGAGAATAAAGCATAAAAACTAATAAAAATAGAGAATGTTGCAGAAGGGGAAAGAAATCACAGCTAGAGAGAAGGTTTTCGGTGAATGGTTCCTCTGAAATAATCAGATGAAAGAATATGATAATGATGACTTAAAATTTTGCATAGGGGCTGCAAAAATCTAGCAAGTGGAGATCTAAACAAAAAAAAAAAAGCAGAAGTACTAGAATGTGGCCATTTAGGGCAGCCATAACGCTGGATAACTTTTCAAGAAGAAATAGGTCCTAACATTTGTGATTTTGTTGGATTTTCTCTAAGCATATCAATAGGGAGCCCCTGGACTGGGCACCACTTTCTCTGTGACTGTTACTTCTGCCTTTGCTTTATGGTGGCTTGCTATAGTGAGGGACTTTATTTCATATTTCCTTGGTCATCCCATCTGTAAAACAGGGACAATGATATACTTACCACTTATCCACCATAGACATTTTAAGATATAAATAGATCTTGTTTGTATGAAATTTCAGTTTTCTATGTATAATGTACTATTTTAAAACAAAGTCTTTGATTTTAATATGTTTGTAGTATGACATTCTCATCTGTTACCCATTTGCAAGGTAAGACTGCATATTTCCCATTTGTTTTTGTTATATGTCTTAGGAATAATGTATTGTAACTGCCGTTCACATTAGAGAATAAAATAGGTCACACAGGAATGGAGTCACTGAAAAGGTAAATAATATTTATATATAACATATATTATATATATTTATTATAATACATATTTATTAACTATGTATATACAGTTTCCTTCTTCTAGAAAATATATCAACAAAATGTTACTATTTTTCTCTACCATTAATGGAAGGAGGAGGGAATATGTTGATATTACCTAGTAAAACTACTTCTCAAAACCTACATACACATAACCATTTGATCACTAGGTTCTATAAACATGGTAATAGACAAGGACCCATGCCAAATATATTGATTTGTGAATCAGTGAGATTCAAAGAGTTTGGCAAAAATAAATAAATAAATAAAAATAAAATATATGCTGGGAATTAGATTGCCCATTTTTGGTTTTGCATTTCCAAATGGATTATAAATTACTTAAGAAAAAGGATAATCTTCCTTTTATTTTGTTTTTTCATAGCATATAATAATCCCCAACAAACTGGACAGCAAAATTTGTTTGCATTGCTTGCTAACTGTGCAATTCCCTGTGCCTTAGTTGCTCATCTGGGGATACTACCGATACTTCTTTCACAAGCTTGCTGTGAGGTTTGAATGCATTCATATACGCAAAGATCTTAGAACAGCTCTGTTACATAAAAAGCACTATATATAAGTGTTTGTTCAAACTTGATCCAATGTTGCCTGCTAAGAAAATATGACCTTTTGCATAACTTTTCTCATCTCCTTTATGCCATTAGTTTGTATGTTTATGTATATAACTTCCCTTCACTAAAGAAAACACTGAATCTAGGATTCAACATTCAATAGAAAAGTCTCTTGCCTTTTGTTGACTTTAATTGAACACATGGACAAAAGTATTATGATGTGTTGCTCATTTCCTACTCTTCTCCAGTGTATCTTCCTGATTTTGGTAAAGTCCTCGTTGGGTGTCACACCAAACCAACCCCTACCTCTGAAGGTTTTCCTCCCCCACATCCCATTCTTCTGCAATGCACCTATATCCATTCCACCTATTTACATTCCATCCAGCGAGTCCCAATTCAAATATCATTTCTTCTATGAAGATGTTCTAAGAAGGCTAGCACTATTTTTTGGTACCACACATATTTGTTATCTTTACTATTCTTTCGTGTTTTTTGGTTTTGCTTTTCCAAATGGATTATAAATTACTTAAGAAAAAGGATAATCTTCCTTTTATTTTGTTTTTTCATAGCATATAATAATCCCCAACAGACTGGACAGCATCATTTTCTACTTTTCCCTACTTTTAAAGTAAAGGTGAAGTATTAGACCATTCATTCCTAATATGTATCAGACATCAACATGTGACATATGAACATATATTTAAAAATACATGAGAAAAAAAGAAAGTAGGAAATGTTTATGCTTATGCAAACAGAAAGTAATGCAAATTTCATATATTATTAGTTGAGCTTGATACTAATTAGTGCAGTTTGCAAAGTGGGAAAAACCTTGTAATCAATTTTTCCCCAAGCAAGTATGAATCTGCCTTTAACCAGATAGCTCTCCAGAGAAGTAGTCCCAGTAGGGAATTCGGAATTAGAGAGATTGCCTGTCACAATGTCTCCCTGGGTAACTCTGAATTCAAACGTGAGCCTGTTCTTCACCAAAATGCCCTAGGGACAATTCTGGTCCTTTCCTCATAGACAGCTAAATGCCTTTAGCAGTATTTGCCATGACATCCAATGTGACAATTCAAATACAAACCAGTGATGTGCGTATCCCAACTCAGGCAGAAAGTAAGAACAGGTTGTCTGTACCATATAAAATGACCCATTTTCAATGGAAATATAAGTGAGTATATCTATTTTCTGCTGTAAAGAAATCTGAGGATTTGATCATTGTGTCCAAAGAAAAAGGTAGGAAAATTTAAATGTGTAGAAAATAAGACATCAAAGAGAAAGCTAAACTTCCATGACAGATTTAAGACACTGTTGAGAATCCAACTGAATATTATCTACCACTGAACGAAAGTAAAATGTAAAGGAAAGGTCTAGAAGTCTCATAAAGTATGCATTTATGAACACCATATGAAATGAACCAAAATAATTTGACATTTAGAAACTATACACTTTTTATGGTAGTTTTCCAAAAAATTATATTTACCCATGAGTTTGTTTCCTTACCGTTTGAAATTGAGTTCCTAAAATTCTGGTTTTGCCAGATTGTTCATATCAAATGAATTACTAATTGGATCAATCATTGATTTTTCACCAATGAGAGAATACTGAAGTTGGAATGGGCCTCAGAGGCTCCCAGTCCATCCTTCTGGTTTTACAACAGATGAAGAAAATGAAACCTGCGGGGAGAAGAGTCATTGCCCATGGAGAATCCAGCCTCCTTCTCTAGCACTTTATCACACAGCTTTCTAATCTTCCTCGCCAAGCACTGGTCTTTAGTAAAGCTCAAAAATAAGATAAAATAAAACTCAAAATAAGAATCTAGAAAATAAAATAACTTAATAAAACTGGGGCACTGAGGTGAAGTCCACCTATGCTCTTCAAGAGAAATTAACATATGGAGATCTGAGTGGCAGTGGCTTTTGTCTTTCCTGTGGAAGCTTCAGGATTAGTTAACTCTGCCAGTACACATATGAGAATAATACTGAATCATGGTAAACCTCTTATAGCGATAGCCAAACTTCTTTTTTTAAAAAATCACTTTGATGTATGTGTGAGTATGCATTTATATATTTTTATTTTGTTTTTACTTTTTAACTCTTTCTAACTCTGATCTATAATTCATCTTCTAAAAAGGTCAATGTGAATTTATGTTTCGGGGCCAAATATAAATATAGAGCGATTTCAGAGCAGTGGAGTCACCAGAGAAGTGCTAATAAGAGCAGAATCACAGCCAAAGTTAAAAGAAGTGCATTAGATCCATTTTCTGCTTTCCTTTGGGTCCCACAAGCACAATAGAGCATAGGAGGCCACCTGGTGGTGAAATGAACCAATTAACCATTTAATGCTACATTGAAAAGCAAGGAAAACAGGCCGTCTTTGGGTTGTTACAAAAGGAAAACTAGAACCTTGGGCAAAAGAACGATATTCAACAGGTATTATTGTGATACAACAGATAGAAAATTTGAATTGGAAAATCATTCAAGTCTGTAGAATAATGTATATTACGAAAGAGTTGACATAATAGTTATTTATACCAGGGACTGGTAAAATTTTTTTGCAAAGAGTCAGATAGTTTAGGCATGCTGGACATATGGTCACTGTTGAAACTATTCAACCCTCTTATTGAACTATAAAAAGAGTCACAGGTGATATATAAATGAACGCACCTGGCTATGTTCCAATAAAACTTTATTTAAAAAACAGGCTGGGGGCTGGATTTGACCTTCAGACTATAGTTTGTTAGCCCCTGATTCTGTATTACTTATGTATTAAGCTATTTACCAAGCACAAGGATGAACCCCTTACATACATTACTCATTGAACCCTGACAACCTTTCAAAGTGGGTGCTATCCCTATCCCCATTTCACAGGTTTGAAAACTACAGCTTAAAAAGTCTAAACACTTTGGTGGAAAATGTACTATGCTCCTTCTAACTTAGAAATGCTTTCTGTAGCCTCATGACCATTTTTTCTCTGTGACTACAGAGATATATTCTGACCCTCCCTCCCATTTATCCTGAAGAGGCTGCTCTGGGTTCTCTCCATGGAGACTTTGCTCCTGTTTCTCCATCTTGCATTCCTTTGAAATGTTGTTTGTCTCTTACCATCTCCTTCTCAATCACTTCTTTTATGTTTAAAAACTTTATGTCAGTTTTCATAACAACAGATGTAAGCAAGCATGAAAAAAAGACAAAAGCAATGTATTAAAAATAGATAGCCATATATACAACAATAAGCCAAGGAAACTGTCATACTGTATGTGCTCCAAATGGAATGTGAGCCAAAAGCATGATGCTCTCTCTTACATAAATAATATATTACACATCCACTGGGAGAAGCAGCAGCTCTGTCCCTAAATGGGAAGAGGATTTTTTAGCCCACTTTTATATCATTTTCTTTTCCTTTTCAAACTCCTTTTTCTTTAGGTATACACTGTAAGTCATACCATCTCAGACAGGCCATATTCCTCTTCCAAACCATCCATGAAGTATTTTATTAACTGTTAATAAGAGAGAGTTGAAAAACCTGATGGAGAAATCCGTGGAGCTTGTTAAAGCCCCTCAAATATATGGATTTACCAGTACTGTCTCAATATTAGCATATTTTCTCCTACGAAAGAGGGCAGAAGTGGTTTCAGTTAGATGGAGTATAGACAAAGCTGATATAAAGGACTTCTAAAAGATTTTTTAACTTGAAAAGAAACCTGCAAAAGCTTGAGAAATGTGACTGTATAGAAAACAGAAAGAAGAGGTTTAATTACAGACCATGGATTCTGGCCGATTTGACAATTAAACCTAACAACAGAAGGGATTTACACTAGATATAAGAAGACTTTAAGGGCAGAGAGAGTTGTTAAACATTTTAATGGGCGGCTGTGGAATTCCCTCTGGAAAGATCTTTAATGGAGGACAAATTCTCTCCTATCTGGGATGGAGGAAAAACAATCCTTGGAAGAGATGAAATGAAATGAAGGTCCTTATGAGGTCACTTGCAGTCCTGAAACTCCAGGTAACATCCTTACTTCCCATGGAAATAAATAACTGTGCAAAACCTCTAAGAGATTCACTTTGGAAGATTCAGAAGAAAACACTCATTACGCAGGCAATTTAAATCAGAAAGTATTTACCAAGTGCCCAATATTACCTAGCCCCAGGGAGACGTACGCCCCCAGCAGAGCACAGATCTGAGCAGCAGTGTTGGCCAATGGACAGAGAATACAATTATTCACTTCAGTTAATTTTTAAAAAAAATCTTTGAACTCCAATCAGCTTTCTGGAACTGTCTATTTCCTGAACTTGGTGAGCTCAAAAAAAATCCCACAAGAGCTGGCTTTCACATGAGATTTCTGGCATTACTCATGGTATCCCTGGATCTTTTTGTAAACAGAAAAGGCTTCTGACAGTGTTTCCATACTTCATTTCTTTTTCTAACCCAAACTTGGACGGACAGAGCCTCTTAAACTATCATCAAAACATGGATTATAAAATGCTAGCCAAATTTGAGTTATTTTGCTATATTCCCATGTTGTAGAACAAGAATTCAATTAGCTTAAGTTTTAATGAACATGAGGATTTTTGTTCATGGCTTGTAAGAAATCCAGTGATTCACAGAATGGATCTTCAGCATCAACAGGCAGAAGAGACTGAGGAAGAAGAGAGAAAAATCACACAGAGAGGAATGCTCTTCACACTTATTTTCAAATCTCAACATGTCTCAGCTGAAGAAAGCTGAGGAGGAAGGACAAAGTTCAGTGGGAAGGATGTCAAGGTGGACATAAATAGGAGCAATAAATTCATCACAAATCTTTCTCAAATTCTAATTATAAATAGTACATCTTTTAGCTTTTTCTTAATTGCTTAAAATCAATAAATCTTATAATTAATGGCTAAGTAAAAAATATAAATGACCATATATGAGGATTAGTTTTAAAATTATGAAGTGTGAAACTTTTTTTTAAATGAAAGAGTGGGAGAAAATTTCAACATTACATTTCAGCCTTCTGACATTACAGCAGTGGATTTTTTAAGTTGCATATTCTGAGTTAGTTAGCTGTAGCTTTGGAACGATGAATCAGTCTTTTAGGCTCCATCCATCCACCCTCATCATGATGAGCTAGAGTCCAAATCTCTTATTGTTTTTCTCACTTCCTTCACGACAACTTTGTTAGATATACGTACTCCTCTGAAGCCAATTTTCTACAACAAATATGTCAATAAACTCTCCCATTAACCATGGTAGAAGAAAAAAATGTGCTGATATTCCTACCATTTCTAATGGCTGTGCATGTTTACCTGTATCTATTGTTCTATTTTTAGGTTTTATATTTGCATGATACATGTTATCCTTATATGAAATAAGTAATTATAATGTCTACATAAATAAAATACATCAACAAATATTACAGTTTGAGAGGTGGTAGACTAGCTACAGAATTATGGTGATTAGTTATACATTTTTGTACCATTTGTCTCAGACATGGGCATCATTATCCTTCCCTTCCTCCCTCCCTCTTTCTTTCCTTACCACCCTGTCTTTCTCCCTGATACCAATCTGGTCAAATTCAAGTATTCTGAGTATTAAGAACTACACTTAATGCACTTTGGTTTTTAAATGAGAGAGATTTTTGTTTTTCTTTTTTTTATACAATATAAGAGGATGCCATGATGTTTCATTACCAGAGCATGACAATAGGGTTGTTCTCTTGCAAAAGTAATGAAATGATAGCATAGTTCTGATTGATAGTATTTAATTAATAGATTATTAAATAAACCTGTTTGAGAAGTGCTTCTCAACTTATATTTATTGAGTTTCTATTATGTGCCAGGTATTGCACTAGGCAGTGGAGATATGGCAATAAACAACACGGACATGAACCTTGCCATCCTGGAGTGTGGAGTCTAACAAAAATTATAATCATTCATTCTCAAATTTGGTCCACATAGTCCAAATCTATCATCACTAAAAATATGCACTTAGTTATAACAAAGTACTCATGGCTAAATTATTCTCAAGGAGGGCTCTTTTAGGGAGGCACCTATGAATATTGAAGGAGTAAACTATTCTAATTAAGGTAGCAAAATCCAATATGCCTAGATTTATAACCTAGAAATGAGCTCCAAACTGAAACTTGGCATATACGAAGGAAGTTTATATAGTTATTTACAAATGCATGATTTAAATGTCTTGGGACTACAAGCATATCTGGTCCAAGGAATCTGGTTTCATCCAGATTCAATCCTGATGAAAGATTTTTTTTAACTAAATGAGTTAATACTTTGTAGACGCATGTGTATATCTGTAAACACACATAAATGTGTGTGCATAACCACGTGTGTGTTATACCTCTCCCACAAACTGCCTACTTTTCAAAAACAAAACTTCCTACTTTTTAATGGATAAAATGAGATGACAAGGGAAATATCACAAGTCACAAATTTTCTTTAAGCAAATGTCAGTGAGCATATAGAATCAATTACTTAGAAAGAGGCTGAAATAGTGTGTTCAGATGAGTTACTGGGATGTATAGATGTCCTTCTGGAGAAAGACTGGAGATCTGTGGTCTAAAAATATTTAGAATAAAAATTATACAACCCCAAAGGTATTAGCCTGCTTGACTCTTTCTTGGCTTCAGTACAAGAAAATATGGGTGTGTATGTATGTGCGTGTATGTTTATGTTTTGTGTCTTATGTAAATGAATGAAGGTTCAGCAGGAGCACCACTTCCTTCTTAGCTTACCCCAGTGTGCCTCATTAGGTACAGAGTGTCACAGAAGTGCCTAGTTTAAGAATGTATGAGCTCTGCAAATGCCAACATTATTAAAAATATGCTTGGGAATGCCCTTGTTTCTGAGAACTAAAATTGCCTCCTTGACAGGACTGGAAAATGGCTTTTCTGCAAATGATATTCCTCTAGAGTATCTCTCCATGGGGACCCTTCTTCAGTAACTCCCTTTGGCAATAACAGGATCCATGAGGTTGAACCTTCCTAGGGCAATGCTGCCTTTAGTGCATCTCACCCAAAAACATAAATTTTTTCAGCCTTAGCTTTCCTGAGTCTGACAAAACATGGGAGGTTCCCGTGAGACTCAAAATGGTAACACTTTCCCAGGGTGCTAAGGTGCTTAAGTAAGTTTGGGGAGTTTCACAGAATAGCCTGATGATTGGCTATAGAGCAAACCCAAGTCCATCATGCTTTCTCTGCTGATGTTCCATTTAATATGTAGGGCCTTCTTTCTTATCTAGGCACCAAAAGCTCATGTGGAGGGAGGAAAATGCATTTGCAAGAATTTTTCCTCTTGTGGAGGAGAAAATATGGGACAATAGTGAGCAGGCAAGGAGCACGTGAAAGAAACATTGTGGGTATTAGAGCCACCCAGACTGGGTTCAAAGTGACTTATTTCTTGTGATAGTTATTGATACAGCCCAACAACAATTTTTTGCTTTCTGCCTTTCAGGCATAGAGTAGAGATGCATTTCCCCATCCACTTTGGAGTAGGGTGAGGCCGTGTGATTACTTCTGGTCATGATTTTGAAAGGAAGTGAACTGTGTCTCTTCCAGGTAAAGGTTTAATGGCAAGAGTGAGACCCTCCAGAACTCTCTTTTCTCTTTGCCACATTGAAGGAATATTTAAGAGGGTGACTGATCCTGTGAGAAGTAAATCTTCATAACCGTAAACCTTTGAGACTTGGGGGTTGTTTTTAATTTCAGCAAACCCTAGTCTAACCTGAGGCACAAGTTGTCTTTTAGGCTAGTCACTTAACCTCTCTGTGTTTCAGGCTCAGATGCATGAAGTAGGGAAAAATAATTCAGGATCATTGTGAGCATTAAATAAGAATGTGCACAGGGGGCACTAACATAGTCAAATAGTAAGATTTGACCAATTTAGTTTTTTTTCTCCCTCCATCCTACTCCTATCTCATAACACGCACACACACACACACACACACACACACACACACATACACACACACACATACACACACACACACACACACACACACACGAATGTACTTCCCTTTTTATTAAATGGTGGAATAAATAACATCTATCCTTGGTCCCCTTCCTAGATTTCTTCTCTCTACCCCTTCTATCTTCCCCTCCTAGTGCCCTTCCATTTAAACTAAATGTTAAAATTGACATTTAATTCAGTATTATTCTCCTACCCCCATAGAATACCTGCATCCAGTAAAGTGCACTCTTTTTTACCTCAAAGAAATGAATTAAAAAAATTTTTAATGTTTATTTATTTTGAGAGAGAGAGCAAGTAGAGAAGGGGCAGAGAGAGAGAGGGAGAGAGAGAATCCCAAGTCGGCCCTGTGCTGTTAGCACAGAGCCCCATGCAGGGCTCAATCCCATGAATCGTGAAATTGTGATCTGAACCAGTATCAAGAGTCAGACACTTAACCGACTGAGCCACCCAGGTGTCCCCAAAGAAATGAATCTTAAGGCTGGGATTTAAGGCAGGATGGAAATTTAGTAAAGGAAATAGTTGTTTTTGGACAATCTTAATACTCCAAATATGATGTTCCTCAACCACAAATCTACCTCTTTCTAAGGTTGGACATGGTAGCGAGATTAGGACAAGAAAAAAGCAAGTTAATGAGTTTATCTGTGAAAGTACTATGGTTAAGCTTTTCCCATCCAGGGTTCTCCAGACTATTCTGAACAGGTACCAGGACTTTTTTTTTTTTTTAATATGGAATGCTTCATGAATTTGTGTGTCATCCTCGTGCAGGGGCCATGCTAATTTCTTTTGTATTGTTCCAATTTTAGTGTATGTGTTGCCGAAGACTGCAACAACTGCCGAGGACCTTTTTTGAAATAACTAAAATATCATCTAGGTTCCCTTCTATCCCCACCTTCCTGTTTTGAGAATACATGCATGAAATTCTAATAAATTATAAAAACTTGGAATAATCATACAGACATAATATTTGGGTTCAGTAGCATATCTTATACACTTGGTTATGGTATAACTTACATTGTAAGTTATATGATTTAGTGTCGTTATGATATGGTTACGAAAACCAATGCCTTCCTGATATAGGCAGTTATAGATGACAACCAGTGCCTTACTGATGTAAATGTATGGAACATTAAACCTAACATTTATTATTTTTATATCAAGACCACTTTGACAATGATAATACTTGGTTTTCATCATTAAACTTTGATAGTCCTTTTTTTAAAAAAAACAAATAATTCCCAGTTCATATCATGTAAAGTATAATCATACATCATACATTTTTTTTCTAGCTACAAGCCAGATTAGCCTACATATGATTATAACCATTGAAGATACATAATTTAAAAATAGGAAATGCAAAAAAGTAGGTGAGGGACATTTTCATGCAGTCACTTAACTGAAACATACACATAGTATGGAGCAGTTCTGGAGCCAAAGGTGGCAGTGAACCTAACAAACACCCTTTCTTATGAGGAGCTTAAATGTTCCTCTAATTTATTTTACAAAAAACCAGAAAGAAATCTACAAATATGTGGGGTTGAAGCCAAATCTCTCAGCTTAACACAGGAGGGAACACTGCACATTCACATCTAATTAAGAGTCGTTTTTCAAAAGTTAAAGGCTGAAATTTTTGCAATTTAATCCAAATTTTATTAGCAAACTCTAATGATTATCCTGATAATTGCAATTAATAAAAGCTCCCAAACAGGTCAACTCATTTAAGTGCTATCTGTAATCATTTGGATTTTAACATGATGGTTATTACTTATTACCCTGAAACCAAGCTGCGCAATGAGATATTGATTACTTTTAACCTTTAGATCCAAGGATTCAGGAAAGGTCAGAGGAGGGGAACACTACACCTTTCATGGCTGGCAAACGTATTGCCTTCAGGAGAATTCAAATGATTCCCATTGGCCAAGTAGATCCAAGATTAGTTTATTCTCTGGGCTGACAAGAAATGATGATGCTTTTAAAAATAACACCCAGCACGTATTTAGTGAAGTGTTACATTTATATAACCAATGGCCTCAAGATGTGCTTCACATCACAGTAATTCTCAGGCTGTTAACCCTTTAACAAGTTTTGTTCACGGAAGCATCTTTGTTGGGATGAGATACTAAACGTAGTAGCTCTAATTGGAGTAAACTCATCTCATTAAATTCAATTGTAGGTTCCAAAAGGCTAAACACAATCACTGGACACCGTTGGCCACCAGCACTCCTTTTGGTTTTCTTTTTCCATGACAACATTTAGAAATATTTTTCACATTTTGCCACTGAAAAGCAAGGAGTTAGCTCTTGGTAGGGTCCAGCAGAATTACGGGCAAGGGAAACATAACTGTTATGTGTTAGATTAATTTGCAGAACACTTGGCATTATTATTGCCAAGTCGTCAAATTGTTCCAAGTTGTTCCGGAAGGTTGTTATTAATAGTATGTTTTCTGAGGAAAGTTCTGTCTACTTTTGGAACTGCATTTCTGTTGCCAAGGAAACTCCTTGAAGCACAGTTTTCTAGGAGCACACTGCTGCTTTTGTTTGCCAGTGTCCTATTCATATCATCTAAGTAAGCGTTTTACATGCTCCAGCCTTCAGTCCCAAATGTTGAAGTGTTAGCCCATTTAAGTTGCTTTTTCAAACACAGCTAATGCCTGCTATGATTTCCCTCTTTCTCTCCCCCCTTTTCTCTCTCCCTCTCCATCCAAAGCCCCTCTCTCCCCGCCTTCTTCCCACTCTCCCTCCAACACGCCCAACTCTTACTATTCAAGGTTTATTTTTTTTTTAAACAGTTGCATTAGGGGAGATAGTTTTCACAAGTTTTTGATAAATTAACTTCAATTTGAATAATAATTCCATAGGTTGTAGCATTAGTCCTTCAAGTGTTAATTATCTTTTCACTTTAAAATTAATGTAGTCATTTCCTCCTGACTCCTCTACCCCATTTATTGAAGTGCTGAGGAAAACATGTCATTGAGTCCTGAGCCAGCCCTGTTGTTGTGATTAAGCGTGGTCACATGGCCCATCTCTGCCAAAAGGAGGGCCCTGAGAAAAGGTGACAAAGACAGTGATTTCCTGTCAGCAAAGAGTACGACAGGGCTGTCTAGAAGTGATGCAAATGAGGGGAACTTTCCCCACGGCTTGTTTGATCCACTCTAGGCCAGAGCAGGCCAGGCCAGGGAGAGAGGGAGCAGCACAATACAGCAGAGGCAGCCCAGAGAGCCAACGCACCTTCCGGACAGTAGCTCACCCACCAGAGACAAAGACTGCTGGCGGCCTTTCCTCGCTTGCCCCTATGCACACACAGCCAACTATTTCTTGGCATACTATTCTCTTAACATCCTTCTTTTTTTTTCCTCTTAAAAAAGTGATTCAAACAGGAATTGTAAGCTCCAGCAAAAACAGTGTTTCCTATATTGTTCAGAAACCACATCCATCCACTTTTTCCTCTGAACATGTTCAGGATGAGTTTTATCCTCTCTCAAAAAAGGAAAGAAAAGAAAAATATATGCATATTGAAGTCTTCATAGCAAACACTGATTCATCAATGCTCACATTAATATGGCAGTTAATCTAAGGACTTTTTAGCTTTAATAAAAATGGAAAAACAAATCCATTTCTACATAGCAGTGGAGGTAGCCTAGATTTTCCTATTCTGATCACTTTTAAAATGACTAGATAATGTTATTTGAAATATTATAATGATTTTAAGCATATTCTTCTTATCTTAATGGAGTTTTAATCTAACATACAATTAAGCTCTACAATTAATCTACTGAGGAAGAGGTAAAAAATTATCATTAGATTCTTGTGCCTGATATATCTGGTACATTTTTACCTTGTCTGCTTCAATAACTAATTTGCTTCATTTTGGTACTGAAATTCCAAACTAAATCCTAATTAACAGAATTTAATTTTTTGACACACTTCTTTTATACCCAAACACCAACATGTAAAAAAAAAATTTTTTTTAAGGTAATGGATTTTCTTCTATTTTAAGCCTACCTCCTATGACCTAGACTATGAACCACCCTAACATATTTTTAGAAGCTCAAGTTCAGTCTTAAAGGTATCAGGCCACATATGAAATTATTTAGACCTGGTCCAGAACAAAATAAAAGAGAACTATTAGAGAGGGTTGAAATTTGTGAATTTATAAAATACAGAGATAGCGTGATTAATCTGTTTTCTCTGATTGGTTCATAGCTATGACAACATCATTTTGGCATCAATAGTTATAAAATAGCAAGCCAGCTATGTCCCATTTTTCTTTTTTTATGCTGTTTCTTATTCCCCAGAAGTTTTTCTTTTAAAAGTCATAATACTTGCCTTTTAATACAGACCCAAATTCTCTAAAAGTGACATTTTCTCCTTTAAAATTTATCCCTTTCTCTTATCTGTTTTTTTCCTAAAACAATCCTTTCAGTGTTTAGCTCTTTTTATTTGTTTGTATTTGTTTTTTTTTTAGCATTTTCTTATCTATTCATTCACCCACCCATGATTTAAACTTACTCTTTTCTATTTAATTGTTTTAAATTATTCATTTTTGTTTGGTAAACTGTAGATTAACTAATTTCAACTGTGTTTCTTTCTCTTCAATGCTTATATTTCCCTCTCACTTTCCTAATATCCTCTTCTCTTCAAATATATAATATTGATGTCCTCTCTTATTAATTCCACCTGGCCAAACTATCATCGAGAGGAGTGCCACCTTCGGGTGAGAGCTGTGATCAAAGTCTGTAAACATTACCTGACAACAGAGTTAGAGAAAAATAATTAATTCACTTGGTAGAAGTATTATATTTAGAAACTTGTAAGAAATATGGTGGTTAGATATTTCACTACCATGCCATTCTAATCCCTTACATATTAAAAAAAATCCTAAAAGAAAATGTATTCATATCTAAGTATCAAAATAAACAATGTCTTCAAATGAAGTGTGATTTTTTTTTCTCATGGAAGATGTAAATTTTGCGATTGAGCACATTTCCCTCTTCGCTTTCACTACCAGGAAACCCAGAGTGGAGTTTTGGGATCTTTATTAAGTGTGTAGGACCATACAGTCTATATGCCTACATATTAACTCTTCTCAGAGAAAGGGACTCTAGTCTATGTATATTTTCCCCAGTTCTGATTTGTATTTTGGTGTTAAAAACATTTTAAAAATTTTCCTGTGAATTCTTATAAGCAACATCAAATCCAGAGCAGAGTAAAAATGTAATTAGCCTCTTTAGTGAGCATTGTATTATGCAAAGTGAACGGGCCTTTTCCTTTTGCACATAGGACATAATTGTGTAACACTTATACCAACAGAGAAAGATAGAGGTCATTTGCATTTTTGCCATAAAAGCAGAACTATATGAGAGCAACTAACCCTCAAAATGAAATGTAAAATTTTCAGTATGAATTCCTTGAAAGTATAAAGGTCTTAGTTGAAATGCGTACTAATTTATACAATTTTTAAGCTGTAAGGGTTATTTTAACCCCTTGGAAATGATATAATCTAATATTTTATTGATGAGGAGCAGCTAGACCATTCTCAAGGAGTAAATCCATAAATGTGCTGTTTTTGGTGAGCTTTGTACTATCTGAATACTATCTGAAAACAGCTCTTGTTCAAGTATAATAGTAGTAATCACCAGACTGCAACTTTTGAATTTGGCCCTTGAAATTAACCTTGGACTCTAGAACTCCACACCAATCCAGGATCACGAAGGGCTCTGTCATCTGTGCTTTGCACTTGGCAGAGAATGGGCAGTGCTTTGTGGCAACAGTAAGGAGCCCTGGCCAGGGCACACCCTCCCAGCCCTGCAGAGTCAACTGTGTCTGCTGCAGAGGGCAGAACGGCAACAGCAGCAGCCTGAGCTCCAGCCTCGTTGATCGTGGAGATACTTCTAGGTCATTCAGTCTATAAAATTCATAGGATGGGGGAGGAGGTGTCTTAAGCTTCCCTGAGCCCAAGAATAATGCCACCTTTGATCTGTAGAAATGAAAAAATGGAGCTCTTCCTTTGCAAGTGGGTTTTAAATATTTCTCCATTAATAGTTAATGCACATGCAGACCAGCAGAGTGACAGCTCCCAGTGATTATGAATTCTGGCTACGTAACTCCAGTCCAAATAGGAGCTGAACTTTCAAAATCACGGTGGTTACTTTTGACAAATTAAATTGTCCTACTTAGGAAGGTAGAAGGAATGAAGAAAAAGAACGTGAGAGAGGGGGAGCAAATTCTCCTTGGAGGTGATTCTCACATTGAGGAAGAAAAAACGAGAAAGAACTACGTTTCTGTTTTCCAAGCTGACAATACTGCCAGTGTTTATTAGAAAATAGCTATAGAAGGTCCCCATTCAGAGGTTGGGTCAGTGGGCCGGACAAAGAAGGGAGAGGGAAAGATATTGGCAGTATGGCTTACTATCTCAAAACAAGTAAGAAAGTATTTTTAAGGAAGCGGTTATACAAGGAAAGTATATATAAGGAAGATACAGGTTGCTCTTAAGACCCTGCGGTTGAAAATTTAGAAAAAAAAATGGTCTTCAATTTCTAACAATCTGAAAATAACAAGAAATGGTTTAAACAGAAAATCCACTTTGTAGCCCATTGTAATGTTAAGGTTCTAAATTATGTCAGGTTGTGTCAATGTATTCTTTGCCTATTAAGTCTAATTCCTTTCCTTTAATAAATCCCTTTGGTATTTTGCTGGTTTAGGGTAACCAATATACCACAATAGGCACCCAACTTGGGAGGTCTGCTGAATGAATAGTCTAAGGTATTTATTGGTACCTCCCTATCTAGGAGTAAAGGTCAGATGACTTTCTATCGAAGACCAGAATATACAATAAATTGGTAAAGTCAGGCATGTAGTACTTGATGTTGAAAATGCTAAAAAATCTTCACTCTCATTGACTACCAACTTATTATACTTTCTCTAACAGAACCTATCCAAATGTGGACTTTGGGGATCAACTTAGGACTGTATAATGCATGTAATGAACCAGGATCTGGGCATGACTATCTATTCCAGGAAAAGAGTTGAGTGATGAAATATAGAGATCCCCCCAGAGAGAGGACAGAAAAACTTTTGGATTCTATGATAACAGGAATAATGATTCTGTCCTGGTCTCCAGTTCCTGGGATTTTACCATTGCTCAGCTGAAGGTCTCTCTTAAACATTTCCCCTTCATTCTTTACATTAATACCAGAGATCACAAACTTCATTCTCATTCTTAATTTTTTAGTATATGTGCTGCTGAAGCAAGAATTCATCCTTAATTTTTTCACTCAACAACTATTGGTTCAACATCAGCTATATAAGGTGTTTTACCTCACAATGTACAAAATACAAAAGCAAGGAATTTTTCTTGGGTGTTACAGAAGCATTTTAAGAAATGAAGATGATGTACATAGGTCAAGATGGATTGGGAATGCTGTGACATGTGGTTGGGCATCCTGTTGAATTGTCACAATGACTAGGGAATGTGAATAGTAAATGCTCTATAGTGGACGGGGTAGTCCCCTTCACCAACAAAAAATTGTTTTGTCCCAAATGTCAGTGGTGCCCTTGATGAAAAATGCTGAGAAAGCATTGATATCTTTCAGGGCCAACAAATTTAAAGATTAAAGTCTCAAATGGTATTGAAAGCCTAGGAAGGCCTGGGGACCAACTGAAAAGCCCTATTACTCAGGGGTCTCTATGATCAATAGACTTCAAACCTCCCTCCCCCAAGTCATCAGTTGAGTTGATTTCTGAAAAAGTGCATTAGAACAGACGAATGGGACATTGAAAATGTTGACCTAACCTAAGAATCCCTGAGGATTCTAGACAAAGACCTGAAATTAATTTTCCTCCATCAATTTTTCTAATTCAGGAGCCATCCCAAGTTCTAAATGACTCCTTAGCCAATATCCTCAGGATTGCTTTTGAGGTTTCTAAAACTCTGGAATAATGTGGGGGTTTGTATAAAGAAAGACTCTGAACTCTTGTAGCATTCGCCTTTGGTGTGTAATTCAATCTTTAATTTTGCTTATAAGCCAAATGCAAAGTTAGTGCTAGTCTCATGAACTTAGTTAGCTATGTTGAACACCTCTAAGCAGAAAGATGATAACAGGACATGAGTCACAAACGAAGAACCCTGGTATGGAAAATGTTTGGGAAAACACTATAATCCAGAAGTACTGAGTGGGTGGAATAATAGCTTTGAATATGCCAGAATGGGAATTCTCAGGCAGAGCACTTACAAGGAAACCACAAGAAAAAGAAGACTGATTTCCTATTAATTGTGATGTAAATTATATGGATGTGATTTTGACAAAGAATAGCACTGTTTCTGAAAAAAAATAGTGGTTTATGTGCAAAATACAAAATGCATCAAGAAGAAAAGAAATGTTATTTGGCATCAAGAGTGCAATAAAATCTGAGATAATGGCTTATGATTAGTTAACTTTTGTATTATTTTTTCCTGGTTGGCTCGATTTTTAAGGCTTAAGTATTAGGAATAAAACTAATATTTTTGTATCAGTAAATTAATAAAGATTAATGGGCATTTTTTCATACATAATTCTTGATCCTGACATGAAATGTGAAATCACCTAGCTTTGTTTACATTAGGTGAAGACTGTAACTCTAACAATATATTATGCTCAGAAGATATATTGGATAGCTTTGTTGTTAATGTGGACAGCTATCCATACAGGAAATAGCTAATAGTCAACAAACTCGATTAATGTCGGAACACAATTCTTTAAGGAATAAAATATCACCATGTGCTGACTCCCTGGGGAGCTTATATCTTCTCTTAACCAAGACGATTCTCAGGGGACACTAATTAAAGTCAACCAGACCCTTGAAAAGTATAAATAAAGATCTCTCTTTAGAGAAGGTAAAAGTTAATATATTAAGGAAAGGAACTCAAAATGATAAATAATGAGGAAGAAAGAAGACAACTTTTATTTGACCTTGAATGTACTTCTTATTCTATAAGAAATTTTTTAAAGCTAGAGGGTAGTTGTTTCTTGTCATTATACTGTTGCTGATTCTGTGGTTAGTTATTAATTTTATTTTTTATGATTCACAATCTGCTCTTTGAAATATGCCATATGCTCAAAGCAATTCAAGGATGACAACTGTCAGAATTACTCCAATAAAAATTGCCTAAATGAGGAAGATTTACTGCAATCTGATATTTCAGTGGAAAGTCCCTCTAACCCTCCCCAACAGCTTTTTCAGACACTGTGAATCTTGCAACCATTTTTTTTTTTCAGTCAAAATCACATAGATGTTTTATAAGAGCTTCTAAGACTATTTAAGTAGAATTGGTAAAACATACTAGGCTAAAGGTGAATTAGCAGACACGGAAAAACAATATAGATAGTTATTAGATGGATTGCCTGCAATCAATATATGAGTTCCAAGCCAGTTTTCTTAAATCACATGAAAATGTATTGACTTAATATGACAACGTCTGCTCTATGTATCACTAATAAACATTAAATTGAATGAGCCCTCTACCCTGAAAGTAGCAAGCCAAACTGAAGGCAAATTTCTTTTTTCTCTGCAAAGATATGAGGGGTGGATAGAATCCACCTGAGTGCTCCAATGAAAACACATTTTGTTAAATGTTACCAGTCCATTTATCCTTCATTTTGTTTCAGTCTATTTATTAATGCAGTTTCATTTATTGCTATTCATCTTGGAGATAAATCTTTGTCCTTCTATAGAATTACACCAAATAGAATGTGATAAAGGGAACTTTCTTGCAATTATGATGTCGGTGCAGCCTGTCAGCACACAAGGGATGGAAATGAGTTTGGGGACAGGGAAGGGAATTCTAATAGACACCATGATACATACAATGAACGCAAAGATATCCTGAGAGAGAGAGACTTGTCAGGCTAATCAGATCTTCCACAGCAAGGTAAAGGCAAGAAGGGTAGCTCTAACCTTGTAAAGATGCCGCTGCTGCTCCTCTGACATCATCAGGTCGTGGCTGTCCATCACGAGGGACTCCATGTCAATCAGCCAATCCCAGAGCTCCTGATATTCTGAATCAAAGTCCAGAAGCCTGAAGATAAGGCACAAAATGTATTATGCATAAATACAGTGTAGTTGTTAAAATCTCATATTAGAATAATATATTCTTGAAAACCCATGATGTTCCTAGGTGATACCTGTAAAAAGAGAAGAGAAAAATTCTCTGTGTGGTTACACAGTGGGCAAAATAGAAACTCAAGCCTGTGACATAGCATTTCTTAGATTTTGAAAACATAACATGTAATTCTGATGCTCATACCAGCGACACATCATCACTCTTTCCATCTGCAAACCCTTTTTGAGGATTTGCAGCACTTGAACAAAATGACTACTTCTATGTCCTTGAAAGAGAGCATTGCCATATTAACAGTGTGAGGAATGGAGGGTCAGTGTCTTGTGAAAGTTACATGGCCCAGAATTTGGGGTCAGAATAGCACCCTGAAAATTCAAATCTCTTTATCGTCTACTAGGTTTTCATAGGTATCACATCCTAAAATCATCCATGATTAAGAATACTAATTTGACTAATTTCTCTATTATGGTCACAATTTATTATCATATCTTAAATATCATTTTCACTGGGAAATGACTCAATCATTTATTTGTCCCTCTGCTGTCTACCTGCCTATCTCTGCAAACATATATGCTACATTTATTGTCATGGATGAGTAGCCAGCATTTCAGCTTAACACTGAGAGATAGGCTTGAGTGACTCTGGTAAGCCAGTGAGAACCAGGGGCAGATCCAGTATTAGACAGGTGTTCCCCACAGACATGTAGGAAACAAAGGTAAGGACAGGAAGTCAAAACAATGAATCTTTGAATAGCCAGCAATCATTAAAATTCAAAGGAGGATCACTATGGTTTTCAACAAAATAAATCATTAGAATAAGGAGCTTAAAAGGATTAATGTGATTCTCTATTGAAAGCCTGGTGCATAAGTAAAGCCCAGATTCTTCTAAAACACTGTGATCAGAAAATGAAAGTGCAGGATGAAAAACTATGACTTTGTCCTTTCTCCAAAAATCATCTCTTTAAAAGAAATCACATCCTTGCCAAACTGTAACTGAGCAAAACCCTATCAGTACCAATGAAGCAGCAGGCTCAAGTATGAATCTGGATTTATCTATCAAGTGAGTATCTTATTACTATCTTGTTCCTGTCTCTGTACGTTAAATGACTGCTTTTCAAAAAAATGAACATCCACTTTTCATAATTTACAATTTAATCTTAATCTGTCAAAAAAAAAAAACAACTTAAGGTGGGTCTGGTGATGGAGACTGAATCTAGAATTGTCAATTTTATTTTAATTACTTTACCATCATTATAAATATTACTGGTTGAGACCATAAGCATCCAAGGGCAAGGATTGTCACTGACTGATATGTAGAATTAATGTTTAGCTGAATGCTGATCTTGGGTATAGGTGATATGACCAAAAGCTTCAGAAAGGCTATGGTGGCCCAGAACAGTGATTCTCAGACTTTAATGCCCAAGTGAGGAGTTTGTTGAATGATGATCCTGATTCAGTAATTCTAGGGTGTGGCCTGAGATTCTGCATTCTTAACAATTGTTGGCAACTGGCAATGCTGCTGGTCATGGACCTCGTTTTGAATAGCAAAGAATTCCAGCATTCACTGGAAATCTGAAATAGGATCTTATTTCAAAATATTAAAAAACAAACAAAAACCACTGTAACAGGGACAGATAAACCATCAAGCTTTCTTTATTAACTCTGTGAGTTACTAGTAAGAAATGACTAATAAGCATTTGCTCACATGAAGTTTCAATCATTTAGAAATACCACCTGAGGGGTTCCTAGGTGACTCAGTCGGTTAAGCATTAGACTTGGGCTCAGGTCATGATCTCACGTTTCTTGAGTTTGAGCCCCACATCAGGCTCTGTGCTGACAGCTCAGAGCCTGGAGCCTGCTTTGTATCCTGTGTCTCCTTCTCTTTCTGTCCCTCCCCTGCCCGCACTCTTTCTCTGTCTCTCTCAAAAATAAACAAACATTAAAATTTTCTTTTAGAAATACCACCCGAATTATGGTCATCATTTCTCTCTCCTTGCATTCTCCCACATTTTAACCATAAAGACAGGGGAAAAGCAGAATGCCATCCCCCAAATTAGGAAGGTATGATTCAGGGGAATATTAAGAGCAAAGGAGAAATAAAGGGAAAAGCTCACCCTTTCCATATGTATGGATCTGGAGAATAAGGAAAAAATAAAGGCAAAAGGAGCAGGTACTAAGATACATATCCTCCCATCTCTTGGACTAAGATCCAGAGAGGAAGTATGTGAGACAGGTTGAAAAGAAAGCCAAAAGCACAAGGATATCAGCTCCATCACCTGCTAGGAAGTCTGGGAAGAGACTTCCTTAAAGTTCCTTCACCATAACTGGAGTGGGAATGCTATGGTCAGAGGAAACTCTGGTCAGGACTCCCCTTGCTACCTGCTCTTTTATCCCCTCCCTGAGGACACTTTTCTCTCCCATGAAGTTTCTGGGAGTTCACCTGATGAACTTGACAAAGGTGTTGCCATAGCAACAGAGGCACAGTGACCCCAAGGAGAGGAGGAGGAACCTCTGAAGCCAGACCTCAGAGAGTTGGCAGGGTCAGTGAGGGCTAAGATAATGCCTGGTCAGCAAGAAATACCCTCTGTCCAAGCCATGAGATAACAACACAGACGCAGTCCTCAGTGGGAGACAACCTTGGAATATCTAGGGCAAGATCCATTTCATTGAACCCAGCCAGACTATACCCAAAGGTCATGGTAAGCCAGGGGAACTCACTGCACCCTCGAATCACAAAGTCATATAAACCCAGATGCCATCTTAGAAAAAAGCAGGGAGAGACATAAATCTGAAAAACAGCATTTACCCCAAGAGGTAGTTCCCTAATGACAATGTTAAATTTTAGGGGAGGCTATAAGCATCGTGTTTAAGTGCCTGAGCTCTGATCTTAAAACAAGAATTTTCCCTGCTTTACCAGGAAATTATGTGTTTAGGATGTTTCATAAAAATCATTAATCAGCAAGGAAAACAAAGAGGCCTGTTTTCTTTTCCATATGTGTCTGAAAAAAAGAAATTTTGATTATGACCAAACAATGCAAGGGTAAGATATGAGTTTATCTTTGCATTGCTAATGCTCAGCATAGCACCTGGAGAATGATGATGAATGAATGTAGATAATGAAGCCAAAAACCTTTAGTAGGGCAAGAATGACTTCAGCATGTGACAGAGAGCATAGTATCTTATCTTCAAATGCCAATACCAACACAACCAATGCAACATGGACAGGCTTCTTCATTCATTTGGAAGGTGGGATTTTGCCTTCTAGTACATGATAATGGCGCATTTGCTAATAAAAAAATATATTATGTGCAGTAGATTCTCAATTAATGTGAGTTGCTCTCCTGTTCCTTCCACATTTTCTTCTTTTCTACACTGAAACTTAAAGCAGATTTGAATAAACAAAACATATATAGGGTGGTAGAATGTTCAGAACCATGGACATTTTTTCACCTTTATGTCTACTGAGCTGTTCCCTCCTATTATTCCCCTTATCAAGGGGCTTGGAACAAAAAAACATTTCTTCTAGTTAAATGCACCTCAGACTTCTCAGAGAGTCTACACTGGAGACCCACCAGAGGCAAATGAACCTAACACAGATGCTCACCCTTTCTTTAGCCTATTTTCATTTTAGCTGGGAATATGCAGGCTTGAGTTTGTTAGGTACAGTAAATGCTTTGGTTTCATATTTTGCTTCATTAGCATAAAATCAACACCAGTGTTTGCCAAACAACAATTCTCATAAGGTCTTAATGCTGAAGACGAAAACACTTTTTTTAGCATTCGGGCCCGATTTCAGATTCTTGGCCACATGTTAATTCACAGCTTAGAAAAGACCTGAGAGCTTTCTAAATTTACTAAAATAAAATATGTAACTTTGTAGCAAATCACAAATAAATTACTAGAATTTCTCTGTTGGTTCTTTGAAACCTTCTGAAATGAATGCAATTTAATGTGCTCATTATTTAAGGAAAATTCTTAGGTAAGAAAGTAGTTTACTTCCTTATGTTTACATTACCTGCAAAGGTGTGCTAAGTGTTTTACAAGTGATTTTAGGAAGGATGTCTTCCAGGAAAAGTGCCAGCTATTATACAGGAAAACAGGATCATCAATGAGCGAATTTATCAGGGGTAGCATAGAACTAGTTAATAGTTTTATATCCCTTTGAAGAATATGCTGATTCTATCAGCTGAATTCAGAACAAGGTTCTTTTCTTGAATTCTTGGTGACAAAGGCCCTAGTCTTTCTTTTTAGAAGAGAGAGAGAGGTAATTGAAACTGTGGCCAGTGGCTCAGAATTTTATAAGTGTATAAATATAGGAACTACTCTTTTGGAGGAATTTTCCTCACAAAATTTTCTCTGCAGTTGTGCTTTGGTTTGTGTTAACTCTTTCACTCAAATATGTAATCTGTTAGATGTTAAAAGCTCTCAAAGTATACCTTTTCAGTACTGTATGAATCTGTTATATTCTCTATGAAACTGTTACAAAGCAAACTCATATCTACTCTATGAAAGTGTTACAAAGCAAACACATCACCCAAATAGTATTATTTTGGATACTTCCTTAAATTGCCATATACTGCATCTTAACTGGGTTCACAATAAAAGAGTCAGACACTCTGTTGTAGGTATAATATTCCCATTTTAGGAGGTTGAAAGCCTTCATCACATGAGGAAAAACAGTCTTCTAAATCAAAGTCAGTTTTTGTTAGAGAAGCACAGAATTATGAGTGTATTTATTTCATAGATGGAGAATTTAATAGAGATGGAGACAAATCTATGGAGAAATAAATGTGTAACTTTTTCTTTAGTATTTTTTTCTAAGTTTGGGTTCACTACTATGGGTAATTGCCAAAAATATTTCCCAACATCCTGTCCACCATTTTATTCTGCCTCTTCAAGGTTACAAAAAGATTCTTTTCACCACAGAAATAAAATACTAACAAGCTTATTCAGTATTATTTTCCTGCAGATTGGAGAGCAATACATTATTTGTAAGGCTAGCATAGTTTAAGAAATAATCCTTCCTCTAAACCCTGATGGGAGTTATGTTTGACTAGCTAAGTGTTTGAATACATAAATGCATTCAGCCTTTGGTATTTAAAGTGAGCATCATTAACTCAACATTTCAACTTAAACTTTGCTTAAAAGATAAAGTTTCACCCAAGTGAAATCAATGGGAGGTGTGTGTGAATATATGAGGTTTCAGTTTGGCCCACTGAGGAATTTTGATTAAAACAGACAACCAAATGAAGAAATCATCAAAATAGAGCAATTATTGGTTGAAGAAAAGATAACACTATAAAGACCTGGCAGTTTTTCTACCTAAGTCTCAGTGACATATATTTAGGAGCATTTAAGAATCCATCTTTTATATGCTTAATGGTTCATTTCACACCAATACATCCAAAAACACAAGACCGGTTCCTGAAATACCAGCTTGTCTATATTGGGACTTCTATTAAATGATCCAATTTTCCTAGCTTCTTTAGCATATTGATTCTTTCCCCAAATATTCACTAAGTGCTCACTGTTCACATTATTTGCTCAAGGAAGTTTGCCTCTGCTTTTCAAAAAAGACACTAAAGGGAGTGGTAACAAAATCTTGTAAAAATATGGTTTAAGAATTTTACAGAAGTGAAATACTAATAATAGATCAGAATTTCCCATCATCCTCTACATCATGTGGCACGTAAGCACAGAAGGGGCACCTGCCCCAATCATAATATCATTAAAGAATAAAATTTAGCTTTCTGGACATGGAATCTGATATGCACAGTTGCATGTAGAATCCCTTTCCACTCTAAACATATTAAAGTGTGGACACTAATTTACTATTTTGAATGAAAATTCATGAGCGACTTCCTCATGAGAAAAGCAGTCTGCCTTTGCCATTAATAAATAAAAAGGAATATGGAGTTCTTTCCAGCAGTAATTTTCTCAATTCTCATATATACCCACATACATGTAAAAATGCCTGAGAAAAATAAAATCAACCCTACAAATCTGTTAATGACTGGCCCCACTTTCTCATGGGCTTATGGGCTGCCTGTCCATAAACAGTTGTTATTACAATAACAGTCACAAAGCAAAACAAAATTCTGATCTCCAAGGTTAGAGAATATCAATTAGAAATATCAGTGCATATTTCTGGATGTATTTGGAGGATTCTGTTAGGCTGTCAGGAAGTCAAACCCTTATCTAAATTTCCAGATAATACACTGGACTAAGCTCTAGACAAAGAACTGGAAAACATTCTGAAGAATGTAGATTCAGTAGTGATTCTAACACAAATGGGGGAACAATACAAAGCAAGAGACAATGTTGTTTTTCAAAAAAAAAAAAGAATAAATCTTCCTATGTATCATCTGTGTGTTAGAGGGGCTGGATCTAGACGTGCTACCAGCACACTGGGATGCGTCAGGCAGCTTGCTCTTTTTAAAAGGACTACCACACCCTAGGCCTCACTGGTTTTCAAAGATTTAATAGGCAACAGAGAATATGGACTCTCAGGGTTAGGGCAGGAAGTAAATAATCTGGAAATTATCCTCTGCCACCTAGTCCCTAACAAAAGCCTGGTGGCAGAATTAACACAGAGAGCTCTCCCAGAATGATTCTATCTCCTTCATCAAGGTTGTTGACTCTGCCCAGAGAGTGCTATGCTCAGACTACAATTTTAGTTACTTGTAGAACTGCTCTTACTGAATTATGCTTTGACATCACTTCTCCAGCCTACATTTAAAAACTGCCTTCAGGATACAGGAGTACTGATGCATAGGGGCACCTGTACCCCAATGTTTATAGCGGCACTCTCAACAATAGCCAAATTATGGAAAGAGCCTAAATGTCCATCAACTGATGAATGGATAACGAAATTGTGGTTTATATACACAATGGAATACTACGTGGCAATGAGAAAAAATGAAATATGGCCTTTTGTAGCAACATGGATGGAACTGGAGAGTGTGATGCTAAGTGAAATAAGCCATACAGAGAAAGACAGATACCATATGGTTTCACTCTTATGTGGATCCTGAGAAACATAACAGAAACCCATGGGGGAGGGGAAGGAAAGAAGAAAAAAAAAAAAAAAAAAAGAGGTTAGAGTGGGAGAGAGCCAAAGCATAAGAGACTGTTAAAAACTGAGAACAAACTGAGGGTTGATGGGGGGTGGGAGGGAGGGCAGGGTGGGTGATGGGTATTGAGGAGGGCACCTTTTGGGATGAGCACTGGGTGTTGTATGGAAACCAATTTGACAGTAAATTTCATATATTAAAAAATAAAAAAAATAAATAAAAAAAAATTAAAAAAAAATAAAAATAAAAAAAATAAAAACTGCCTTCAGAATTTTGTTTCTCTTGTAGGGCTGTAGTATCACAGATGCCTGTCTTCTCCTTAAAGCCACAAGAGAAATTCTCGGGCCTCAATGGCATAAGAAGCTGGGCTTCCCTAGATACATATGATTTTTAATCTTAGGACACCATACATTTTCTGATAGAGGAGATTTTTTTCTTTTCTTTCGTATGTAAAATTGAGAGCCTAATCACAACCCTTCTTGAGGACATGCAGAGAATACATATCTGCTTGTTTTCTTACACGTATTTTACTTTTGCTTAACTTATTTCAGTCAAATATTTATTTTATTTTATTGCAAATATGTTTGTAAGTTGACTCAAATCCTTTGTGAAGATGGGGGTATGAAAAGGAATAAATTTTAAAGTGAAGAGTTAAGCTCTGCACATTACAATAAGGTAGCTTAGATCTGTCTTAGGTACCCACTCATTGCCCCTGCTAGCATCTGCCTCTTCAATGGGCCTCATCAGCCCTCCAAAGCAGTACAGAAATTAAGATGGAAGGGAGATACAAATATATCTCTTTATTGGTTGACTTTCCTGTTAACTTTGAAGTAACAGTTTCCCAGGAAGTATGCTTCTGCCTCTCTGGCTTGCCTTTTGCTTGATCCTGGCATGAATGGCATTAGATCACTGAAGTGGAAGACTGCCCAGGTCTAAAATTAGTTTAATGTATTTGCACATTAAAAGGGTATAATATCATGACTCCAATGAATACATTTCTACTGGTAAGGTGTTTTTTTTTTTCCCAGAAAGACCTATTTTAACAGTTGCATAGTACCCAGAATATCAGTTATGCAGAGGGTAGCCGGGTACTTTTTGCTCCCTTTGACTACATCCTGATCTTTCTATTTAATAACATCACGATACAAAGGATGGAGCAAAAATAACCTGAAATGAACACAGATCAGCTAGCTATTCATTAGATTGAGACAAGCCAAGAGTGAGAGGAAGAAAGTAGAAATTCATGGTGGAGATAAAATGTGTGTTGCCTAGTGATTTATCTGCAAGAGCATTCCCAACATTAGCACAAATAAAAGATGGTACTTCATTTTATGGCTGGCGTGTACCAGAAAGAAAACATTTACATAGCAATGTTCCAAAAAACACCCATTGAGCAGAAATTCAAAATGGTCATTTTGTGTATGAAAGAGAGAAAGAAAGAGAGAAAGAATATGAGTAAGCATGAATGTTCATGTAACTGCAACAGAGATATTTTTGGCATGTTGCTCAACAGAAAACCAGGAAGATCACCCTGCAGCAGTAAAATCCAGGTTGATTATATCCCTTCTCAGGAGGTTAAAATCATTCAGTGTATCTTACTGCTTAATTAATTTAAAGAATCAAATTTGATCTTTAATCAAACAATAGTTTAAATAGTGATTTATTCGTTTTCATTTATCAAAATCATTTCCCTTTGGAGATGCTATATATATATACACATATAGTATATGTGTATACGTATACATATGTATATGTATACATATACATATACATGCATATATACACATGTACATATATATGTGTATATGTATATATATATACACACATATATATACATATACACACGTATATACAATACATATATAGATATATATGTACATGTACATATATACATATACATATACATACATACATATACATACATATATACATATATGTATGTATATGTATGTATGTGTTTGTTCACACCAGTACAGAGATGTTTCTTTTTCTAAAGAAAAATGGACTCATCCTTTCTGCCAAACTTAACTTTTTATCTATTTAAAGTTCATTTCAGCCTGTTGTGCTTGGGAATTACCTATATATTCTGTTTGTATTTGGGAGTAAAATTTACACTGAAACCTTGCATGGTGAGGAGTGAGTTATTCCTACTTCTTAGACTTAGGACAGAAACCTTGACTGCGTCTCTTTCTGAGACATGGCTCAAATTTCCCCATAGCCAGAGGAAGCCTGGCATATGGCCAGTAACTTGAGGTATCTTCTAGAACTTTACCACCAGAGCAGAAGTCCCTAAAAACTCACCTGGTATTCCCTCCTGATCCCAGGAAGCAGAGTCAAGAACAATCTCCATGCCCTTCTGCTTCAATAACATCGGATTATTATTTATAGTAACCTCAACACACACACACACACACACACACACACACACACACTCTCTCTCTCTCTCTCTCTCTCTCTTTCTCCTTACACAGTTACTGTCTTCTGGCCAAAATCCTCACCTTCCCTCTACCAAATCTTTTTCTAATAGCTAGCATCTATGCACCTTTTCTGACAGCTCAGATATTCCCTGCCCCCATAAGTCTCCCTGATTAGGCAGACCTCCTAATTACTCCCATAATACTCTCTATCTTGAATTTTACCACTGTTTCATAAGGATTATCTGAGTGTCTTTCTCCCTCACTAGACTGAGGACTATAGAGATTAAGTTTTTTTTCTATCTTTTCTATTTCTAGTATCTCCTACCACTTCTTGCAACATAGTAGTTAGTCAATGCATATTTCATTAACTAACATATATATATATATATATATATATATATATGTGTGTGTGTGTGTGTGTGTGTGTATTACATTATAAATATTTTAGGCATTTTCTTATAGACTATTGTATTTCTGTGCTACAAAAACTATACAGAGTAGGGGGGTAAGGGGATGGACAAAATAGGTGAAGGGGATTAAGGGGTACAAACTTCCAGTTATAAAATAAAGAAGTCACAGAGATGAAAGTACAGCATAGGGAATATAGTCAATAATATTGTGATAACATCGTTTGTTGATAGTAACTAGACTTACTACCGTGAGCATTGCTTAAGGTATAGAATTGCTGAATCACTATGTTGCTCACCTGAAACTAAAAATAGCATTGTATGTCAACTATACTTCAATAACAAAAAATTTTAGGTATTTAAAAGTACAGACAGAGATATTGCATCTTGAGAAGGTTAAGTGTTCCAATCAAAGTCACACTGCTAAAAAGCATCAGAGTGCCAACTTGAATTCCAGTCTTTAGTTTTTAATCTAGTACACACTCTTTCCTCCTTGAAGAAATTAGACTAGACTGAATTCATGACTACCCCTAAAGGTACATGTTATTTGTGCAGTTGGAAGCAATCTGAGCAGTCTTAACTCATTCTAATATCTAGGATCAGGAGCTTTTACCTGCAGCTTTGAGGCAGAAAATAATAGTTGACTGTGGTCCTAAATTCCTGCCAATCAAGATACCACCTTGAATTCTCAATGATGTAGTTTTTATTTTGGAAGCCTTGTATATTATAGCATGAAAGATTCTAACTGAAATCAAAACGTTCTGATTATCCACACTTTTTAAAACAAGCATTCCTTAAAGGTAACATTATGTCCACCTGGGTGAGGGAGTAGTTTACCATAAAGTAAGCTCCTACCTCTCTCAGCGTCTGCTGCCTCATAGTTACCACACTGTCCTTGTTGATGGTCAAGAAGCGCAAAACATTCTTGAGACCCAGACCTGCTTCCTGGGCATTTACACTTGTATGTTCCACAGACTATCAAACAGTTTGGAACTGTGTTGCAAATACTCAGCTTCTTTCCCCCATTCCTGCTCCTCGCCTTTCTTCCCCACCTCAGTGAATGACATGTCCATCTGCCAGACTGCACAAGCCTGAATCATGGAAGTCCATTCTTAAATTTCCCTCCCTTAATGTCACCTGCTTGGTGTCCAGGGCCTGTCTTCAACTTCCTTCTTTCAGTTTCCAATGGAAACTTTCAGCTTCCATTGCTACTGTCCTAGCTCAGGCCCTATTTATTTCTCACTTGGATGACTAGAGTAGGATCTTAATTGAACACTATCTAATCTTGCCCATGCCAATCTATTCTCCTCACCACTGCCAAGATACCATTTCAAAACTGACCATCTAGTCAGTCTGGGCAGGCTTTACTGGTCCTAGAAGTTTGTACACAATGCCTCCTCTGTAGGAAGCATTCTCATGGTCACTTCTGACCCTGAGGCATATTCCATGACACTTCCGGAAGGCTTTCCTGACTTGCACACACCTGCCACATGCTGTGTCTCATTGTCTCTCCATGCTCGGTACAGCCTGCACTTAACAGTTGTAATTCAACATTAAATGACACAAAAGCCATTTGAATCCAGATTCTCTCATCTTCTTTCTCCTCCCTGAACTAGCAATCAGAACATCAGAGTGGCTCCTTTCTCTCCCTCATTCCCCTCACCTGATGGGTCATCAAGGTTTATCAATTCTTTCTGGCTTTAGTCTCCAATCCAGTCTCCACATACTCAATTAATTTCTAACCTGAAATCTTCATTGACTAAAGCAGTGCTTCTCAAATAGCAGCATCAGAATCACCTGGAGAGCTCATTACACAAAGATTGCTGGTCTCCAGGTCTAGGCTTTCCAATTCAGTAGGTCTGGAGTGGGACTGAGAATTGGCATTTCTAACAAGTTCCCAGGAGATGCTGATGCTGCTGGTCCAGAGAACACACTTTCAAAATGAATGGCACATTGGTTCTCAAACCTGAAGTGGGCATTAGAACATATTTATACCTTGGCTCACTCCTGACTACTGAATCAGAATTTTCAATGGAGTGGGATAGGCAGACATTTCTCAGCTTAAAGACTCCACAGGTGATTCTGATTCTGAGTAACAACTAGGAATTCAATGATTAACTCCTGGACCTGGACTGTGCCTTCTTCCCAAGGCTTAATTTCTCACCCCTGGCTTTCTATCCCGCTTTCCAGTCATATGGAACCAGCGTGCAGTCTGATGATTCCAGACCTGTGTTCCCTCTCTCTGAGCCCCAGATCAATTTGAGCTACTAATTTATGCATCCATTCATTCACTGACCATGTAGCATGCACAAGCCTAGCACCCGGTGTAGGGCAGAGTGTGGTGAGCACTACAGATGCAGCTTTGCCTCATGGAGCCCACACTGTTGCTCTGAGCTCCTCAGCATCCTCTGCTTCCCTTTCTCATTTCCCAGGTAAATACTTTCTTGCTAGACTGTAAATTTCATGAAGGCAGGGACCGTGGTCTGTCTTTGTAGGTGCTAAATAAATATTTGTTCAGATTAAATTGAAAAGCTCTTCCCCTGACCCAGCCTTCTTTCTTTCCTTTTTCTTTTTTTAAATTTGAGTATAGTTGACACACCATGTTACATTAGTTTCAGGTGTACAACTTGGTGATTTGACAGGTTTATACATTATGCTATGTTCACCATAAGTATGGCTACCATCTGTCCCATTACATCACTATTACAAGATCATTGACTATATTCCTTATGTTCTGCTTTTCATTTCCATGACTTACTCATTCCGTAACTGGAGGCCTGTATCTCCTTTTTCCCTTCACCTGTTTTGTCCCCCCCCCTTCCCCCTCCCCTCTGGAAACCATCAGTTTGTTCTCTGTATTTATTGTTCTGAGTCTGCTTTTTGTTTGTTTATTAATTTTTTTTAAATTCCATTTATGAGTGGAGTCTTATGGTATTTGTCTTTTTCAGCCTTACTATGTCACTTAGCATAATATTCACTAGGTCTATCCATGTTGTTTCAAATGGTATGATCTCATCCTTTTCTATGGCTGTATAATAGTCCATTGTGTATATACCCTGCATTTTCCCTATTTATTTATCTACTGATGGACACTGAGTATGCTTCTGTGTCTTGGCTATTGTAAATAGTGCTGCAATAAACATGGGCAAAAATATATAGTGGGAAAAAAACAGTCTTTTCAATAAGTGGTGCTGGGAAAACTGGACAGCCACATGCAAAAGAATAAAACTGGACTACTTTCTAACAGCATACACAAAAAAGAATTCAAAATGGATTAAAGACCTAAATGTGAGACCTGAAACCATAAAAATCCTAGAAGAGAACACAGGCAGTAATTTCTCTGACATCAACCATAGCAACATTTTTCTAGATATGTCTCCTAAGGCAAGGGAAACAAAAGCAAAAATAAACTATTGTGACTACATCAAAATAAAAAGCTTTTGCACAGCAAAGGGAACCATTAACAAAACAAAAAGACAACCTACTAAATAGGAGAAGATATCTATAAATGATATATCTGATAAAAGGTTAGTATCCAAAATAAATAAAGAACTTACACTACTCCATACCAAAAAACCCCAAATAATCCAATTTAAAAATGAGCAAAAGACCTAAATAGACATTTTTCCAAGGAAGACATACATATGGCCAACAGACACATGAAAAGATGTTCAACATCACTGACCAAGCCTTCTTTCAAAAATCCTCTCCCTGCTGTCATTCGTAATCTGCTCCAGATCTCCTACCATAGTCAGAATTGAACTATGTCTTCCCTGAGCCGAAGCCCCTACCCAAATAACAGTTTCTAACTTAGCACTTGTGATCCTTTATTCCATGTTGTTTATAAACTGGCTCCTTCTACCAAACTGTGAACGTCTCTTTTTTGCCTTTAATCTCTATTCTTCATATTAGTAATATTTGTCAAATTAATGACTGAAGTCAATTTTGTCTTCACTTAAGCCTACTTCCGAATGTTTTTGCTCAAACTTCCTTTTGGCTTTAATGAAATCTCCTTAAGACTCTTCAATTTCTCCATAGTAGAAAAATACCATAATTAAATTTCATACACTATGGAATATGCACAACATAGGATTTAGAGGGGGGAAAAATGTTTATCGAGAGTCTGAATGAAATCCTCAGAGAGAAGGCAAAGCATGACTTTTTGAACTGTCTACTGCATTCAGACCCAGGGTCCTGCACTGAAGTCTTAGCTCCAACTTAAAAAATCATCCTGGGCATGCCAGTCACCCCAGCCTTTTTACCTCCCAGTTCTATCATTTATAAACTGAACAAAAGACATGGTTTGTGATAGACAGTAAGTCTTGACAGCAAGTAGGATGCTACTTAATGAATTAAACAGCATCTTTGAAATTCATTTAAAAAATGAAATCAGACAACGTCTGGATAGAAAGAGGTGTCAAGAAAAGAGATGGTTACACTTTACAAAATATACAAAAGGTAAGTGTTCTTGACAAACTTTGCTCAGACCATTGTGTCATTCACATAGTAGGCCTTCAGTGGATATTTACTAGGCGAAGGAAACAAACAAACAAAAAAACAAACAAAACAACAAATCTGTAAGTGTTTTCATTTAACTTGGCAGGAATCAAAAAGCACCAATCTGCTCCCATAAATAATCATCAGTGATTCGTGCATTGCATGTCCCTCCAGGAAGCCATAGTTTCCCGCTTTGTGGTGCTGGAGCCAGTGCCAATGGTCTCCCATAGGTAAACAACTCTTACTAGCACTCACACAGCCTCACATATTCAGAGAAATCTTCCTACCACAAATATTCATGACTGTTCAACACACAGTTCATAGTTGTATATAAGCTCTGTTCTATCACTTTGCTACCCAACTTTTCATTAAGCCAGAGGGGTTAAAATTCATTTCTTTAAGAAATATTTTAAGTTCATTTATTTATTTTGAGAGACACGGAAACATCCTGAGCAGGGTAGGAGTAGAGAGAGAGGGAGAGGGAGAAAGAATCCCAAGCAGGATCTGTCTACACGATCAGCACAGAGCCCAATGCAGGGCTCAAACTCACAAAACTGAGATCATGACATGAGCTGAAACTGAGCATCAGATACTTAACTGACTGAACCACCCAGGTGCCCTGAGGTTAAAATTCATTTTTCTACACTTGATCTTAGCCAAAAGTCCAAAAAACGATTAAAATTCATTTCTAAGCAATACTGTGGTTATGTAAACTTCCTAGAAATTTAAGATCACCATTCTATCCAGCTGCTGAGTTTTCCCTGGAGTAGCTTATACATTTTTTCAACCACATACTGATAGTGTGCATATAGACATGGGGAGGAAATAAAAATATACAAATTGTATCACCAGCTTAATTAAAAAAAATTTTTAAGTTTAGTTATTTATTTTGAGATAGAGAGAGAGAGAGTGCACAGAGAAGGTGCAGAGAGAGAGGGAGGGAGAGAATCCCAAGCAGGCTCTGTACTATCAGCACAGAGCCTGATGTGGGGCTCAAGCTCACAAACTGTGAGATCATGACCTAAGCCAAAACTAAGAGTTGGACATTTAACCAACTGAGCCACCCAGGAGTCCTTAATTTTCTCTTTAGTAGATTGGATGTCTGCATATGGAATGAAGACCCTAGAAAGCCCACACTATTCCCACAATTGCTTATTGGAAACAATGCTCATTCTATGCAACAAAACTAACTATTAATGAAGTTTATGTATCATTGGAGCAGATAATTTTACAAGGCGGTGTTCTTAAGGCTCCAGAATTAAGGATTTGACTGTGGGAGCAGGGAGTCTTGGGGGCAGGACACCCCAGATAACCTCACCCACATGCATTCCTCAAACAATGCTTTTCTGTATGTAAAGAGAAAATAGAAAGGAGTATATGGTTTTTGTCTTTAGTATTAAATAGCTGCCTTTTCTTCAGTACGCTCTTAAATTTCTGCACAATGCACAGCCTTCAGCACCCCAAGGAGCATAAACAAAGGATATCAGGCAAGTTCACCTACTCCCACTTCACAGAACAATGCTTGTTGTTAACTAAGCAATTCCCAGGGCAAATTTATGATTTTTGAAGCCCAGAGTAAGTACTCAGGTTGGGTCCTTGGAATCTGAGGTCAGAAGCACGAGGTGCCCGCTCAGTCCCCAGGGCTTTCAGAAAACATGAAAATGTGACCTAAAGTTTGTGCTTGCATCTACGCCAAAGACTATTTAGGCACAGAGAGAAATTAAAGCACATTAAAGCCTCAAAACAGCTTATTGTTCATGCTCCAAGACCTAACCTTTTCTTTCTGATATGCTGCAATGCTTTTCTATATACATAATGTATCTGTATATAAAAAATATCTTGATAGAGAGGAACCTGGGTGGCTCAGTTGGTTAAGCGTCCGAATTTGGCTCAGGTCATGATCTCATGGTTAATGGGTTTGAGCCCCATGCTGGGCTCTGTGCTGACAGCTCAGAGCCTGGAGGCGGCTTTGGATTTTGTGTCTCCCTCTCTCTCTGCCCCTCCCCCACTTGCTTGCATGTGCGTGTGCATGCTGTCTCTCAAAAATAAACATCAAAAAAAATTTTTTTTAATATCTTGATAGAGCAACAAATTATATAGATTTGAAAATTTGAAATTTGAAAATTTGAAAATTTGAAAATTAGGAAAATTTAGTCCATTTCCTAAACAGAATTATAACCTGCATCATTTTCCTGTATTCTTAGACCTTAGGTTATATCACAAGACAGAATTTATAATCAGTACTTAATTTATCCCAAAATATCTGTAACTATATGCATTTAAAGTGTAAATGCAAACAAGTGCACAAAAAGATTTCTTTCTTCCTGCCTTTTCAGGGAATATTTTGGCTACAGTTAAACCCCATATGATGCTTATTAACATGTATGTAATGGAACTTGAGGGAACAGTTTCTCCCCCTTATTGTCTGGCACAAGTATAAAAGTGAAATAGGTTACTGTCCCCATTTTTATGAGTATACTTATTATTAAGTCATTAAAATAATGAAATAATTAAATTTAATTAGTATTCTTTTATTCTTTAATAATCACCTATAAAATAATAGAATTGAGCCAGAAAAGAAAAAAAGAAAAAAATATATATACATGCAGTATTTGCATAACTTGAAAGTCATTTGGAGGGGCGCCTGGGTGGCACAGTGGGGCGCCTGGGTGGCTCAGTTGGTTAAGCATCTGACTTCAGCTCAGGTCATGATCTAACGGTTTGTGGGTTCAAGCCCCGCGTTGGGCTCTGTGCTAACAGCTCAGAGCCTGGAGCCTGTTTCGGATTCTGTGTCTCCTCCTCTCTCTGCCCCTCCCCTGTTCATGCTCTGTCTCTCTCTGTCTCTCAATAATAAATAAGTGTTAAAAATTTTTTTTAAGTCATTTGGAAATATCTGAAAGTGTGAGTTATTTATTCAATAGTATAATTGAACATATTATATATAAACTGAATATAGTATATTTGGGTATTTAGTACAATGTAAATACAGCCATGTGTGTCAGGCTGAGGGAAGCTGTTGATGGATCACTGAATTTGTTGGGTCCTTTCACATACCATGGACAATTCTAGTGCTAGACTGTTATTCTAATTGACTTTATGTGAATGCAACTGGCTAACCCAGTGTCTATGAAGAATTATTAAATATCTATGTTTTCAGGAAAACTATGTAGTACCAAATTTCCAGTGAGATTTTGATATTTAAAAGTCCCTTGGATAGACTTTAAAATAAACGGTGAAGTTTAAAAGGGGGAAAAAAAACACTGAAAAAAATTTATGAAGAAGAAAGACCAATACTATAAGCACAACATAGTCACACAAACATTCCCAACATCACTACTTTGAAACAGAGATTGGAAGCTTGCAAAAAGGCTGTTTTGAAAAAAAATAACAAGAAAGTTTGGAAGTTCTGGGTTAGATGAGAGAGTCTGATAAATCCACACTCTTCCATTCTGGCACAAATGGAAAAGAACGTAAACGCCTACTCTACTGAGCTTCGACTGGTCTGTTAGCTAAGGAGGAAATGCCTTGCCTAACACTAACCAGTGGAGAATCATTGAAAAAGTAGAGATTAGTGAGAATAAAACAACAAAAAGAATAGCTCCCTACCCGTTGCCTCCCACTGAATGAACTTTTGACATATCAGCAAACTCTTCTTTCCTCTTGCTGCTGCTGGTATACTGCTCGCTGTACAGCTTTAGGGACATCTGCTCAACAGCATCTCTTTGTGCTTCCAGGTAGCATAGCTGAACCTCAGCCTGGAGAGAGAAACAAAGGGGAATTGCTGTTTTAATCCAGAAGGAATGCATTTCAAGTGAGGTGTAACAACTCAAAGAATGGGAATTGTTCACATCATTATACCGTTCCTTTTTGGGTTGGATTTAATGGGATCAGCTGGGCATATTACAGAATTATACTTTAGATCTGAATCTTATAAGTTCCTCCTTAAAATATGACTTGAATAAGTGAACTCTCAGAAGACTCAGTAAATATCACGAAATATCCCTGTGATCATAATACTGCATGATGAGATTTTACATAAAAATTCTGTGAAATTCCTTAATAATATTCTTCCTTATATTGCCACATATGTAACATTTATTTTTTAAAGATCTCCCTCAAACCCATACATTTTCATGGACATATATTCTGAACGTTTCTCATTATCTTCCCTGAGAAGAATAAAAGCCTAGTACAAATTCTAATGTATCTTCAATAATGACAATAGACTTCCTTTGTTACTTTTTTGGGGGGTCCCCTGTATTATTACCTTAATTTTAAAACAGACAGAATCATGATTTTGCTTACATGTTGGTTTGAATTGTTAAATCTTTCATAGTTACTTGGGGCTTACTGTAGTAAAGAGAGGTAGTAAGTTCACCATGCTGTTTTCTATCAAACCAAGGCCAAAAGAATGCTGAATAATATTTGGCATGGAAATTTATTGAATAGATGCTTTATTTATTGCAGCTGTTATGATCCCTGTGGCTTTAGGGTTCCCCAGAACACCAGATGAGACCGGGAATGCGTGCCCATGGTAGAGGGGAGGGAGAAATGCTGACTTCATGTGCACTGTGCACCAAAGGAAATCTTATTTTCTTTTGGCGTACTTCACAAAATCCATCCATGTCTGTTAACATTTCTGATAAGCCTTAAAACTGCTACTTCTTTCTAATTTAATTACATATTGTGTTAAAAACAGTTCTGGGTCAGCTGTTGGGTAGTTGCCAGAATTCTGTAATGTTTAAGAAAAGCCAAGGCAGACACGAGGACCTACTTTTTGTGAACCAATCAAGGCCTTTTGCCTGCTCTCTGGCTGTATAGACTTGACCACGGAAGAAAAACAAAACAAAACAACAATAACAACAACAACAAAAACAAAAACAGTGTTACAAAGTGGCAGCTGCTTAAAACAGCAAATCAGGACTCTGTAAATGAAACGGGTAGTTTATGAAATGTAAGATCTCTGAAGTTCGTATGTTGTTGCTTTCTACAAGCAGCTAATTATGAACGCTCTAGACTATGGAGGAGGAACTTATAAAAATGCTAAAATTACTATATTTTGATCACTGAAATTTCAGAAATCAATTAAAAGCTATAATCGATATAATGGTTCATGTGAATTTTTCTTGCCCAAACTAATTGGAAAGTAATAGTCAAAGAACTTAAAAACAATAATCCTCCCAAATGCCAACCCCTTTTATCCTTCCCCTCTTCCAAGCTGTAGGGATAATAAAGAGGTGTTCCCATACCATGTATTCTATTGGAAAACCCATTCAAATAATGTTTCTCCACCATTAGGTGCCAAGGGACATGTCTGATCCCTAGAGATTCTCATAAGTTTTTAAATATCCTAAGATAACAAGCCAGACCATCCTCATTCTGGATAATGATCTCACAAATGTGTGTCACTGGTCACAAAAAGAATCATCAAGAATGAAGTCAACTTAATGTAAACATCACTACTATAGAAAAATAACTGGAACTCATCCCTCAGAGACCCTAGGCCATTTCTGTGTACAAAGGAACACACCTCTCATATGACAGGGATACATGGAAAGGAGTTCAGAGAACAATGCGGAGAGCAACTCAAAGATAATTAGTCACCTTATGAAAATGATTGAAATGTTGTAATGTAAGACTTTTATTGCACAATATCTCACAGGCATTTGACATAGGAAACTTCCCTGCACTAACAAAGAGATGAATTAGATGGCCCAAGTCTTTCCTATCCATCTCTATTTCTCTCTCTGCTTTCAATGATTCATTCCTAAATGTGATGATAAAAATAGAACCAAAATAGCTCCTTCTGCTAAGGTTGAATGGCTGTGCCAGTCTAACTCTCTGCAGACTGGTTAAATTTTTCTCATAGTATATCTTAGTCCAAAGATAAATTTTTAGGAGGAAGATATGAAGAAAATATACTACTTTAAAAAACAGTAACACTGAATCTCTGATTAAAGGAATTTTATTTGTTAGCATTTATGATAATAGTGGATACTCTGTAAAATACTATATTTTACAAATGGTAGCTCAACTTGATTAAATAACATTACTGTTATGTTATCAACAGAATTTGGCAACTTACTCATTAAGGAAAATAAAGGAAAAAGAGGGTGCAAATACAGTGACAGATCAACTTGTTACTTCCTGGTTGCTGAAAAGCCTATGGTGCCATCAATTAGAGTAGGTGTAAAAAAACAGCAATATGGATGGATGAAACAGATGATCTGGATTTGAGTCTTTTGGTTTGAGGTAGTGGTGGAACACCCAAAAGGAGATGATCAGTAAACAAGTGGAAAAAATTAAGTCTGATATATAAACCTAGAAGCAATGGCTGACATTAGGAGAGGAAATGAGAATGCCATGGGAGAGAGTATATGATGACAGAAAAAAATATCAGTTCTCACTTATTCTACTCAAAGTCTGCATTACCCCTTAGCTGACCTAATGTGATGGATTCTCAATCACTCTCCTTCCTTCCTTCTCTACCATCACCAAATCTGTTTTACAGATGGTTCACTGATTGATTTCTGAATCAGAGCTGAGATCACTAGTTGTTGTTTCAGGGCTTAATTCTGGATTGCTTTTCTTTATTTATACTATTCTCCATGGCTTTCACTGAAATCTATATAGTAATGGCTCCTAATCTTTTCTGAGCTCCATATTATACATCCAAGCAAACACCTGACACTGCTCCTTGGATTTACTTTAGGCACAAGTATTCAAAACTGAATGCTTCATTCTCATCCTCACCACATCCCCCAAAACATTCTGCACTTACGTCCTTCCTTTCAAATAAATGGCACCGTGTGTTGCTCAGGTCAGAAAACTGAAAGTTGTCCTTAATTCCTCCCTTTACTCATTTCCCACAGCCATTTACTCTCTAAATTCCATTGATTCTTCTTCCAAAATGTCTCTCCAGTCTGTGTCCCCAATCTGCATTCCTGCTAGCCTAGTCCACGCCTTCATCACCTCTCCTCTGCAGTGCAACAGTTATCTTCTAACATTCATCTCTACTCACCCATTCCTGCCCCTCCAATCTTCCTTTATAGTGGCCTCAGTTGTTCTCATAAAAAAATAAACAAAACAAAACAAAACAAACAAAAACCCAAAAACAAACAAACAAACAAACAAACATCCCAAACTTCTATGCTCCAACACATTTGGTTCTTCAGATGTCATTTTCTAATTGTCTCTCTCATGATCCCCATGCCCTGTCATCTCTATTTTCAGTTCTTTAAACAACTCTTTCCAATCTCAGGGCCTTTGCACATATTGTTCTCTTTCTCTGGAACACTCTCTTACTAATGTCTTCTCATCCTTCACTTCTCAGTTGACATTTTATCTCTCGAAAGGCCTTCCCTGATCACCCTATCAAAGGTATATTCATTCTATTTTTTTTTTCTCCTTTGGAACAGTATTAATTTCTTTTACAGAATATATCACAATTTAAAAATTCTCATATTTACTTGTTTATACTCTGTCTCTGTCTCCAGATTCTAAGCTCCATAATGGAACTGGGTCTGTCTATCTCCTTTGTTATTTTGTACTCCCAGCACCTTGGCAGAATATGATAGGGGCTCAGTAAATAACTGTTGAATAAATGAATTATACATTCATCCATCTATCCACTTATTACTCATATGTACATTGAGCCTTCAACATGTGTCAGGAACTGCACCCGGGACTATGTGTACGACGAGGGAAAAACAGTCCCTTTGGAGAAGGAAAGAGCTATGCCAACAGATAGCCTCAAGTGTGCTGTGTAAAATGAATGTGGGGAGGATTGGAATTAAAAAAAAAACAAACAACTAATTGTCTGAAAATGAGGAATGGGCAGTAAAAGCCTAGGAGAGGTGTCATTTGAGCCAGATCTGGGAGGATGGGTATGATTTTGTCAGGTGAAGAAGCAGATAGATTCTTTATAGGCAGTGACTTGTTTGTTCAAAGGCCTAGAGTCATGAAAGGATATGGCATGTTCAGAGAGGGGGCTGGAGCTTTGGGGCATTTAGATGAAAAGTCTTACAGAGAAGAGGATGTCAGGTTAGAGAATTTGGATGCTATCCAACAACATGACAACAGAAGATGCCACTGTTTCTGTAATGGCCTTAATCTTCCTCCATCTCCCCTTTTCTCTCATGGCAAGGGAGTCATCTGATGGATTAGTCCAAATATGCTCATAAAGCACTTACCTCCTGATGTACTTTGAGAATACTGCATTGAGAAGGAATCAAGTTTCCATCAGGCCAGAAGGCCAGTGTCCCAAATAAATGCCTAAGAGATTCTAGTAACTTGTACCTCTAGTAAACCTTTAACATAATATGGACTGAGATCCTCCCACCCCCAATTCATATGTTGGAGTCCTAACACCCAATATGACCATATTTGGAGATAGTCTTTAAGGAGGGAATTAAGATTAAATGAGGTCACAAGGGTGGGGCCCTAATCCAATAGGAATGGTGTCTTTATAAGAAGATGAAAAGTAGGGACAAAGAGAAAAGGCCATGTGAGGACACAGCGAGAAGATGGACGTCTCCAAGCTAAAGAGCGATGCCTTACAAGAAACCAAACCTGCCAACATCTTGATTTGGAATTTTTAGCTTCCACAACTGTGAGAAATACATTTCTGCTGTTTAAGCCACCAGTCTGTGGTATTTTGTTATTGCCACCCTAGCAGACTAATACACATAATAAAGTTAGAAACGCTGCCTTCCCATCTGAGGTTGAATATAATTCCTTTGCATTCCTTCGCTATTCCTAATAACACCTTTGTGCCTTTGTTTTATAAGCACCTAGAACCTAAGTCACAAGGGATACACCTCTTCAAATTTAGACTACACATTAATAACTTAATCAGAATATAAGGCACAGTGTGTTAAAATAGTTTACTTAAATTTGGCTTCATGTGTAGTGATCCAAATTCAATAATCTTCTTTTAGGGCCTGAATAATTACTCAACCATACAGTTCCCCTTGATACTGAATCGAATAACAATATAGCTAACCCATGATAAATTTGCGGGAAGGGTTAAATTTCTTAACAATCTTTTTTTTTCAATATATGAAATTTATTGTCAAATTGGTTTCCATACAACACCCAGGGCTCATCCCAAAAGGTGCCCTCCTCTACCCATCACCCACCCTCCCCTCCCTCCCATCCCCCATCAACCCTCAGTTTGTTCTCAGTTTTTAACAGTCTCTTATGCTTTGGCTCTCTCTCACTCTAACCTCCTTTTTTTTTTTCTTTCCCCTCCCCCATGGGTTTCTGTTAAGTTTCTCAGAATCCACATAAGAGTGAAAACATATGGTATCTGTCTTTCTCTGTATGGCTTATTTCACTTAGCATCACACTCTCCAGTTCCATCCACGTTGCTACAAAGGGCCATATTTCATTCTTTCTCATTGCCATGTAGTACTCCATTGTGTCCTAACAATCTTTAATGATTAAACACATAATCACTTTTATAATTACATATAGACATATCCCTTTTCCTTGCCTTAAAAAGCACTGATTTAGTCAAGAAATATCAATTATTTCATCATTGCTGCATGTCCCAGCACCCTTTGCTGGGTTAAGTATCCTGAGAATGTTAAAATTAATTTCACTATTTCTTAACTCATGCTATTAGAAGTCTGCCCACTCATTCATACTGTATTTCATAGCTTCCCACCACAACTACCTGCCTTCTTACATCTGGGTCCACATCCTCTTCCTTCCCTCCTGTTTCTGTGGAAACAGTCCTTTTTCCTTTCTAAGTCTGGTCCCCTTCACCTGTGCACCAGATCTCCTCTTATCTACATAAAGATTGTCACCTCTGTGGTAAATCACCCTTCTTTCCTGCATAAAGTTTTTTTCTCTCTTCTGTATTATTCTCATCAGCACATCAGCCAGAAAAAAATGCTGTTGCTTTTCCCTTGCTGAGAAAAAAAAAAAAAAAAGAAAGAAAGAAAAGGAAAAATAATCCTTATATACCAATTGACACTAATCTATCCCCTGGCCAAAGCCCCATTTCTCTGTTCTCCATTATTGCAAAGTCACTTTTATACTATATAGATATACACTATCTATTCACTATGTCCAATTCCTCTCTTATTTTCTCTTGAACACACTCCATTCAGGGTTTTGTCCACATTCCCCATGCCAACAGTTAGTCCTCAGTCCTCAACCTATACTGACCTGCTCCAGCAGGGCTAGTAGGCATGCTCTAGGGGCACTTGGCCTTATTTGCATGACAGCTCAGTCCCTAACCTCTCAGGTCTTTGCAAAAATGTCATCTTCTCATTCAGGTCTTCTCTGATCTCCTACTTAAAAATTCAGCTTACACCCACCCCCCACATCCTTATACTCTTTCATATATATTTACCATATCTAGCCAAAATATGTTACTTATTTTGTATTGTCCATCTTCCTCCAGTGGATTAGAAGCCCCATGAGGGCAGGGACTTTGTCTATATGCTTGTTGCAGTACCAACAGCACCTAGCACAGCATAGGGTATATCACAGGTACTCTATAAAAATTGGCTGAATAAATTTTACTGAGTTTGAAAATTTGAAACAGTTTAAAATGTACAAAGAAATAAAATAGATTGTTTGAAGGCTGCAGCCTCAGCTTGATTTCTGAAACCGTTGGCATCATTCTCACTTAAAAAGGAGATTCTTTTCTTTCACAAAAGAAAATTATTGAAATATATAACTTACTTACTTTTCTCTAAGAAGAAAAGAAGAAAAGGAAAGCTTTAATTCAGGAATCACTTGATAATGTTTTATTCAGCTAACAGAGTGATCTTATACGTCATACACTATATTAGAAACTAATGACGGCAGTCACACACACATAGAATAAAAACTTGAGCTATTTTCTTCATGTGGTTATCTTCACAATGCGTTTCAAAACAAGTTTTAAGTCTTTAAGTCTTCTGGGTAGGAACTTGTTTTAGCTTAATAAAATCTGATTTCTCATTTTAAAGAAAAAGAGTATTTGAGCTTTTGGAGGAGACATTAACAATGCCATAGTTTGTTTTTGGAAGAGTCCACAGTTGCTCAGGAAGATCCTTTAATATAATGTGGGGGGGGGGGGGTAAAAAAGAGAGAAGATAGTACTTTTTCTGGCAATAATTTTGTCATTTGGAAATATATTTCTACTTTTACTACACAGACTTTTTTAACCTTTGATGCAGTAAATGTAAGCACATGCCTTCTTCTCCTCCTTATATAAATATTTACTATGACTTCTCTTTTTCTTCCCCATTGTATCCCTCTCATGCAACTAGCCGAGACTGCCTCTTCTTCTGGAAGCACCTACAGGTCTCAAGACCCCACAGTCCTGACAAGGACTTCCAGGGTTTATTAGAATCTACACTGTAAATCTCCATAATTTTGTTTGGTAGAGCTCCCCACACTCACTCCAGGATTTAGAGTTATCATTTTACAGTATTCCTGGGTTTTTTTCCCTCAAGATTCTAGTTATTTGGGGGCATTTTTGCTTTTGTTGTCATTGTAGGTGGTTCATAATTTCCTAAAATAACTCACCTCTGGAACTGAATTCAAAGTGCATCTCCTTTGAGGAGGGTTTGAGATGACAGTATAGAAGAATCCTGAACTCACCTTCTCCCATGAACACAACAAATATACAGCTACATATGGAACAATTCTATCTGAAAAGGACCTGAAAGGTAGCTGAACAGCACCTCCCCAGCAAAGAATAAACTGCAATGGAGAGATGGGTCCTAAAGCGTCTGGCCTCAAAAACCAATAGGACTTACTTCTAGGAAAACTATAGGGATATAGGGAATGTAAAATCTGCCCTTAAAGGGCTCATGCACAGACCCAGTAGCCTAGGGACCCTGCACAAAAGCACAGTTTAAAATGCACCTATCATAAATGAAGGACACTCATTTGTTAATATTAAAGTATCTACCAGAAAGTCAGGAGCCTGTTGGAATTCTCTCTCTGAGGACAAATGCACTGGTGGGAGCCATTTTTGCATTCTGCTTCTGTCTTGTTGGTGTTGGCCCCATGAGACATTTTCACATTACCTCCTAGTAATGGAGGTAGCTCCATTACTGCTAGCTCTGGTGGGAGTGCCTACATCTAGGAGTTGCAGCCATGCCCCACTATACCCTTGCTAGGTTGGCTGAACACACTGCCCCCACACACCACAGCCATAATCCCTCAGGCATCATAGCAGGACTACCTGAGTGCTCCCCCAACCCCGCATCTCCAAGCCTTACTCCCCTCCTCTCCACAGTAGCTGGTGGGAACATGCAACCCATACCGTGGATGTTCCTTGAACATCTGCCTCTGGTAGTCAGGGGGATTGTATTTCCGGTTCCCAAAGGTCTGAAACAATTGAGGAAATAGTCTTTGGCAGGCTACCACCCCCAGGGCACTGCACAAACACTAGACCATCACCTACAGCCATCATATAAAAAAGGCCTATTTTCTTGTCCTGGAGCTTCAGGCCTGAGGGGCAGGTTTTAGGTTTGCCCTACATCCAGAGGCAACAGAATTGCCCCCCAGGGAATATGGGTGGAAAGATATAATATTTTCATCCTTCTTTGGCCTCACCACAGCTAGCTGATACCTCCCAGAAAGGTGCTTATACACACATCAAAAGCCACAATATTACAACTATTGTCCAATAGATACCTCCAGATCTCCTGATCTAGAAGTCAGCAGGGTTTATGATTGTAGACCCACAAGACTGTAGATATTTAAATACCTTAAAAGATGCTGTCTGAAGATCTGGTTTACAATTACCCTAAAACTAGGCACTGTCTTAGATCCCTCCATTTAGAACATTGAGAGCTTTAGGCACACCCTCAACAGCAGGGAACTATCAACAACAAATCAGGCTATTTAGACAATCACAAAGGTCTGAGAAACAACCAAAAGCTAGACAGCAAGGTTGAACCATAAGTTCTATCACCTACATAAGGCCATTCCTTCAAGACTAGGACAGGCAGCTGTTTCATCTAATAGATAGAAACAAACACAAAGAGTCAAGCAAAATGAAGAGAGACAAGAATGTGTTCCCAGTTAAAAAAACAAGACAAAAGCTCAGAAAAAGACCTTAATGAAATGGATATAAATAATCTACCTGATAAAGAGCTCAAAGTAATGGTCATAAAGATGTTTAATGAATTTAGGACTATGGATGAACACAGTAAGAACTTCAACAAAGAGATAGAAAACATAAGAAAGTAACAAACAGAACTCACAGAACTGAATAATACAATAGCTGAACTAAAAAATACACTAGACAAGTTCAACATCAGACTGGAAGAACTAGAAGAAAGGATCAGTGACTTGGAAGACAAGGCAGTGGTACTCATCCAAGGAGAACAGAAAAAAAAATTTTAAGTGAAGATAGCTTAAGGGACCTGTGGGACACCAAACATCAAGAGAAAAGCATCTGCATTATAGATGGAAAAGAGAGAGAAAGAAAAAGTGGTAGAAAAGTTACTTGAAGGGGCGCCTGGGTGGCTCAGTCGGTTGAGCGCCGACTTCGGCTCAGGTCATGATCTCGCGGTCCGTGAGTTCGAGCCCCGCATCGGGCTCTGTGCTGACAGCTCAGAGCCCGGAGCCTGTTTCAGATTCTGTGTCTCCCTCTCTCTGACCCTCCCCCATTCATGCTCTGTCTCTCTCTGTCTCAAAAATAAATAAACATTAAAAAATAAATAAATAAATAAATAAATAAATTAAAAAAAAAGAAAAGTTACTTGAAGAAATAATGGTTGAAAACTTCCCTAACATAGAGAAGGAAATAGACATCCAAATCCGGGAAGCAGAGAGTTCCAAATAAAATGAACCAAAAATCTCCACACCAAGGCAGATTGAAATTAAAATGTCAAAAGTTAAAGAGAGAATACTTAAAAGCAACAGGAGAAAAACAATGGCTACATACAAAGGAGCCCCCATAAGGTTATCAGCTGATTTTTCAGCCAAAATGTTACAGGCCAGAAGGGAGTGGTATGATATGTTCAAACTGCTAAAAGGAAAAACAAACAAACAAACAAACAAACAAGAAACAAAACAAAACGAAACAAAAAACTTCAAACGAAGAACACTCTACCTGGCAAGTTTATCATTCAGAACTGAAGGAAAAATTAGGAGTTTTTCTGATAAGCAAAATTAAAGGGGTTCATCACCACTAAACTGGCCTTACAAGTAATATTAAAGGGATTTCTTTAAAATGGAAAGAAAGGCACTAACTAGTAACAAGAAAACATGTGCATGTAAAACTCTGACTAGTAAATACATGTATATTGTAAAGGTAGTATATTAACCACATGTAAAGCTATAAGAAGGTTAAAACACAAAAGTAGTAAAATTAACTATAACCATAATAATTAGTTAAGGGATACACAAAATAAAAAATGTAAACTAGGACATCAAAAACAGAACATTGAGGAGGGGAGTAAAAATGCAGACTTTTCAGAATGTGCTCAAACTTAAGATGCTATCAACTTAAAATAGACTGTAATATACATAGGATGTTACATGTGAATCTTATGGTAACTACAAAGCAGAAATCTACACTAGATACACAAAAGATAAGGAGAAAAGAATCTAAATGTAACATTAAAGAAAATCACCAAACCACAATAGAAGAAAGGAACAGAGAGAAGTACAAAATTAATAAACTGGTAATACATACATACTTGTTGACAATTATTTTAAATATAAGTGGACTAAATTTTCCAAACAAAAGGCACAGAGTGGATGAATGAATAAAAGAACGAGATTCATCTATATGTTGCATGTAAGACACTCACTTCAGATCTAAGGATACAGACAGAAACTGAAGGAAGTGCTGAAAAAAAGATGTTCTATGCAAATAGAAATAAAAAGAAAGATGGTGTTCAGGCTCTGCACTGACAGGGTGGAGCCTTCTTAGGATTCTGTCTCTCCTTCTGTCTGTCCTTACCCCACTTATGTTCTCTCTCTCTCTTTCTCAAAATAAATAAACTTTTAAAAAAATTAAAAAAAGAAAGATGGTGCTGCTATACCTATATCAGAAAAAAAATTTTTAAAGCTAAGATTGTAATAAAAGGCAAATAAAGCCATTATATAATGATAAAGGGGTCAATCCAACAAGAGGATAAAACATTTGTTAATACTTATGCACCCAACATATGAGAACTTAAATATTAAGAAACCTAAGAAAGAAATTAACAACAATAAAACAATAGTTGAGGACTTTTAATACCACCTACATCAATGGATAGGTCATCCAGACAGAAAACCAATATGGAAACATCAGCCTTAAATGATACATTAGACCAGATGGACTTAATACATATATACAGAATACTCCATCTGAAATCCAAATGCAGAATACACATTCTTCTCTAATGCACAGGAACATTCTCCAAGATAGATCATATGTTAGCCCACAAAACAAGTCTCAACAAATTTAAGAAAACTGACATCATATCAAGCACCTTTTCTGACCATAACAGTATGAAAATAGAAATGCATTACAGGAAGAAATCTAGAAAAATCAAAATATGCACAGATTAAACAACATCCTACTGAAAAACTAATGGTTCAACAAAAACAACAACAACAAAAAAATCAAAGGAGAGTTCAAAAAACACCTGGTGACAAATGAAAATGGAAATACAACCATACCAAATTCTATGGGATGCAGCAAAAGCAATTTTAAGACAGAAGTTTATAACAGTACAGGCGTACCTCAATAAACAGGCAAAAAGAATCTCAAATAAACAATCTAACTCTATAACTAAAGGAACTAGAAAAAAGGAGAACAAGCAAAAATCAAAGCTAGCAGGAGGAAGCAATCTACAGATTCAGTGTAATCCCTATCAAAATTCCAATGGCATTTTTCACAGAACAAAAACAAATAATTGTGAAATCTGTATGGCACCACGAAAGAGCGCAAATAACCAAAGTAATCTGCAGAAAGAAAAACAAAGCTAGAGGTATCACATTCTCTGGTTTCAAACTATACAACAAAGATGTAGTAATCAAAACAGTATGATACTGCCATAAAAACAGGCAGATAATCAATGGGACAGAATAGAGATCCCAGATATAAACCCACATATATATGATCAGCTGGTTGTTGACAATAGAGGCAAGGACATACAATGGGGAAAAAACAATCTCTTTAATAAACTGGTGTTGGGAAAACTGTACAGCCACACGTAAAAGAGTGAAAGTAGACCACTATTTTATACCAATCACAAAAATTAATTCGAATGAATTAAAGATTTGAATGTAAGTCCTGAAACCATAAAACTCCCAGAGGAAAACATGTGGTAAACTCCTTGACATTGGTCTTAGCAATGTTTTGTTTTGTATTGTTTGGAATATGACTCCAAAGGTAAGGGAAATAAAAGCAAAAATTTAAAAATTGGACTACATCGAAATAAAAAGTTTCTGCATAACAAAGGAAACCATCAACAAAATTAAAAGGCAACCTACTGAATAGGAGAGGTTATTTGCAAATCACATATCCAATAAGGGGGTTATATCCAAAACAGATAAAGAGCTCATACAACTCAACAATAAAAGCAAAAAACCCAATTAAAAAATGGTCAGAGGATCTGAATAGACATTTTTCCAAAGAGGACACACAGACAGCCAAAAGGCATATGAAAATATGCTCAACATCACTGATTATTAAGGAAACGAAAATCAAAACCAGAATGAGACATCAGCTTACACCTTGTTGGACAAGATAAGAAACAACAAGTGTTGGAGGAGATGTGCGGAAAAGGGAAGCCTCATACACTGCTGGTGAAAATGTGAATTGGGGCAGCCATTATGGAAAACAGTATGGATATTTCTCAAAAAAATTAATAATAAAACTACCATATGATCCAGAAATTCTGCTTCTGGATATTTATCCAAATAATACAAAAACACTAATTCGAAAAGATATATGCACGCCTGTGTTCATTGTAGCTTTATTTACAGTAGCCAAGATATGAAAACAACCTAAGTGTTCATCAATAGATGAATGGATAATGATGATGTGGAATATATATATACATGGAATACTACTCACCCATAAAAATTAATGAAATCTTGCCTCTTGTGACAACACGGATAGACCTTGAGGGATTATGCAAGGGAATTAAGCCAGACAAAGACAAAAACCATATGATTTCACTTACATGTGGAATCTAAAGAACAAAACAAAACAAAAGCAAGCCCATAGGTAGAGAACAGATTGGTGGTTACCAGATGGGAAGGGGGCTTTGGGGTGGGTGAAGTGGATAAAGGGATGCAATTGTATGATGATGGATGGTCAGTAGACTTACAGTGGTGATCACTTTGTAGTGTATACAAATATCAAAGTATATCACTGCATGCCAGAAACCTATCTAATGTTATACCAATTTTACCTCAATGACAAAAAAAGTTCATTTCCCCTGTGCAGAAATGAACTCTCTAAATATGTTTATTATTAGCTACATTCTGGCTAAGTACAAATAACATTTGGCATCACAGTGGATCAGAATCTCACATTTTTAAGTCCTGTGTGCATGACTAAGTGGAATAGCAAAGCCTCCTTCTCCTACAGAGTTGGAGCAGAGAATCACAGGATTACGGAGCAACGTATTTTCTGTAGTAAAATTGATTAAGGGCCTTCATTTATTCATGTGACAAATATATCTTGCCAGTCTTAAGTGTAAGATATCGTGCAAGTTACAAATCTGGGTCAGACATGGTCCCTGCCTTCAGGAAACGTAGAACTTAGAATTACAGAAAAATTGTACTGCATAATAGGAGCTAAAATATTCATCCAAGGATAAAACTAATATTATACTTCAAAAATGTTGACAAAGAGACAGTAAGTTAGTTAGAATGTTCTTTTGAACATTATTCTTGGATAAGAGAGTTATAAAAGTATTTAAAAACATAAATATTTTTCCATTGTTAAGAATGAAATATACATCAAGTATTTAATAAGTGACTCAAAGCTACCTCAATATTATACTCAGAAAAGACTACTGTATATACTAATCTTTTACATTAGGATACAAAAACTCCTATGACCATACTGGCAGCTCCAGAAAACCAAGCCTTAGGTTCCCAAGGTTTATTTATATTTCATTCATGGATATATGGATAATCAAATCAGACAAAAGATAACTGATTTAAGTGAAAAATATTGTATTTATATCCTTCAAAAGTCATCTTTATTTCTATTGACTTGATGCTGTTTGTAAGCCATTAAAAACATTCATGATAATCTTTAGAAAATTCAATTTTAAAGCTATGTCTTTAATGATATTTGTTAAATGGTGAGCATTTAAACAAAGTGGACAAATTAACATGAATGCTAATTTCATTATTTATTCTGCATTTGTGTGTAAAGAAAAATGCCTTCCTCCTCCATTTTAATGATAGATGAGTTGTTTATTAAAAACAACACCACCACCTCCACCTAACAAATATAAAGAACAAATACATCACGCAACTGCATTTGTGGAGAGCCTCACCCACCACCATCCTCCTCTTTATAATGCAAGTAGTTAAAATCATTAAAAATTCAGCATTTTATGTCATGAGCTATGGTGGGAAGGGAGTGTGATTACACTGTGTGGACTGGAGGGGATGATTAGAATTTCGATGTTTCTCCATTACTGTTTCCTTAGCAAATCTCTGCACAATGACACAGGCATCAAGTCTGTGTTTATATTCTATGGCTGCACCTTGTTCCCATCTTCCAAATTCCACTACAGCAAATCCTTATTTACTTTCTGGCAGAAACTAAAAATTAAAGATGTATAATGTGAAGATACAATCTTAGCTTCTCTTGCCCTGCAGGACTGGCAGTTCCTTCCCAAGTACAATTATGCTGGCAAATGCTGCTATTAACTCTATGGCTACAACATGCTCCCCAGTTCCTTTGAAATTCTATAAAATAGTTGTCCTTAGATGGTGATAGAGAGGAAGGAATGAAGCAGGAACAACAAGAATTACTTTACATACTAATAATAACAATTTAGTTATCAAAACAGAACTGAACAAGTGTGCCTTTATACTGTTCTTTTAAAAATTTAGCCTCCTAGGGTTCTAATAATCAGGGCCTATGGTTCAGGAATGCACGGTAGCACTCAGCTCAGTGCCTATATCCTCATTTCAAAGAGAATCATTCAAACCGACATCCACCCTGTCAAGAATCTCGACTTTGAGCTGCTAATGTAGAATAAAAATCAATATAAATTTTGATCATTTGATGAATATTTACTTCTTTCTTTAGTGTTTGGGGAGTTAGAATTGAAAAGTGCTGAATCAAGTCATTTTATTTTTTTGTGTTTGTGCCAACACCAATTTACTACCCTCCAGAAAGTTCCTGAACAAGACGTCTCAGGTGGCACGCATGTTGGTTTTTCCTGTCAATCATAACTGTATGTCAGTAGGGAACCATAATCATTTCCCTTTCATACTCTTAGTGTTCCAAAAAGGAATATTTTCATTACTTTCCTGGAAGAGGTAAACTTTCTCATTTAGACACACTATTGTAAGCCTGGGTGTCTCTTGTTTTTGGCATTCAGCTGAGCCTAAATTGATACAATCTATTAAAAGTTAAACACTTTATCTGAGGCTCCAAGGGTCGTGCACAATAAATAGAGTTTACAAATGGATTCTTCTATAAGCAACATTCAGCATCACCCCCAAGACAAAGAGCTTTTATAGAAACTTCCATCTTCGTCCATATGTTTTCTGAAAAATAGCAAAAAATATCAGCTGGCTGCTCTAATCAGCAGAATGACTTCACAATAAAAACTTTACAGTTTTTTTAATAAATGAAAAGAAAATGCACTACAGACAAGTGACTCTAAATGAATGTGGCAATTAAAACATGATTCTAGTGTAAGGCTAGTTCTAGGAGTAGAGCACATGCCACCATTTTTATTATGATATATATATATATATATATATATATATATATATATATATATATATATATAAAACTATTCTTACTTACTATTCTTACTATTCTTGCAGAATGTTTCCATAGTGATTTTTAGAAGAATGATCTTTCCCAATTTGAAGAAGGCTAAACTAATTGCAAGCACCAGAATGGTAAGCTATTATCATAAACACACACACACAGACACACACACACACACACACACACACACACACACATTTGACATAATGGCAGAAGATTCAATACTAAGGAAACATTATTGATGGCTCCTTATAAATTAAATAAAAATGGCAGCATCTGCCTCTCCCAAGGATGATATAGCCCTGGACAATCACTAGATATTATGTAGACAGATGTTTTAAATAAAATAAGTATTTAGATTGCTAGATACCTTGCTATATATGAAGGCAATTATAGGATGTCTTTGTTAAATTACATTTTTCATTTTTGTGAGGGGAAAAAGAATTGTCCTGGAAACAGTACCGACAGGAAATGATCCTATATCTAAAACAGCTGGAGACTGTAACTAATATAAATTTACTTGAAAATAAAAATGCTGTGTGTCTCTGGAGACATGCAGCAACGTGCCATAAAAACAGATGAGAATATAGAAGTATTTAAAAGGATGGAAAATAGCATTTAATCTGGATATTATATTGAGATGTGGTTCACTGATAAATGAGAAATAAAGATGAAAAAAAGAAAGAGAATCAGAAGAGTTGTTTTAAAACTTATAATATTTTATTTAAAACCATATTTATAGGGAATATGAAAATATTTTTCCAGAAAAAACCCTCTGCTTTTCAATATATTGCTTATTAATCAATTTACTAAAGTTATAATAAAAATATAAAGGTGATAACAGTGTTTAGTTGGGAAATTCTAATGGAAGCCAAGAATACTCACTTCCTCTGTGTAAGACAACCCCAAATGTTGGATAAGAATACTCCATTAAATTTCAAAGCCATATGTAACAGCCTCCACACAAAAGCTCCCATTATCTTTGTCCATCCCCTTATCCCTACTTTGGTTAGCTATTGAATTAAAAAAGACTTCAATATATTAATTCATAGTAAATATTCACAGGCATTAACATCTTAACATGGTAGTTATCTCCAAGCTCATAAATTTCAATATTCTTCATTTAAACACTGAAATGCATAAATCTACAAGATAACTTTAGGAAAGACTGGATGAAAATCTACTTTCACAGTAGAGAGCCTGAAAAAGACACCCAAGTCTTGAATGTCCACCTCTTTCGTCTGTGCCTAAGACCTATCCTGGCCCTGTTCCTGGTGATCTGGGTATCAGGCAGGAGGAGGTCATGTGAAGCTGGAATTTCCTATGTGGCCCTAATGTGCATAGCCAGGGAAGATTGCAGAGCCTTAGAAGTTACCTTACGCATGTCAACCAAAAGGGAGACCCAATAGGAGGAAAGTGGGATGACAAGAATAGGGACAGGGAAGAGCAAATATAAAAAGCAAATAAGGATGAGTGTGAAGAATGGTTGTCACAATTGTGCCCACAGAACCCAAAATGAAATGTTCTTTAAAAAAATCTTGACTTCAATAATTCTTTTGTAGGCTGAAGTTTCAATACCCTCAAAAATGAAACTCTAGAACTCAAACTAAAACTCAAAACATATTTGCTATAGATTGAATATTTGTGCCCCCCCATTCATATGTTGAAACTTGATCCCCAACGTGATAGTATTAGGAGGTGGGGTCTCTGGTAGGTGATTAGGTCATGAGCCCTCATGAATGGGATTAGAACAGAACTCCCTTGCTCCTCTGCCATGTAAGGTCCCAGTGAACCAGCAAGTAGACTCTGAATAGACACTGAATGTACCAACATCTTGATCTTGGAACTCCCAGCCTTCAGAGCTATAAGAAATAAATGTCTCTTGTTTATAAGCCACCTGGTCTATGGTATTCTTTTAGAGAAAACCAAGCCAATTAAGACAATATACACTAATTATTTCCTCCTTTCTACAAGTTCCCCCAAATTAAGTAGCCACTGGTGCTATTTTCTGGTAGATCTGTCTCACAAACACACTTGCACGAAACTCTGTAACAGTGATTCCTATACATTCATACCATCTTTATGACTACATACATCCACCATCATCACTGCTGCTTAGAGTTCATAAAGGTTGGCTTGTTTTTGTTTTTCCTGAAAATGCCCACTAGTTCATTGCTATTATATCTGGAAGAGACTGGGAAGAAAAAAAAAATACATATTTTTTTTTCCTGTCCAGTGACTTGATTCCTCCTACCCATCAGGCATAGTGCTATTCTAAGTTAAGGACAGGTTAAAAAATTATATCCTCCTGCTTTTTCACCTCCTGCTTCCTCACCTTTGCTTACCCCAATTATATATTTTTCTGCTCTTTATTTTAGGACTAGAGTGAAAAACTGAATTATTGTTATCTCTTGAACCAAAAGACTAGTTATAGAGGATTCCTAAGCATTGCTCTGTCCACAGAAAATTTCCACAAATTTCTCCATTATTATCTTATGTTTCCATTATTCTGTATCCCTCCACCACCCATACTGACAACATAAGGGTAGATATTAGATACTATGCTCAAAATCTATTTAGAGGAAAGATCTGACCTGGGCCTCAACTTGTATATTGCAGACATATCTCCCCTTGAATACCAGAATCTTCAGGGGCCTGCCTGTCTAGTCTTCACTGTCCATCACCCCTCCTGAGCAGCTCTCATCCTTGTCCACTTATTCTAGCTATGCTAGGCTTCTTTCAATTCCTTGAATGAACCTTGCTTCTTCTCATCATGAATACATTGGACATCACCTTCGTATCCCCTTTAATTCTTACTTTAAATGTTACTTCCTTCCTTGATCATCTCACCTAGGACAGGTGTCTCCTGGTATGCTCTCTCTCAGGTCTTATTTATTTCCTCCCTAATATTTACTAGCTTACAAATATATTTATTTGACTGAATAACTATTTTGCTTATTTGCATGCTTGCTTTTTCTTAATTTTTTTCCATGCCTATTTATTTTGAGAGAGAGAGAGATAGAGCATGTGCACATGTGAGCAGAAGAAGGGCACAGAGAGAGGGAGAGAATCCCAAGCAGGCTCCATGCTCAGTGCAAAGCGTGAAAAAGAGCTCAATCTCATGACCATGTGATCATGACCTGAGCTGAAATCAAGTCAGATGCTTAACCAACTGAGCCACTCATGCACTCCATGTATGCTTGCTTTTTTTCTGATCCATATCCCACTGAAATGTAAATTCCACAAAAGCAAAAACCTCATTGTTTTTATTCATAATTGCATACCGAATGCTCAGAAAATTGTATGCTGAATGAATGAGTGAATGAAGGGTGGTGAGCAGAAGTTCATGAACAATCTCAGTAGAAGGCCTGAAAAAGAAGTGATGTCCTAGTAGAAAGCAGAGATCCCTGGCAAGTGCTTGCAAATACCTCAGGTTGCCAGTCTGAGAGCCAAGATATGAATGGAGACATTCAAAGGACTTCCTGAACTGTGGCAGCATAAATACTGTTAAAAAGGGATGCTTTGACTGAGATTCTTTCAGCTTAAGAAATAGGTTTGGATTGTCTATGAATTGCAAACAAAAAAATTCCTAGGGGGTACTAAGCCTCCATGCTACACATTTTAATTTAAAGTGGTGACGTTTAATTTTAGCAGATCTCTATGACACTTTAACCCTAGTGATAAAAGACTCAGTTGAGCTCAGACATGGGGAAAATATATCACATTCCAGGCTATAGTGAGAAGCAGAATCTTTAAAGTCATTGTAGGGAAGAATAGTTGAACGACATATAACAGGATAGGAAAGTTCAAATCACGAGGAACCAACAGAAAATGAAAATGCTTAAAAAATAGTCAAACTTCCTAAGCTGAGTTTACAAATCCAAAACCCCTCTAATTAGGCTGTCAATCATCAAAGGGGAGAGGGATGGAGCACTTTACCTCTTGAAGTGCCAAGAATATTTCTTTGAATTTAATTTCTTCCATTTAGGATGGAAGTCTGAAATATTACATATCCTTAAACTGAATCTATTCTGTGGGTGACTGTCAAGATATAAACAACAGTTATACTTACAGACATTATTAGAGCTGCTTTTCGTCATACAGAATGGCTTTAGACCCAATGATTTTAAGGTTCTTGTTTCCCATTTAACAATGTATGCCCTGTACTATATCTAGGCTAGAAGAATTAATTATTCCTTGCAATTCTTGATGTGACAGCCTCTAGTAGCTTGTCTTATCTTTGACATGATATGTTAAATTAAGCTGGGAAACTACATAATGAAAGTTGTAATAAGTATCAAAAACAAGAGTTAAGTAGCCTCAAAGTAAGAGCGTGAGATCCTAGGCTTTGAATTTTCAGCAGCATTTCAGTTGTTCAGGTATTTTGCTTATGTGCTGTAGCTTATACAGTAAAAGTTGACCATGTAAAAGTTAATATCTGGAGGTATAAATATCAAGATTTCAAGAAAGAACCAAGAAGGAAGGAGTTCTGTGCTTGGGAGAAAGATATGTGGGCTGCATGGGATTTTTCATAGTTACAGGCAATTGAACCAATTCTTACTATGAAGTGACATTAAAACTTTGTTGGTGGGGCGGTTGGGTGGCTCAGTTGGTTGAGCGTCCGACTTCGGCTGAGGTCACGATCTCGCGGTCCATGAGTTCGAGCCCTGCATCGGGCTCTGTACTGACAGCTCAGAGGCTGGAGCCTGTTTGGGATTCTGTTTATGTCTCTCTCTCTGCCCCTCCCCCACTCATGCTTTGTCTCTCTGTCAAAAATAAATAAACATTAAGAAAAATTTTAAAGAAACTTAAAAAAAAAACTTTGTTGGTGATCTGCTGTTGCATGTAAGAAATATCACAGAAGTACCTAGTGCCTGGTATTCTAGTCATTATACCCTTTACTAGCCAGTTGGTTCAACATCCAACTGACCAGCAATATGATTACATTCTCCTTATGATGGCCCACATGAGAAAAGGCCTCTCTGCGAAGCTTCCTCTGGCACATCTGTCATATCACTGTCTGGTTTAAAAATAAAATAATAACAACAAAGAATAAAAGCCTTTTCATGGTTGCCATTTTCTTTAGAATAGAATTCGAATGTCTTAGAACACTATTTAAACACTGTTCATTGGTAGATCCCAGTCCACCTTCCTCTGTACCCTCTGTGACTTCCTTTTCTAACATATAGCAAACCCCACATATACTCACATTAGACTGAACCATGTCCTCCCAGGTACACAACCTTTCCACCTCTGCTTCTTCACAAGCTTTCTCCGTCTCTGCAACTCCACATCCCACACATTCCAACAGACCCAATAACCTTCCCCCTCACCTGAATTTCCTCAACATATGATACGCCCTTCTATTATAAAACATGTATCTCTTCCCACCTTTAGATATTCCTGACTCCTCTATCCTATTAGATTTTAAGCTCCCCAAGAATAGGACATAAGCCAGATTTATTTTGATATCGCAGGTTCCTGGCACATGGCAGATACTTAGTAAGTACTTGCTAAATGAATGAATGAGGCAAAGAGACAGTCTGGTACAGCTTGTTTCCTTATAAAAATAGCCGAACATATCATTTAAAAATCCTTTTACAAATTTGGAGCAGGAAAAGAATAAAGTGAGCCTGGGACATCTTGTGCCAGAAAGCAAAGCATTCATTGACTAATGGGATCTGTCAAAAGGGTACAGAAGTCATCAAGATGAGGCTCCTTTTTGGAAAGTTTGAGACAATCTAAGCATCCTAAGAAGAATTATTCTAATTGATTGTAGCATATTGAATAAAATCAATCAATCTATAATTTTACTCAAAAAAGAGAATGAAAAAAGGAGTGTCACTACTGAAGGTGACTATTACAGCAACTCCTTACCTCAAAATTTGGTAAGGAAAGAAGAAAGAGGAACTGTAGTTCATCTGAAGTTGAAAAGGAAGATTTATAGACAAATAATGCCTGGTAAAAAAATGTGAAAGAAACAATAGAATTAGAAAACTACCATTTTACAAAGAAATAATTGATTCCAGAAAGACTCATCAATGGATTCTAAAATCATTAAGCAAACTTTTCATGGTGAACTGAATATTAACACGATGTCAAAGCACTGCCCTATAGATTACCTGCTAATGACAAGGGAAATCTATGTATGTAGCTGTCACCACGTTAGCATCGCAAGTAAGGGACAACCTGACTTAATGAGATGCCATAGAAAGTACACTTGCCAAAATGTTTAACCTTATTCCAAGCAAGCATCAGGACAAAACTTACAGTTTCCAGGAAATAGGGGGCAGAGAAAAAAGTTACAAGACACTGTGAGGAATCAATCAGACAAATCTAGAACATAAAACATTTCACATGACAATTCACCTGTGTATTCACATTGGTATTTAAAGACGGCTGGGACTTCAGCTTGAGTAGAGTTCTGAGACAGAAAGAAATGTGTGGGAATAAAAGATGACAGTGAGGAACAAAGTCATTTTATATTGGCACTAAATGCGCAGCTGTCTTCAATATCCTACTTTGCAGTTTGAGGACTGGCCTTAAGAAAGAACTGTATTTTAAAAAATGATACAGAGCTTGCTTTTAGTCAGAATTCCATACCCCAAAAAAACTCTCCACCTTTTTATTGGACATGTGAAGAGAACTGTAAGATTTTATATTTACATAACGAGATATTTATATTTTATAGTTCCACCCCAAATAATCTCTTTTCCTTGAAACAAGTATTGATTTTGTTCTGTTATTTGACTCAGTATGTAAATTAACAGGTTAATTGGATGTGGTGATCCTGGGTTCACTATCTCTCACCTACGTTAGCTCACAATTCACTGCATACCTGAATAAATGCTTCGATCATCACTCAGAATAGGATAGTGATACTTTTTGACAATACATTACATTTGTCCCTCTATGACTCATGTGATTTCACATACATTTTCTCATTTGATAGGTACAACAATCTTAGGCTCTGCTCAGGGAGATCTGGTATTAGTATCCCCACTGAACAGATGCAGAAGCCAGAGATCAGATAAATGAGTTTGTCCAAAGTCACATAAGTAAAGAGGAAGAGCCAGGGGTTTCTGGCTCCCAGTCTAGAGCTTCTTCTACTACCCATCTCTGGCATCCTCTTAAGCAGGCAGTCCTGCAACCATGATTCCCAATCCCCAACCAGTCCCTGGCTAAGGCAACTGAAATAGCTGGGGTGTGGCACGAAGTCCCTGTGTAAGATATACACATCAGTAACTTTCTTGCAAGGCTCAACATATCTTATCCTGTGATTCGTGGACTCAATAAAAAACAAAAACAAACAAACAAACAAACACCTCTCTGCTCCTTTACCTCTAGAAATTACAGTGATTATGAAATGTTAGTTGCTGGGTGCCACCACAATGTGCTCCTTCTCTGCCCTAATTATTACCTTGCCTTGGAATAGCTCACCACTCAGCCATCTTGTCACTCCTTCCCTTCATAGGTCCAGGGTGTGATGAGTAATGCCGCCTCGCTGTAAGGAACTTTTTCTTGACAATTCTGATTGCTGGTTCCCAGTCAGTAATAATTTATTACCATTATCATGATGTATTGATATACACTGTCAATAGGGGTCCTGTGGTAACTTAGAAATTTAGGGCTGGGGTTGCAGTACATGTTGAACATTCAGTTCGTCTCCCGGCTATTCCTTTCTGGAGACACTATACCTATTCCCCTGTGACCTCCTGTTCCCTGTTTACCACCATTTCTCTGAACTACCTCTCTAGGGCTTTTGTTTATGTGCCATCCTGACTCAACTATTCTTGTTCAACTGTTTCCCCTCTCATCTCTGGCTCCTCACTCCCTCATCCCTCCACCTCCCGCCTCTTTCTCTGTAGTTGGGTTCCACCTGACCCTCTGCTCACAGCAACCTGCCTTTTCTGAAGAGAACACATACACGCCAGACGTGTGGAAAGTAAGGTGGTCAGACCTTGCGTATAGTAAATTGTTCCACTTCTTGTTTTCGTTTACTTATTTGTTTGAGCCTGGGTCGCAAGGGCAGGACAGACATACAGCCCAGTGGTTAAGGGGGAAGATGGACCTAACATTTATTGAAAGGCTGTACTTTGAACAGTCTGGTTTAATCCTCTAAGTGATTTGAACAGCAACTGGGAAATTCATGGATCCTCTGGCACCAACACAGGCTTCATGGAGTAACTAAGGGCTTATCTGGTAACCTGTGAGAAAATCTGCCCTAATAATGTAACAGGCATCGGTGGCCTTTGTCTCCCCAAATTCTACCTATCAGCCCCATAGGGAAAGTTGTCCTCACTGTTCCTGTTCTATGGGAAATAATAAATTTCCAAAATGAAATGTCACTCTCTGTATGGTGAATCTTGACAGAGAGGTTATGAAAAGTTAGGTGATCCTTGTCAGAAAGTGGGAGAGCAAGCAATGAGACATAGACAGTCAAGGACAAATGGCTAGGTGGAAAAAAAAAGTGAAGAAATATAGAGACAGAAATAGCCAAAAAGCCTTTTTATATTTCATCTAGGTTCCAGAAAAGTCATGAGACAGTAAATCAAGAGAGAGGAATGGTGAATAGAGTCATTAAGTAGTCCACCTTCCTCACTCCAGTTTAATTAGTGTTTCCATATTCTCTCTGAACACCTAACCTTTCCATATACCCTCAAAATCCCACATTTTAAATATTATTCATAATTTGGTGATGAATCAAATTTCTTCCTAAAGTAGATTCCAGGTCCATTGTGAGCCTCACAGACACCTTTAAAAAGTGTGTTCTTATTTAACGCTTGGGGAAAAGCAAATTAATTTTCTATAGTTTTTTCTCTTCACCAGGCTCTAAAGTCCACTTATTTTCAGAATTCCCTCAAATCACTGAACTAGAATGTAGTACTCCATCCAACTCCGTTCTCCCACCACCAAAACATTGAAGTTTCTTTCCAGGCTTTTTGAGTGATTGCCTCACAATTAGGAAAAGCCCAGCACACCCATTAGGTTGTCACTTCCTACCAGATGTTTTCCAGCTGTTCCCAGTGTCTTTCTGCTAATGCTCTGCCATCTGCCACCTTAATGGTGCCACGATGGGGAATGGATGCTTTGGTGACTTTGCTCTCCGAGTTGTAAAGACCTGGCCCATTGCCTCATCCTGGGAAAATCTGATCTGCATATTTGTCATATTTCTCCAGCTAATAGTTGCATGTATTCCACCTACTAACTAACCAACAATGAACCAGTTGTGACATGAAGTAAGAGAGCTCTCTCACTGTCACATCTAAACCTGCATTGCTCTTCATTAACAGATACATTCACATCTCATTTCCAGTAATCATATGGCCTGCCATCAGGATGACATATTCTTGCTCAATCAATACTAATTCTTTTTACCTTAATTTTTTTTTTTTTTACCAGCATGCCAATAGTACATCAGGACAGTAAACAGTGCTTTTTATGACACCTCGCTGGTTATACTTTACACATAGAAATCTTATGCTTATTTGATATTCTCCACAGTTGAATGAAGACAAATCCTGGCCCCGCTGCGATCAACAGTCAGAGTCAAAGTTTGCGAAGGAACACCAGTAACTAGTACTTATTTCCAGGAGCTGCAAATCAGTGTGTGATCTATTTGTGTATACTTATCAAGGAGATTAGTGCTTCCCCTATTATGCAGAGTAATGGAAAATATTTTTCTGAAACCAGGATTATACTAGATGTCAAAAAGGTTAGCACCATTAGCTCATAATCCTTTCCAAAGACCCAATAGAAATACTTGTTATTGGGTCTTCAGCAAACATAACAGTAAGTTCAGGAGAATTGATAAGCATACTAATTACAATGTATCTGTCTCTAGCCATCTATTTATATTTTTAATTCATTTTTTTAAGATTTGGGTCCACTACATGGCAACCCCATGCGTTATCTTCCAAGATAAAACAAACCTTCTATGGCTCTCTTAAATGAACAGCTTGTTTAAAGTGTCTGTGCTTATGGTCGTGAGCTAAATTTGCATGAAGAATGGTCAGATTCTAAACCTGGGACTGAAAGGGGATATTAACATCACCCCTGCCAGCATAAACACAGGTCCTCTGGTCTCATAACACTGACCATTTTATCTTGAACAAGTAGCCTCTTCCCCATTCCAGCTCATAGTTAACTGAAATTAACAAAAACATCAATCTTTAAGGTGATAAAAGCAATAAGATCACAAACAGCAATTTCATGCTTTACTTAAAGCAGGCATAAATATAGCAACAGTGCAACTGTCATGTGCTAAAAGTGAAAAGTTCACTCATTTCCACTTCAGTCAATAAATGTATTTAGTTGCTTTGCAAACAATTAAAGACTGTCTTCAACTTATCGAAACATGCTAGCTTCTTATCAGGTGTGCTGGCCCTTGTAAGGGATGGAGACAGGCCTTTAAGAAGCTTCTACTTAGCAAGGGACACAGACTGTAACAAGTAATTATAATACAAGGCAGAATGGCATAAAAGAAGAGCAACAAACAAGTGCTGATACTATAATGGGAACTGGAAAATACCTCATGGAAGAGATATTGTTTTCACTGGGTCGTGGCTGATGAACAGAATTTTGACCAGCAGACAATAAATAAATGTAGTTAGACTTTAAAAAAAAAGAGTCTCTATAAATTCACCTACCAAACTCCACCATACTTCATATAATCACTGATATTTTGCACCCCTAAGAGTGTTATTTAAGTTTTCAATGCAGTTAATTGAAACCCTACTAGATGCAAATCAAAAGTTTCAGCCTTAATTGAGATATTTTGAAAATTGAACCCATTGCTTCAGGCAGGTGCTACATGAGATTCCATTAATATAGGTAATTAACATTAGCCTCTGCTTTAATTAACATGCACACTTTAATTAGCAAAGCATTAACCAACATTAAAAAATCTGATCTTCATGCATCACAAAAAAACTGCAAAGTTATGACTACTATGTTATTTTTCTCCAAGGTTGTAAATCACAAAACAGCGATCAGTTTTGAAGTACACACCAAATTTAAAATATTAAAGAGGGAGATACATACAATATGAGCGAAAACTCTGTCAAAATGAAAAAGAGTATTCTTTACAAAATATAGAGCCCACAGCTTTCACATTTTAAAGATGTGACATTATAATCTTTCAATGATCATTTGGGGGGCAGAAACCTTTGACTTGAAAAATCTCCACAGATGGGCACCTTTCTTACATGTAATAAACAAATGACTATAATAGAGTTAATATTATCAATGTGACTATCTACCTCCTAACCTCTATTTATCCTTCCCAGAGACCAGAGAAAGCATCAGTTGCAATGTCATTTCATACTTGAAGCCTCAAACCAGCAGAAACTTCATTTTTAAAACAATCTATGTTACTTTATCTTAAAGATCCAGATGTGTTAGAGTAGTTCTTTATTGCCAACCTACCATGTGCTGGACTATCAACAATTAATTATTAAAATGAATTCTTGTTAAATACAAAACTGACTTTCATGTTCTTTCCTTACTATATCAATTAGATGGGCCAATTTTCAAGTACTGTTAATAGTGTACACTACCTTTTTATTTTTAATCATTTTAATGAAAACAGCTTCATCATTATATGGAATAAATGGTACCCATGTAACACATCACTGTATTCTTTTGTCCCAAGCCATGCTAAGATTATAGTAAAAAAACCTGCAAGCCTTTCCAAAAACACATTTTTAGAAAAAGTGCTCATATTCTGGTAAAGCATTAAGAAAAACATTCATAATATTGCACAAAAGTTCCCATTGATACCCTGCTATGAATAAGGTGGTATTTTAAGCAGAGAGAAACCCAAGTGACCATGACAAAAAATGTCCCTCATGAGCTTACATTTAAATCTGAAACTGAAAATACCAGAAATCACAGCCATTGTGGTAAATGTTGGCGCAATGAGAGACAAGAGCTAGCAGGTGGATCAGTAGGCCCACTTGCTGTGTTAGGCAGTTACTACCACTGAAAATTCTTGTTGCCAGTGTTGCCGCTTAAAAGTGTCTTGTTGCCACTTAAAAGAGAGTTGGGCTTCTCTCCTGTTGCCACCATTGAGCCCTTCACCATAGCCCACCATAGGGTCAGCATGAATCAGTATCTTTATTCTCTGAGCTCCTTTTCAGCTGACAAACTAGGAAATGAATATTTCTTGTGTTTGCAAAGCCATTCTCCAAGCTGTTACAATGAATTCCTCCATCCTTTCTCTTCTGGCAAATCAGGGCCTGGGCTCCTGGAAGACCATATGGGAACATTCTTCCTGGATCAGTGTTGAGGGCAGTGCCCTGGAAACTGATGCATGGGGGAATTCTCAATTCTGTTTAAATGCATTTGAGGCTTTATGAAATTATTTCTCTATTCTAGAGACTATATTATGACAAAATTCCTTATAATAGGGTTGCCATATGTCAGTATTTTCCACATTCTGCCCATTAAATTCACTGGGCTTTTAGGCAAGGAAGTAGAAGGAAGAGAAACAGAAGCACCGAATGTTGGTTTTAGAAATGTGTGACAAACCCTCACAAATATCCCTTCTGGTTTTAAGTTCCAAAGATCTTCTTTAGAGAAGGCCTTCAGAGATGCAAGAGTAGACCCACAGAATCAGGCACTGAGTCATTTGTTTGCTCTTATACACATATTTAAGACAAGAGAGAGTTCACTCTCCACTCAGTTGATTTATTTTCCTTCACTCTGGATAACGTATCTCAGACCACCAGCTTCCCAATCAGCCTGTGGATTCACTAAAATGCAGGTTCCAAGGCCCAATTAGCATCATATGCATCCTAGTTTCTGGGGGTGGGTGAGTTTTAACCAGCACTCCTAGGTGATGTTTACTCATAGTAAATCAGAAGAAACTCTAAGAAAAAGAAACCAGTTTCCTATTTATTATATTACAAGAAATTGTCTTAAAAATAAGCAAAATATTCCATGCCTAGTCTTACAGCCTCTAAATAGGTTAATATGAGAGGGAAAAAAGTTTTGAGGGAGAAAAAGATTTATTAAAATAGAGTCACTTTTGATAATGAACAAAATTTGATGGGCAGATAAAAGTCACATAAAAATGGAAAGATCTATGTTTACTTTGAATATATTTTTATAGTCATCTCTGCTGTAAATATTGCTTCATAAATACATTTTTAAGCATGGAGTTTTCAAACACATTTCTTTAAAAAAATCAACCTAAAAAACAAAACAAAACAAATAAATCAAAATTAGCTCTGCTGGTAGAGTATATTACTTTTATTTCTTTTACTTCACTAGTAGATGGCTGAATCTTTCTCATGGTTCAAGTCAAGCAACTCCTTCTGATTTTCACTAAATAACTAAAGGACAGACTTATCTTTGGAGAAACCAACAGATTTATCTTAAAAGAGACAAGTTTAATATATACTAACTTTCTTTATATTTCTGATTATATTTCACATAACATGATTGCCATAAACCTGAGAAAATATAGTCCAACTCACCTACCTACACAAAAAGGTTAGGTTGGCAAAAAAGTCTTCTTTCAGTCTGACCCCAATATCCTTTTCCAATCTTATCTATCTCCCATTACTTTGCACACAACCTTCTTCCCTAGGCCATTTGTCTACTCATTACTGGCTCCAAAATAGAAGCTTCTTACCCCTATGTCTTTGTAAGCAACATTTCTCTGTATGAAATACCTTCTCTAGTCTGCTTTCTTACTTACTTAAAACCAGAAAGTCCTCTAAGAGCCATCACAAACACCAACTCCCTGGTTCCAACCCTTACACTTCTATTCTTCCACTATGCATCACAGACCACCTTGCACTGGCAGTGAAATCACTAAACATCTGTGCAGGTATGTAGGTCTTATCTTCCTAACTAAAGCATGAGCTCTTTAAAGTCAAGGAATCTCCCAAAGCATGTAAAACCTTGCCTTACACATCAAAACTTGATTATCAATATTTTAAAAGATTTACATCAACATGGAGGTGAGAGGGGGAGAAGGTGAAGTGGGGAGTGAATTGGGTGAAGGTAGTCAAAAGGTACAAACTTCCATTATAAGGTAAATAGGTCCCAGGGATGTAATGTATAACATGACGACCATAGTTAACATTGCTGTACTGTATATCTGAAAGTTGCTAGAGGAATAGGTCTTCAAAGTTCTTATCACAAAAAAAAATTTGTAACTATGCGAGGTGATGGGTGTTAACTGATCTTATTGTGGTAATCACTGTGTGTGTGTAATATATATATATATATATATGTATATATTACATATATATATGTATGTAATATATATATTACATACATATATATATGTAATATATACATATATATACATGTATATACATGTATATGTGTATATATATATATAATTCTGTTGTATATAATATATATACAATTATGTTGTAGACCTTAAGCTTATGCAATGTTGCATGCCAATTACATCTCAATAAAACTGGAAAAAAAAGCTTGAAAATAAAATAAAATCAATCACTCAAAAACAGATTTACTAAAAGATCCAGTGATAAATTATGCAAACATGCTATATGGTTTAGTCCTTAGTTTGAATTACAGTTAAAATCTTTCATCTACAATCCAGCTGAGAACCAGATAGATTCACATAGTTCACAGATATCACCAAGACAGAGGTAATAATAGAATGTTAGTGAGTAGGTAAGTGTTCAGGTGAAAGAAGTTCAATTATCAGAATCATAGGCTGCTACAGTTAGGGTTGACTTCAATTTTTTTTATAATATTCAATTTCTAGACCAAACTTTCAGAATGATAGTCATTATTAAAGAAAATAGCACAAAAATGGAAAAGCACTTTCTTATCTATCCCTAACTCTAAGTAAAAATGAGGCTTTTGTTGTGTTCGGGAGAAAAAATTGTATATAGCATCCTGAATTAAGGATAAGGAAGTAGGGGTCTGGGGCTTCAAGGTAGGGAAAGACAATTCACAGGAAGTTGAGAAGAGCAAATGTTTGGTGAGCAAATGTTTTGTAAACAAACGTTTGCTACACCATGCAGATACATCTTTCTAATATAAAAAGTTACCTTTGGCAATAGCCCTCTCCCTGTTGCAGGCCCTCCACCTAAATCCTTTTAGACAGAGATAAAAAGTTTTTCCTGAGTCCACTGGGTCTTAACTGCTCAGCTCACAACAGTCCACATGCCAAAGTGGCACATTTTGGGGTAGTGTATTCCACTCCCCCTCAGTTGCAATCTGTAGTACCTTATTGGGTAGAAGAGTATGCAAAGGTACAGTGGTATACAATCCTCAAAGTACTGACTCTACCATCCCTCAGAAGTAACCCTGTATTAGCTAAACTAGAAAAAAAAAAACCTGAAAGACAAACAGGAAAGACAATAAAAATATGAAATGCGATTAATTCTGATATATATTCATCCACATGTCATAAATTAATATATCACCACCCTGCCTTTTTTTCTTTATTATTTTAAAAAATTTTTATTTTAATTCCAGTTAGTTAACATATAGTGTTATATTAGGTTAAGATGTACAATATAGTGATTCAATCGTTCCATATATCACCCTGTGCACATCACAAGCGCCCTCCTTAATCCCTGGCTTTTACAACATTATGTTACTATATGTATTTATCCCACACACATTTCTGAGTGATTGAAAATTCTTTGGGAGGACAATTTTTACTTTTTCTGCCAGCTTTTCTTTTTTCCTTCCCCTTTTCTTTCTTCTTCTCTCCTGTATTGTCCCTTTCCTCTCAAAAATGAAAAATATTTTAATGAATAGGAGCTACCTATTGAATTGTATAGTATAATCAGGGTAGAAGGTAATTGAGAGAAAAGAAAGGTTGATAACAAAGGTGATAATCTCCCCCAGTTACAACCAATTCACTCTCTCACTTTCTGTCTCTCTTTCTCTCCTCAGAGACTGAATCTAACATTGTTCAGACAAAGAGTAGTGATCCTGTGGCAAAACAGGCAAAACATGGTAGAATCAGTGGGATACTTCGGTCCTTCAAGGAATTTGTAGGAATCGTCTAAAAATCAAGCAGAACGGTTCTGCATAGGTTTACAATGCATGAAATAAATTGAAACTTGAATTCCGTTCTTAATTGAACATAAAGTAGAAAGTCTTATGGTGAAACCATAGTGATTTTTATGCTTACCAATTCATAAAATATTTTATTACAAAAGGTTCTTTATATCTTAATTCAAATTAAATTATTCAAATAAAACTCATTTTTCTGATGAGATAATAATCCCTGCCACAGTCAACTATTTCTTAATCTGCTGCATATTCATGCTTTTCCTGATAGTTACTTCTCTTTCAATAATCAATTTTAACCATTGACACAGTATTTCGATTGATGAATTCTTCTGAATTCAACTCCTCACTTTGTATTTTCCTCATCAAAATATTTTACAACCAAAAGTTAATTATTAAACAAGATTAAGATTGCAAATCTTACATAGTTTTGTGAATTTATAGAAGTGCTTAAAAGATGATTCTCTTGTATCCTCTATATATTTTATAAAAATATCTGCTTAATATTTTTAATTGTGTACAAGGTATCTTCCTAAAAGACTATCAGTGTAGTATATCTCATTCTTAACTAATAAATCCACAGAATTGTGTTTTGTTTTAATTGGTTTGTTGCATTTGTGATTGGGTTCCTCTCAATTCACTTTCTCATAGAGGAGAAAATTCTCATTTTAGTCAATGCCACTTCATTCCATGACAGAACATCCCCTAGGGGAGCCCTTAGGGTATGAAAAATATGCTGTGGGATTGTGACAGGAAAAGAGACCCAGAATGTCAGTGGTGCAGGCTTCAGAGCCCAACTCTTGTGAAACTAGAGTTTGTAATGGCCTCACAAAGACTCCCAGCCACTTTCGAACGACAGACCAATATTAAATTGAGCATGACATTTTTTGAAAGAGGAAATTACACAGCAGATATATAGCTGCTAAAAATTATGGGCATTTTATAGTGCTAAGTCTGATTTTTAATAATGATCTAAAATAATGACTTTAAGTTTGAGCAATTAGTAAGAGTTTAAGGTACAATGATTTCAAATTAGACTTCTGAACATGGCAGAAGAACCCAAATGGCCCAAGACAGGGGTCTTCTGATTTGCTGCTATGAGTCTGCACAGGTTTTTAATAGGCAGAAACCTGGAAATCGCCACTCATTCAACTTGCATGAACATGAAATGGTAGAAATCAATTATCGTGTTTTTCCGTTGAACATGCTAATTCATGACCACACACAAAATGAGGCAATCTTTGGTTTGCTCTAGTTTTGCTAACACAGAGACCAGAAAAAGCAAATGAACAAATACAAACCTGTTACTTAATACTTAACAACTTTTTCATGTTCACTGAGATAAATATTGTTATACCTATTTTATAGACGAGGAAATTGATACACAAACCTTATTTATAGATTAATAAAAGAGAAAGAAAGCAAAACAGGCCAAACAGCGTAACTAAACTTTCAATGGTAGAATACCTAAATTGAGGCCAAATATGTACCAGTTAATACAGCAATTCCTTAGCACTTTAAATGTCAGGACACACCAAGTTGCATGGGAGTAACTCAGCAATGGATTGAGAGGTTTGAGAGATGCACATTCAGAAAGAAGAAAGGGGAGGAAATATCAAGCAAGGACAAAGGAGAAGAAGTTCAGAGGAAAGCAGCCGAGTTTTAGCTTGAATGGAGAGTAATTTTCCTGACTGGAAATGAAAAATTGATTTGGTGTGATGGCTGGAAGTATCTTTAAAGAAAAGGCCAAATAACTTGGATCTGATGCAACAGGGAATGATTATAATGCATGGAATTTCCTTCTAGGAAAATTTTCTGTTTTATAAGGATCAGAAGGCAAAAGAATGCTTAAAAATAATCCAGCTCCATGATATTCTGGGTTTCTAAGAGAAGGAAAGACAGGTAAGAGGCTGGTGGAGTCATCGAGACATAAATAGATGAAGGCCTAGGCTACTGGGACAGCTGGGGAAATGGACAAGTACAATTCCAAGAGGCCTTATCAAAGAAGATTCAGTAGAAGTTGGTGGCTGATGGTTCCTATTTGGGAAATAAAAGAGAGAAGAAGAGTGAAAGTGACTTCTGGTATCTATTGCTGAAGGCAGTACTAGCAGGGTAATGACGGGAAAAGTAGAAAAGGATGAAGAGATACATTTAGTTATTATGGAAAGTTTTAGGTGTCACCATGACATAAAACTGGCAGTCTTCTATAGAATTAATTAAAGATGGAACTGTAGGATGCAAAATGCACAGTGATTGAACTAGAGATGTACATCTGGACACCACTGCTTATGATGGTGGTTGAAATCATCATAAATGATAAGACTCCTAAGAGAATATGTATATAGAAAGATTTACAATGGACTTTGAAGATAGTCAAAGGTGGGAGGAAAAAGGGTAGTCAAAAACAATGAATCTAGGATATAAGGGACCTAAAGGAAATCATAAAAATTTGTTGTTTAGGGGCACCTGGGTGGCTCAGTCAGTTAAACGCAAAACTTCGGCTCAGGTCATGATCTCAGGGTTCATGAGTTCAAGCCTCACATCAGGCTCTGTGCTAACAGCTCAGAGCCTAAAGCCTGTTTCAAATTCTGTGTCTCCCTCTCTGACCCTCCCCCGACCCTCCCCCTACTCATGCTCATGCTCTGTCTCTGTCTCTCTCAAAAAAATAAACATTAAAAAAAATTGTTGTTTATAATCTCTATAGGAAGTAGATCTTCCACAGTACACATAGCTGCAATTGACCCCCCATAGACTAGCTAGACTATCTGTAACATTTAGACACCATGCCACCACCATGATGACAAAGAGCCAATCAAACAATGTATAAAGAGTTAACTTCATGATGCTTGGCTGACATGAGGCACAAAATAGAATAGACACGAGCACCTTGCTTAAAGTAGAGAAAGTGGTTGGAAATGTGGAGGAATGGACAAGGCAGACACTGCATAAGTGTGTTCACTGGCCACCCAAGGTGGGCCACCCATTAAAATGTGTGAAAGGGCAGAGAGAGGCTACTGGGCAAATTCCTGTGACTGGTCAGTAGGTAGAGCATTCAATAACCTATGCAAGAGCCAAGGATTTCTGTGTCCATATGGGGCTATCCTTGGTTATTTCTATGTTTTCCAATCAAAGTTAAAATAATCAGCTATCATATATAATTTTTTCCTTTATATGTCTCACTTTATGGCTTAGAATAAGCAAATTTTACAATCCTCTTTGGTAAGTCACAAGAATTAAATTTTAAAGAATATGAAATAGAGAAAGAGAACTCTTGGAATTACCCAGCCTAAACCAGCCTTCCAAATAGTTTTTACTATTTTCTCAAAGTATTAAAAATCTATGCACAGTCTAGATGAATGCAAAATAGGTCTAACAATGCTGCTTTGGCTATTATTGTATATGTATGGGGAACCTTGGTCTGATTAAAACATATTTGAGCTGGTAAGTGATTTCTTTTTTAGTTGGTATGGATTTTCATAAATTTATTGCAATTAGCATTTAGAAGTTAGACTGGATCACTAGTATGTCTTTAAAGGGCAAACTGCTGGGGTGCCTGGGTGGCTTAGTCAGTTAAGTGTCCAACTTTGGTTCAGGTCATGATCTCATGGTTCCAGTTCATGGATTTGAGCCCCACATTGGGCTCTCTGCTGTCAGCACAAAGCCTAATTCAACCCTCTGTTCCCTCTCTCTCTCTGTCCCTCCTCCACTCACATTCTTCCTCTCTCAAAAATAAATAAACATTAAAAAATCATCATCATCATAATAATAATAAATAAAAGGTAAATCGCTGGGCACCTGGCTGGCTCAATGCAGGCTCATTGGGAAGAGCATGCAGCTCTTGATTTCGGGGTCATGAGTTGGAGCCTCATGTTGGGCGTAGAGATTACTAAGAAAAAAAATACACTTAAAAAAAATAGGCAAAATACTGTAAGATATACTGGGCTCCTTGCACAATACACAGCTAATGTGGCTCAAGATGAAATACTGTAGAGTAAATTGCATATACTTGTCTGCATTGTACATGACTACATTTTAGAAAAGAAGAAAAAGACTCCAATAACAAGTTACCTTTTTAACTCTGACATTTATGATTATGAGACGAACTCAAATCTACAAAATTATAAGAAAACCCCAAACCCTAGATAATTAATTCAACATCTATGTTTAAAAAAGAAAGAACAAGAGCCCTTCTCAGGCTCCATTTTTAAAAGTGATCTAGATAAAATGTGATCCATGTGAGCTGCTCAGAGAAACCCTGTGTCTCCATCAAAGGCAAGGAACTTTTCTCTACAACATACTTTCTGCCTTCTCTTTATTTGTGAAACCAACTTAAAATCATCTACCACATCAACTTGCAAACACAGTTTAGCGACCAATCAGCTCTTACATTTTAATATTATTTTTATGAAATCCAGGCCCCTTCAAAAACGGGTTATAAAATATTAACCATAAATTATTTAAAGTGATTTGTTTACTATTGCCTATTTGTTCCATATTTGCATACTAAATTTACAGACTGCTGAAATTTATATTTAATTAATTCATATTTATAAAAGAAGAAAAAATAATGCATAAGACTTGCTGTAAAAAAAACAAATGTTCATAAGTGATAAACATAAAATAAAAATATAAAATTACATTGAAATCTATTGTAGTCTTTCAGTTCATGCCTTAGAAATATAAAGATATTTGCAGAGATTTAATGAAAACTTTGCAGCACAATTAAATGTAAAATAAGTTTTCACATGCATTTCTCTTGCCAATTGGCATACATAATAGAAAAATGGTAGAGAATAGGTTAAACAGTCTAAAAGGATTTTAACCTTAAATTTGACAGAAGTTAAATGGCTGTGACATTGGGTTCTTCTGCTTTATTCCAGCTAGTAATCCACCCTCAAAGTTCCTGTCAGGTAAATGACCTTGTATTTCATTAACTGATAATTAAATGGATTTATTCCACTAACGGTTTTAATTAAAATGCTAGAAATATTGATTACCCCTCTCATCCTTATTCCCCCAGATGAAAAAAAGGTTTTAGGAATGTTTATTTAGAGAAGACAGAGAATTAAATTAGATTGAATCTCTATGAGACCCGAAGACTGGTTCTTTCATTTCTGCTGCTCAAGCAGAAAAAGGTTTCAATTTTTTGATGTTTGATTAATTATTTTGAAATCCATTTATGCTTACCTTGGTGTTTAATTAAAAATGTCATTTTTAGCATAATTAAATTGGCTATCTGTGGAAGACTAACTTCAAACTTATATTTTAAAAATGCAATGCCTTTTTTTTTTGGTAAAAGAAACTTTTTAGTTATTTGCTTTTTCGGTAGAGCTACTGCCTCATGAATGAAAAACTAAGGAGAGCTGGAGCTTAATTGGATTTCCTACATTTGAATATTAGGCCACATATGCTTATGACTAGTCTAGGTTTATTTGGCTGTGCTCTTTAATCCATTAGTGATTCATTCATTCTAACAAATACAGAGTATGTTCTTCCAAATGTGTTGGATTTCATACTGTTTACACTGACAAAATGTACCTCATAAAAGCTGTCTTCAGCATGCCTGGGTGCTTTTCTACAGCACTGATTCAAGTTAAGTTAAGATACAGTTTCTACTGTCAGTTCTGTCAAAGCACAAACAGGCAATTGGAAAGCGTTTTTGCTAAACATCAGACCTGATAATGACAGAGTGGGAAGTGTAATAAACAGGAAAGGAAGACCCAATACTTCTTGCTTGAGGCAATTGACCAAAAGGGAATGCATTCACATGTGCTCCTCAAAAAGGCAATCTAAAAATGATCACTATTATTATTTATAAAATAGTGCCAAAAAACTAATTTCTACATAAGCGAATAGTAAAAAAAGACGACCTGGGAGGTAACTAATGGAAACCAAATCTTACTTAACAATGAGATATTTTGTTGCAGCTTTTAAACCAAAACCAGCTCAAATCAACACATTTTCTAAAATGTCTGTCTTTGAACAGCTTCTTCTAAATTCTTCTCTAGCTAACTTTGTGAGTTACTGTATAGGTCAGGCTTGCTGAAGTCACAGACATGAGAACACATGCAATTTCATGCTCATGATTAGGCTACAAGAACCAATGGCAGTCATTTGCATTATTTTGAATGGAAAGACAATAAAGGGAGAAATAGTGATCCAAAGACTTGAGATAAATTCCTGTTTTGGTGCATTTTCATATGCCATGATTTGGGGGTTTGTTTGCTTTTGATAGCTTAAAGGTATACCTTTTCAGGGTGCACTGACATACTTTCTCTTTTGATGGAGAAAGGCAAGTGTAGTCATGCTGATAATATAATTCTTTTAATTCTTCAAGTAACTCTAGAAGGGTTCTTGGATATGTTTGTGCTCCGAATAAAAAGGCATATTTCATAGGGCTGGGCAGAGTAGATTCATGGTAGCTCAATGCTCCAAAGACATAAAGTTCTGAGCTTCAATTACTAAAAAGAATAGTAATTTTCAGCACTCATATTCTTAAATTACACCAGTGGTACCAACATTTATTGCCTAGATTTTAGCGATCTAATTTCAACTATGTGGATTTTCTCAAAGACTGTAACAAGCCATTGATTGATACATCTTCATCCTGTCATTATCAGAAGAAAATTCTGGCGAAAGCTCTTCCAGAGAGCTCCATTCAAAAAGTGGGGATGCCACTTAAAGTCTTCCTGAGAAAGGCTTCCTAAGAAAAAGGTAAGGAAAAGGGCTGTATGTGAGCAAAAAGAGGACCAGCAAAAATGAAAGTGGAGAGGATTCCAAAGCCTACTTTTCTTACTAGTAAAAGGAAACATATTTGGTTATATACCTCAGTTTTCTCATCTAGCAAATGGGCATAATGCTAAAGGAGAAGGATCATTCTTTTCTAAAAGCACCAGCATCTGCTTCACTGGAAATGAAGACCAATGAACACCATTTGCAAAATGATATTTGAATCAACAGTTTAAATTTGCATAGAAGAACAAAGACACAGAGATAAGAGAAGTTGGCCTGAGCTACTATACTTTAAAAATGTCAGGTTTCATTTTCATAATAATAGAAGCAGGTTTTTCATAATATCTATCATTTCTGGTACTTAAACAACAACCACTTGTCAAGATTGCTGATAGTCCTAGCACATACACCTACTTTCTTGACTACTGTTTTGGGAGATAGTGACTTGGTATGCCCTCAGATACATATGGAAATATTTTCAAGTTACTAATATAGTTTTAGTGCCTTTCCCATGAACTTTAAGAAACTAGCCAAGATGAATAACTTTATTTTTATCACTGATATGTGACATATTTTAACCTGTCTACATACAAAAGTAGTGCTGTTAACAATTGCAACTTTCTTCAAGTATGCTATGAATCACTGTATTCCTTTTCCCTTTTTTCATGCACCATTGCCACTATCTTACCTTCAGCAGTTTTGCTAGATTTCAATGAAGATGGAACTAGAGGGCACACATTAGAATTTTATATTAGTTCAAGAAGGGGAGAGAAGAAAGACATATGAAGCCAGAATGACATTCATTGAAGGTTCCCTAGGGAAGATAACACATGTTTTTGTCTCTCACCTGCTAGGCATGCTAAATCAGTGCAATGATAAGCTAATTTATGAAATATATTTCATTGAAACCTGGACATCTTTACTGTTGCTAGTTCAGCCATTAGAATTTCAGAAATAATGGACGTCTAATTTTTAAAACCTAGAAGACGTGAATTCTCTGCATGCAGCTTCAGATGTCTAACTAAAATAATTGTTAACCATGCATGTGCTTAGCCTAAACTCAGACTCTCTATCTGTGCCTCTCTGAAACTTGTCACACCAGTGTTGAATGCCATTATTTTTCACTATAATGTCAAAGTGATTGGGTTTTGGGAAATCCAAATATATATAAATATGCCTATTATATATTATTGTATGTGTTTTCAGATGTACAACTGCCATTTAGCTCTTTAAATATCCTTTATAATGCTTTATAACTCACATGGCCAAACTTGGCTTTTTTTCCTGATCTTTTAAGACCCAATCCTGGCCCATTTTTCTTCAGAACTATGACTTTAACAAAGCTTTTAGGCAACATAATCAGAAGAGTGGGCACAGAAATAATAGAGATGGCTCCAGAGGTGTGTGCTTCAATGTTTCCAGGAAGGCACCACTAAAATACAATGCCATCATGGTAGCTCCTGAAACCAATCCTGTTTTGTTAGCAATAGAGCAGATAGTTTTTCATATAATCAATGCCTTCTCCAAGGAATGGCAAATTAAATGTGGATCAAATTAAAAGCATCTAAGCATAAAATTAGAGTCAAAACAAGAATTTCCCATTAAAAAGTGCTAGTCAGCCTTGTGTGATATTTTTTGAAGACTCCTTCTCCCTGCCATGCTCTGATCTTCCTGCCAGGTTCCCAAGAACTGTGTATAAACAGCATTTGCCTCCCTCACCATTCTCCTGTCCCTCTTGCCAGACTCACTGGAATTCCACACAGCCTTGTTTAAGGCTCAACACAAGAGTGCGGTCCTCTGCCACCCACACTAGAAAGTGCCATCAAAGAGTGTACAGGGTAGGAGCAGGCCAGTTATAAAAGAGATTGTCTGTTTACCCACAAATCTATTGTCAAGCAGCAATGATGGGAAAGGAAGTGCACCAAACATTACTGATAGCTTCATGGCATTTAAATAAGATACTCGAGGTTGAAAGTTTCCTCAATGCTACTTTGCTCTGGTAACTGTGCACCTTTTAGGATGAAATCGTTTTTCCTGATACTATGCATATAGACAAATAATTGCGTTTTTATTTAATGACCTAATTCTCCTGTGCACAGAGTTAGAATTTAAGTAAAATTTAACCTATCAAGATTAAGTCACTGTCAAAAGTAAATATTCTTTTTCTTCAGCTAGAAAATAGCACCACCTTAAGCAATGTACTGATGCATGTTTTACAGCAAAGATGATAACAAAAGATTTAGGATTGTTACAGAAATAAATCCGCAACTGAGAGGTGACTGGTTTGTAACTTTTGTGCTTGAATGATCCATTGATTACAGTAAACACACCTGTTAGTCTGTCAAAGACCAGAAGCATCACCGTGTGGCAGCTTTTTAGAAAAACAAAAGCCTCTCTTGAACAAAGACAGAAGCAAATTTTATTGGGGAATCCTATGAAGAACTCTTGAGGTCTCTGTAACAAACTGGGGAAATTAAGTGAAAAGGCTAAAAAATAATTTGTATATTTAGGGAAACACAAATGTTTCACTATATGAGAGTTGGTGAGTAGAGAGAAGAGAGAAAAGAAAGCAGGCAGAGAGAAACAGAGAAGCTGCAGGATTAAAAAAAATCTTGGTCCCCCCAAAAAATAAAGAACTAAAACAATTCAAGGCCTTGTTATATAGACTTTGTGCCTTTTTAACGCAAACTAGAAAAAGAATTTGAGTGCTTAAAACCCTTTCTACTTCCTAGGCCAGTAGAACTCTCGGGAACATCTTGGAAACAAAACCCCTTGGGCAGTATTTACAGAGAGATCAAGTGAATGTCTCAAGAAACCAGCACTGCGTTAGACTTTTTTTTGCTCCAAGGTCACCAGATGAAACCCAGCCAGGTTAGAAATTACTGACAGCTTTCCTCTCTGACGCTGGCCTGGAAACACTTGAGAGGACGGAGAAATGACCTTCACAGAAAGAGCCACTTCTCTGGATGTTATTTGACAGCCTTCGGAGGGTAACAACTTCCCATCTCTACAACCTCTTCAAATTCCTTGAGTGCAATCCCAACTCCATCTGGACTAAAATCTATGTAGATGTTGGACTTCCAATGCCTCTGTATAAGTCTGTGGTAAATAGAAGATCACCAAACTAAATCAGATCATTTAACATCAAATGATCTGTCAGAAATGGTCTATCCAGCAAATGTCTCATCCTCAAGCGTCTGCAACTGAGTAGCTTTCATAAGTCAAAATTATGAGCTCTCTCTATATGTGTATACAGATATATATGAGCATTTATTAATGTAGGATTCATTAATATTTCAGTATGTCAGGTGAATATATCTATGAGAAACAGGGGAAAGAGGCAAATAACCAAAATCAGCATTATGAGTAAGTTAAGCCTATGAATTGAATCCTATGTGAAGGTCAAGAACCACGCATTTTTCATTTCAATTTCAGATGGCTTTGGTTGGGCAAAGAATGAAGACTAAGTACTACACACATTAGAGCTGAAATATCCATTTATGTAAAGGATGTCTCTTATCTTTATGTTTTTCCCTGATGACTCATAGTTGGCATAAGGCAACACTGTAACCCTTCACCCTTCTTCAACAGCACAAATGTTTATGGGAAAAAAAACACAAAACAACAACAACAAGAAATATATCCATGAATCAGGAGAGTGGAAAACAATTGTGGAGGCAGAGTGTGCAGAGAAAAGCAGAAATGGAGAATGGAGGAAGAAAATGAAGAAGGCAAGAAAAAGAAAAGGGAGGGAGGCGAGCAGTAAACACTTTTCTCATCACAATACACATCCTTGTAGATGAGTTTTACTTTCTACTTTCAGGGCCAGAAGATTTCAAACACTCATTAGGACAACATGATGGTAAGAGAGTCCCTTTCAAGAGATCCAGAACATTAACCTTCCTTATTATATGTATTTCAGAGCTATACTGAAACATGGGCATTTGTTCCAGTTGCACTAGTAAGTCTCAATTCATCCTCTTATATTGTCTTGAAAACTTTTTTTATCTTAATGAAAAAAATTCTAAAACTATGTGAACTTTAATTGTATTGCCAATTTCCTTGTCATATTGTATTCCCACGGTAGAGTATTAACACTGATATACTTTAACTGTGCTTCATGTATAAATTTATACACACAGAGGCATATGCATTTTTTAATGGGATTTACCTGAGTAATGCTAATAGGGAGCCACACATGTAAATCCTTGAACATCCAAATGAAAATATATCTCCACATATTCTCAAATAAGGTTTCTTGGGGGTTCATTTAATGTTTGTGGGGAATTCATTTATATTTGTAACCAATTCTAATCATCTGAAGGTCACAGAATTTGGAGTATTTTTTAAATGCTTCTTTCTGTGGTGAACGAATGGAACAGACTATGCTCAGGTTTGTTGCTTTCTTCAAAGCCCATTTCAAAATAAGATGCCTAATTTTAAGGACATTCTTCCCTTATTTTAAAAAATAAATCAACTCTGTGAAAGAAAAAATATACAGCTGCCAAGTATATATAAGTTCAAAAGTTTTTCTATTGCCTGAAATAGAGATGCAAGAAATTACATTAAAGTTTTAAACAGAAACAGAAGTTTTCAGTCGATGTAGATAAAAATCTATTAGAGATAAAATTGTTTTGACAAAAACTGTGTAAATACAATGCCACTGGCTGCAAGCCTATTATTGAATGCAAGTGGAAAATAAGAATAGCACTCCTGAAGGGGCATTGCTAAAGTGACACAAAATAAACACAACCATTTCAGTATAATTTTTCACATTAATTATGTTCTCTTATCGTAGATGTATAACTAGCCAAGTATAACAACAATAACAAGATAGCACTGAAGTTATTTTGCAAACAGGAAAAAGCAAATAAAATAATACTGATATGCTAGTTATTAGATTACTAGCCTTTTATCTTGTGGAATAGCTTCCCTGAACAAAAAAGACTATATTAATCATTTCTGTTCCTCCAAGTAAATGATACTGCATTTCTGGAAAAATAATGTTAACAGCCTTTTTCCTTAAAGATACCTTCATTTATTTGCTGATTTGCCATCTCCAAGTCTCCAACTACTCAGAATATTTTCAAAAACAACTTTTAGCTTAATAATGTTGGCTTTTTTTTCTCTCTCGCCAGGTTAAAATGTAATACCCTAAAGACAAAAGGTTCCCCACTTCCTTTAATGGAACCCTTGCATTCTGTTATTTGAAATTTTTATCAAGGATGTACCTATAGATAGCACTATTTTTAGCCTCCTCAAATAAACTCCCCTTTACCCAAGTTCTAATTGTAGCTCTCTGTTGTTTCTCACCGAGTGGAAGTTAAGGGACCACAATGAATTTAACCAATCTCCATGGATGGCCTTCAAGGTTTGTCCTCTAGAGGCCATCATTTTTGTCAGCTAATCTTAGAAATAACTCCCAAGTTCAACTGCAATAGGTTTGGTTAACATACGTTCTTCAGTTTTCAACTAGAAGACGGGAAGAAGTTCTCCTTCTCTTTGCCTGGTAGGTCCTAGCTTTCTGATTTTCTTTATTGTGTTGTGTATTATTGTATATTCCACTTCTGCCACTTGCATACTTTGTATTCTTCTCTTGTCTTCAGATCTACCCTTTGGTATACTGAGCATGCCAAATTTAATCGAACACACACCTGATTATTCATTACCATCACAGAGAGGAGATGGGCATATTTTTCTTTATTAGTCCCAAAACATTATTTTTAGCAAAGGAAAAATTCACAAGAATCTTCCAGGGAGTAGAAGAGCAGTAATCTGTTTCTCTTTCATCTCCACTAAAAATGGTATCCGTGATGTGCCCACAACTTTGGATTTTTGTTTGTACATTTCTGTTTGCAAACTTTTGTTTGTACATTTTTTGATTGTACATTTGTGCAACAAAGAGTCCCGTGCCACTACTATAATAAATTTTCTGAGGTAGTATTTCTATGTCATTTCTAAATCACATTCTTTGAAGTCTAGCATTCATAAGGTTTAGAACCTTGGTTTCTTTGAGGGATAACAGGATATTAAAATATACAACTAGGGGCGCCTGGGTGGCGCAGTCGGTTAAGCGTCCGACTTCAGCCAGGTCACGATCTCACGGTCCGTGAGTTCGAGCCCCGCGTCAGGCTCTGGGCTGATGGCTCGGAGCCTGGAGCCTGTTTCCGATTCTGTGTCTCCCTCTCTCTCTGCCCCTCCCCCGTTCATGCTCTGTCTCTCTCTGTCTCAAAAATAAATAAAAAACGTTGAAAAAAAAAATTTAAAATATACAACTAAATGTTCCTAAGACTCTCAGTCAGTTGAGGGTTATCTGTGAGGGCTAATGTGAACACAGACAAGAGAGAGTTGGTCTCTATTCACAATGTGAAGCATATTGAATAACTGACTTATTTTAAGGATTGATTACAATACATGCTTATGTTTGAATTTTATTTATGTAGGTATTTAAAAATTGACACAAAAGGAAAATTATTTATTTTCATCTCGCTAAGTCAGTTATGAGAAAAATAAAAAAGAAATGTTGAGGGAAAAAACTGAAAAGTCATGGACCCCAAAAAGAAGTAAGAGGGCTCAATCCTCTCTAAGGCCTAAATCAAAGCTCTGGAGTATTTTTAAATGTTTTTAAATGTTTTTTTAAAAATGATTTAATATAGTGAGTTGAGATACATTACATTAGATATAATTAGACCTAGACAGGAAAGGTGGTTCTGAGAAGCTAATGAAATATCATTAAGGTTGAATATAAGATTGTTGATTAGGATAAAGCTAATCCTGATTAGGATAAACAAGATAGGAGCTAGAGATCTTATTTTTCCTCTTATTTATATATTTATTTTGTGAATAAAGAAGAGGTGTGCTACCTCACCTTTACTGGAAAGAAAAAATAAAGAATATTACCATTTTTACATTTTGTTAAAATATTCCATCATGATGATAATGTCTTTTCAACTTTATTCTTGGGAAAGGCATTTGCCTTGAGATGTATCTATATTAAAGTAAAAGATATGAATAAAAATTGAATTTACTTGCTATATATTGTGGCTTTATGGCAAAGAAGTACCACAAGGCCCCAAGTAATCTGGCTGTTCCTTCCCTCCCAAACCTCACCCCATACCAGGGCTCTCTTAGAAAAAGATTTTCAGTCCCTCATTCCCCTTCCACTTTTGCCCACTCAATATCTAATTGTTATTTAGGTCTCTACTCCACTCTGCTTCCTTGGCAAACACCTGCCTGACCTCCCTGACTAGATCAAATCAACTACAGGTTCTCCCAACACTCTGAACTTCTCCCTTTGTGGTATTTTTCATAGGTGAAATTTTATTTTATTTTTACATTCCATCTTTCTCAAGCCTCATGAGGGGACAAGTCCCCATCTGATTTTGCTCACTATTGTTTTTCTAAAAGCTTAATGTCATTCCTAGCACATTCAAGGCACTCAAAAAGCATTTGACAACTGAATGAATGAATGAACGAATAAATGATTTTCCCTTTGTATTGAAGTGGTTGGTGTTGTACAGATGCAAGCAATCATTGGTTCTAGTTGTGAGACTGACGAAGATGACTGCAGTATCCTCTCTGTAAAAAATTTGACATATACTTGAAACCTTTTCTCCAAGAGTAAATATCTCAGTTCTTTGAGCACATCAATGATTAACCACAAACCATAATTTCATACACACTCATGCAAAAGCAACTTAGGTATTTCTGGATCACTTACAGTTCCTTTAATCATCTTCAGGTCTTATTTGTAAGCATTACTACATTATAACATTAATACATTGTGAGCTATTCAATAGCAATAGTATTTAAATACTATATATTGCATATATACCAGTTTTCCATGATGATGGCAGAGAGGCAAAGTAAATCCAATATATAATACAAAGCCAACTAGACTTTGAAATTTAGAGACCACTATTGCCATATTAGGACCAAAATCCCCACTGAGGCATATAAATTCATAAGGCATTTCATATTCTTTAATTGCTCCTTCCTCTACACTTCCATAAGAGATCATTTATACCTTCATTTTAGCCCATGTTTTTGGCTGGCCTTATAGTTATGTATAATGTTAATTTTTTTCCTTATCTATAACAACCTTAGGAATAAGAACCAAGTTCTCTTCATTAAATACCACTTCCAATACTCTAGCACACCAACAACGAAGCACAGTGCTTTGGTAGTTAAAACACAGTGTATATGTTTTAAATGGAAGAGGGGAGAAAAATTAAAGTGAGAAAGAGAGGGAAGGAGGAAACAAGAAAAAAAAAGGAGGTACATAGAAAAAGTGGTTTTCCATTGATGACATCAGTTTGCTTGGATCAAGCCATTAGATAATATCAACTATTTGCTGAGTTATTTTTCACAAACTCAACAGTTTTTAAGATTTCGCCACAATATACAATCAACTGCTGATTAGATTTTCATTCCTTCTCACTATCTCTCTCCCCTCAATTATCTGGCTGACATGCTAATACACAGTGAAATAGGCAAAATGTTGGATATAGAAGAGAAAAGGAACCAAAAAGAAACATATAAAACATAGAGTTGAATATATTGTCTATTAGGCTGCAGGCTGCTGTATCAAAATGGAAGTTTGGGGCCAGTTAGTTCTACTATGCTTCTCGTCCTTGCTAATCTTCACAACTACTCAAAAAAGAAATCCCTTGTTCTGTCTTTTCACCTAATCTCACACATTACTGCTCCCAACTTATCTTCTGCATATCTTCACCATTCCTTTCCTCACAGGTAGAGGCTACTCATTCTTCCCCTGTACACTCACCATAATGTGAAGAGAGATAGTCTGTGTCTCCCATAATCTTTTCCAAACCATTGCTCCTTTACCGTAATTTAAAGACATGTGCCTTGAGACTTATCTCGAATCTCTGTGTGTGGCCCATGACTCCTGGATTTTTCCCATTCATTAGTTGAGGATTAAGGCACCTGGCTCAGGATCTTTATCTCTGCCCCAACTCCAGTGTGCCTTGGACAATTCCATTTTACATGAGAGTGACTCTTCCCACATTCCAGTTCCTTGACTTCTTCAATTTTGATAAACTAAGCATTCTTCAATCTACTCCCATAACCATTTCTTGACATATCTAGGATATGAATGTAAACTCCCATGTCCCACTTCTCTGACCACAATCTTTTATTTCTCCCAGCACACTTGTGTTTGTCCTCCCCTTCTCTCTCTCCCTCATTGTTAATGGGTTTACTCTTTCTAGACCTGTCTTGAGTAATTATAATCCCTGCTCATATATCAGTAATCTTTTGTCTTCCTGTTTTTTCCAACCCAGATCTCAGGGTTCACTATAGCAACCACCCCCTTGCCATTATTCCCTGATTCTTGACTCAGTTGAAATAGTCTTATATATGTTACAAACAACCCAAAACAAAAACAAAACAACAAAAGAAAATCTTTATATAGTATCTCTCTGGCCATGATCTTGATTTTCTCCTTCCTTTCACAATCAAGTGTCTTGTTAGAGTAATCCTTCCTTTCTACAATTCTTCACTCTGAATTGTTCTTAGACCCACCACAATCTGGCTCCTGTTCTCCAGGATCAGTCTTTCCTCCACAACTGCCTATCTTACAATACGCTGCTTTTCATCCATTACCTCATCAAAAGCCAGCGGTTGCCTATGTTCTCCCTTCCCTCCCATCAGTTACCAAGTTCTGCTGATGTATTATGATATATCATAAGCTAACCTTCACTCAACTTATGTTATGTTCCAGGCCCTGTGCTAACAGCTTTACATTTCATCCTCACGGCAACCCTATGGAGAACATAGTACTATTATTATTCCCATTTTATACATATGAAAAGTATAACTAGAGATGTTAGGCTAAGCCCAAATCCTTCTACCTCCTTAACATCTCTTGGACTCATCCTCTCCCCCATTTTCTCACTGTCACTACCTTGTACCAGCTCAACAAGAGGCCCCCCTCCTCACTGCTTTTCCTGGCTCCATTCCATGTCCCCCATCCATGCTCTCCATTGCTGCCAGAGACTCTTCTAAATTTCACAGCTTAAGTACTTCCACAGGTTCCCCTTAACTATCACGGTAAAGTTCAGTGGTCATACTTATTACACAAGTCTGTTCACAGTCTACCCCTTGCCTGCCTCTCTGTCCTCAACTCATGCCACTTTCTCCTTCCCACACACCCAAATGGAATTATTTATTATTCCCTAACAGTGTCACACTGTGGCCACTGCATGAAGTATACTTTCATTCAATTTATTTTTATTCAATCTTTAAAACTAAGTTGCAGCACGGGAAGCTTCATAACCCCTGGTGTAGACACATTTCTCCACCATTGTGACCTACCACATTTCACTCACAGCATGGAGTTACATGTCACTTTTTCACACTCAACTAGAAGTTCCTGTAGGGCTGGAAGGACTGTGGTTTTCTGAACTTTGAACCACCAGTTTTACTCACAGTGCCTATCAATATAGAAGAACTCCAATAGTCACTTTTCAATCCCTTCTTTCTAATTTAGCTGTCCTGATTTGAACCCACACATCAAGAGTGTTTCTCCAATTCTATCATACACCTAAAGAAATGTTTTTATCATTTTCCAAGCGCAAAACAAATGATGTTGTGCTAAGTTAACACTCCTAATGAAGATAGCATCCATGAATTTAGAGTAAAACAGAATCCATTTGCTTGTTTTGATGGGCAAGTCATTTCATTGCCAGCAATTATGTTATATATGTGTAGATATTTCTGCACATGTACCATTTGCTGCATTTCAAAGTTTGTTATGTTGTAAGGTATATAGATTTTTGGTTTAAAATGTCTAATAGATACGGGGACACCTTCATTTTAAATAATTTTTTAAATAAGTACAAAACAGTTCTGGGCAAAATACAAAGTCCTTACAAATACTAGTCTATATACAACTGAGCAAGAAGACAACTATTTGCATGTAAATCAGTAAGCTTAATGGTGGATTTCAGGTCTCTTGAGAACTATCTAACATAAAGCAACGAACAAATTGAATGGTACGACATTGTTCTCACAAAAGCTAATAAACATGGCTTTACGGCACCCTGTTCTTTGAAGTAATCTCCTCTTCTACCATTATTTGGCTTAGCATATATATTCCTACAACTTTCACAGATGTACTCATACTTTAAAAAAATTAAATACTGTAATTAATCACTCATTTCAATATTCTTGGTGTGTTTAGCAAAATATGTCCAGTGAAACATAATTTTCCCATAAAAATATTTGACATTCTTTCCCCCCACACCATACTTACCAATACCTTGAGTATAACCATTGTCTATTTCTATCAATGTTCTTCAATCAGATTTTGTTCTAATTCATTCATCTATCCTATTTCCCAGCTCTAAGACAGCTTCCTAGCCACAGCCCAATTAATAATGAAGTTCTCTGTTGAGGCTAGTACTTTCTAAATTTACTTTCAATTTAATAATTACAGATGGATCCGTGATGTGTTTGCTTCATGTGATTCTTTTTTTTTTTTTTTTTTTAGTGAATGATACAAACTAAAATAGACAATAAAACATCCAAACCCAGGGCCCTCATTACTTATTTTGTACATAACTCACATATACCTTAAGCCTTGAAGAAAAGACTTTTTACTCTGACCATGACTCATACATCAAGCTTTCCATAATTCCCTGTTATTCACAGTTGTATAGAATTGGCAAGCTGCTTTTCCATGCCCCTATTCCCTCACTAAAATAAATTGACTCCCAGAGTTTCCTGGAAAGGCTGTAACTTTATTTTTCAATCTGAAAACAATTAATAAAGTACTCAGCAGTGAGTCCCAAATAACACAAGACAATCTGACAGAATGTACACTTCACTGAGCTAAGAATGATTTTCCCTTCCAAAACTTCCCTGATTAAACTCAGTAATATTGAGGTCACCCTTGAGCCCTACACTGATAACTGACCCTAATGTCTGGCCCTCACTTTCTTTAGCTATGAATTCCCTTCTTTTTTTAAACTTTATTTACTTATTTTGAGGGGGCTGGGGGCAGAAAGAGGGAGAGAGAAAGAATCCCAAGCAGGCTCCATGCTGTCAGCACAGAGCCAGACATGGGGCTTGATCTCATGGTTTGTGAGAAGATCAAGACTTGAATACTTAACCAACTGAGCTATTCAGACACCCCTAGCTTTGCATTCTTGACATGTTTTTATATTAACAGAAACCAATTGTTATGTCTACATGATTCTTTCAAGCTTGTGGTGTAATTAGGCAACTGGATGATATGCTAGATGTTAATCACTTTCACACTGGTCTGAAAATCATATTCTGTTCAAACTATGGCCATTTCTACACTGAATCTACCCCTACATCCCACTTCCACCAAATACCTAGCTCTCAAGCAAATAACCTCAACAAGAGAATTACTATTAATTGATCAGGTTGGATAGCCATGATGTCCTCAGCCTATAGAAAGACACAGAGTAAGTTTCATTCATCACTGTTTTCAAAATATTAAAACCAGAAGTAAATAATAATAAATAAAGAGAGTACCAGAAAAATTGGAAGACTTCATAAAGAAAGTGAACTTTGAACTCAAAGCTAAAGTTTGTTTAAAACTGAGATAAATCAGAAGAAGAAAAGCACTCTACGTGAAAGCAACAACATAATCCCAGTTACCACTTACTGATCATTCACAATCAGGGGATTGTACCACACCGAGCACTGTACATGCTTAACATTGGCTAATATTACAGCTCTGTGACTTGGGTATGCTTATTATCCCCATTTTTCAGCTAAGGAAATTGAACCTTAAATAACCTAAGTAACTTATTCAAGGTCACCCAGCTAGTTGGTAGTAAGAGCAGGGTTCCCTCCTATGTTGTCTCAATCCAAAGCCACTCTTAATCACTATACTCTAATGCCCTAAACATATGTGTGCAATGAGGAACCTGGCCCAACCAGTAACAGAAGCTATGTGAAGTGAAAACAGAAAGTAAGTTTGCCATATGCATTAGACTATAGGCTGCCTTAGAACTAAAAAAAAGGTTTGAATTTGAAATAAGGAGCTATGGAAGGTTTGTGAGCAAGAGAGCAGTGTTGGAAAAAGACAGAGTTGGGGAGACATGCAGAAGCATAGACTGGTTTGATGAAGATGGGGAAATACCCAGTCAGACCTTTGGTAATTGTATTGGGTAAGCTTTGCTGCAGTAACAACCCCCAAGTGTTGGGGGCTTACAAAAACAAATGTTTACTTCTCACTTACATAACGTGTCTGCTAAGGATGGCTGTGAGTGAGTTGTGAGTTTTCTCCATCTGTCTTCTTCATTCCTGAATTCAGGATGAAGGAGCAGCCCTTATTTGGTCATGCTATTCTTGTGGCAGAGGAAAAGAGCGAGAGAGTGGACAGAGATATGCAATAGCTCTTAAAACATCTGCTCACTTACCACTGTCAAAGGGAAGTCACATGGCCAACCTTCAGCTCAAGATGGATGGGACAGGGGTGCATCCTCCTCCACAGGAGGCCTGAAAGTCACATGGTAGTAGGCAAGGGTGTATAATCCTCTTACAGGAAAGGGGAGTGAATCGTGGGAACAATAATGTAATCTACCAGAGGAAGCCTGCGCTCTTTAAAGATGCTGTCACTATAAATTAAAGCAACAGACCGAAATGAGTAAACTTCATAGAAGGGGGTGAAATCTCTTGTTCTCCTCAGATAGAGGGCTCTGTCCTAAGGAGAACAACTGCTGTTCTATTTCCATATTTTCTGGTGTAAAAGCCTTATGGTGCATGATTTTATCATCCTGTGCCTAAAATCTGTCAAAGACTGAAAAGTGAGTCAAAGAGAGTTTATATAAATTGTGGAGTGGATATGAATCCTTTATACTCTGGTTCATCACAATTAAAATGAAATTAACTTTGAAAAATAAACAGAGAAAGGACCCAATTAACAGGTGTCATACCTTCTTGATTTTCTATCATAGATGGCATTACAATTAAGATGCCTTTACCTGCTGACTCTTTGTGGCTGCTGACCTAATAAAATATTTTAGCTGCATACAATATATATGTGACACAAATTAGTGATAGTTAAGAATGAATGAATCTAAATACATTTGGGTGCTAAACAAGCTTCCCCCAAATATGCAAACCATTAAAGCAAATAAAAATGATCTAATGGTATTCTTAGAATGAGTTGTTTCTAAGGCTTTCTTTGGAAATTTTGAAATCTACAAAACTGAAGCCTGAATCTTAGCTTTACAATGTCTGTTTGGTTTTTTGTTCAAATTTCTTGTCCCTACTAGTCATTTATAGATTCCAAGTTCTTTTCAAAGGTCACTGTTTCTCTAGTCCAAAGCCTGGTTCTTTGATCCTCTTCTCAGCTCCCCATCAAGCTCTCTTGTTTGGCTTCTTATACACGGATGTATATCTCTGGAAATTTACCATTTTATCTGAGCACAACATTTGCTTAATGCAGAACATTCCCATTAAAGATCAGTTTTGCCTGATTTTCAATTAGAAAATGGTCTGTCTCTCTCCTTCCTTGCAATACTACCAAATCTTTTAGGGGAAGCCCAAATTTTCCCAGAACACAAAACTTGAAAGTTTGGGGAAGATGACATATTGGGATTTGTGGTATATATTAAGTACTTAATAAGTGTTTGTAGAATAAATTGACAAACTTATCATTATAGCAGTTAAGTCCCTCCTATATAGCAAAAGCTCGTAATCCTTCATTCAAAGACATTTAAAGAGAATACCATATGTGTTTTTCATATAAGATGCTCAATAAATATTTGTTGTTTAGTTGGCAAGGAGGGAGAAAAAAGTATGGTCAATGGTTCACAGCAAAGAAGATGTCCAGTCCCACCATCTCCCGCCTCCCCTATTTTTAAAAATAAAAGAAGTATTTATAAGCCCTGGAGAAAAGAATGAATATAATAGTGAAAATTCTACCAGTAGGAAGAGAAAGTTGTCTCACACTGCATCATCTACAACGTCATTTCCTAAATACTATAGAATGCTATTAGAATGTCATCAAAGTCTAAGAGGGCTTCTTTTGTATTACAATGATCTACTACAGATAACCATATTTATAAAAGAATACCGACAACCCACAGCATAACCACATCTACGGTATATTGTATTTACTTTCTAAAGACCTTTACTAAATTGACAATAGAAATGCTGCTGTAAATTTTTAAATCATTTTAAACATCTCATTTATGTGGCAAATTCAACAGCTTATTCTAAGGCTACTTTCAACAGAGTAACTCAAATAGTCTTATGAGCTACATCTTATTGGTGAAATGCTGGAGTGCTGAGTTCAATCATAGCAACGAACTTTGAAGCACTAGAAGAATGTGAATAGAATCCCATCTCTTCACACTGCAATTACTGCTCTCAGGAGATCAATAAATGTATTTCTCCTACTTTTGTACAACTGCACAATGGTAATATATAGTGTTTACTAACTCTGTTTTGCTACATTTGTAAAACCTATTTAAAATCTAGCCAATCTCAATCTTAAAAAATCATAAACTATTCAATCATGAAATCCAATCATGAAATCATAAACTATCCAAGAAAGCATTCTGAAAAGTGGAAAATTGGTAAATATAAAACCTGTCATTATAACATCATGAGCTTATTTGCATAAGCACAGAAGTGGTGCTAATCTTAATCTTATACACAAACATAGGGTACTTAAAGAATAATTTTCTAAAAATAACATGATAAACAATAGATGGGATATTTCAAGCACAATGTGAGATTTTAGTAAAATAAACATGAGAATGAAGCTCCCTAACAAAATGAAATGCTATTTGTGGAAAATGAGGCATGGGAAGGATATTTCTTAATAGAAAATAGGAAGTATAACATATCTGAATTTAAATCTCTTTCTATATAATCTGTGAATTTTTTAAAATTCACCAAAATTATTGGCAGTAGAAGAAAGACTAGAAGGAAATATTATACATAAGAAATTTAGCCATCCTTCAATGATAAGAGAATTATTTTTTTATTGTTGTCTGTAGCTTCCAGGTTTTCTTCACTGAACATCCATTACTATTGATATCAGAAAGAACAATGAATCATTTAAAATTTTAAAAGAACTAACACCTTTGAATCAGGAAAAGGTTATACTGTTAAGTTGACTTTATATGTTCTATGTGGAAGGGCTTACCATTTACCTCAGGTTTGAAAGAACACTGAAGGCTCACATTATCAGTTATAATTTCACTCTGTTGGAGTTATTGCTTGCATATAAGTCCTAGCAGGAGAGCTTAGTTGTGATAGGGATATTTTCTCTCTGATACAAAAGCATCTTGCCTTTTTCCCTGAACTATTGTAAAAATTATTACCAAAATGTCTCAGAAAATAAAATCAATGCTGATATCTAACTCTATTGCATTAACAGGTTTTTCATCAAATTCTACAAGCAATGCATTATATTGCTTTTCTTTTCCAAAACAGCAACATGAGGTAATTCCCATTATCCTCTTTTTATAGTTGAAAAAAAAAAATCCTTCATTTTCTAAATGTTGAACAATACAATAAGCTGCTTGCTTATATTCTCATCTGGGACCTTATTTCTAATTTCAATTTAAAGATGGTTTGAAGTAAATTAAATGGGCTTATGAAACAAGATCTTCTCAAAACCCAAGTTTAAAATGAGATGAGATCTTGAATGAAAAATTTTACATGTTATGTTGTGACAACATTATTTAATGGGGACAGTAAGAGGCAGTTGAGAACTGCAGCCTCAGTTTGCACACAGGAAAAGAGAAATCCACATATTAGAATAAATTCCTGGGTCTTACACAGAAATGGCCCATATTTACCTAGTTATCAGGAAGCAGTTTGCTTTTCCCTTCACATCAAGGTCGTTCCAAACTTTGGTTTGGTCCATGTAATTACTTTGGTTAGTCCATGTAATACAGCAGAGTATTACCAAGACATAATTTCAAATCTCTGAAGAAGTTTGGTTGTGTTTAAAAATCTAGCGTCTAGGGGTGCCTGGGTAGCTCAGTTGCTTAAGCATCCAACTCTTGATCTTGGCTTATGAACCATGGGATCACGCCCCGTGTCAGGCTCTGTGCTGACAGCATGGAGCCTGCTTGGGATTTTCTCTCTCTCTCTCTCTCTCTCTCTCTCTCTCTTAAAATAAACATTTAAAAAATAAAAATAAAATAAAATAAAATAAAATAAAATAAAATTAAATTAAATTAAATTAAATTAAAATCTAGGGTCTAGGGATGCCTGTCTGGCTCAGTCAGTAGAGCATGTGACTCTTAATTTCAGAGTTGTGAGTTCAAACCCCATATTAGGCATGGAGCCTCCTTAAAATATAAAACATAAAATAAAAATCTAGGATCTAACCCTTACAGCTTCCTGATGAATGCTTACATGCAACTAGCTCACTAGACAATGTCATAACCTTACATGTATGTTCTCTGATTAGGAACAAAGCTTAGGGCTGTCCTCTCACATTTACAGAAAAATCCTCCTTATACCTGGGCATCCAGAGACGTGGCGCTAGTTTAAGAGCATTCTTCTACTGGATCTTGAGGAGGAAAATGCTGAATGTCTTTCATATTGAAAACATTTATGCATGTGTTTTTTCATTTCTTTCTCCCCCTTTTCTTTCCTTTTTGTTTTTGTTTTTGTTTTTTTCTTGTTTTTTGAGAAACTATCACCTTAGCAAATCACATGGTTACACTGTGTTATGATGCATGATGTTTTCATAGTAATGTGACATGTCTAAATGACAAAATTCTGGCTATCTACCAAAAATGTAAAGTAGTTTAAATATTTTTCCAAAGGAAAAAAAGCCATTATCAATTCCTTTAGCAAATTTCTTTGCTGTAAAATGGCAACCAACCAACTTAACACCAAATCTTCACAAAATACAATGAAACAAAGCGTTTTAGGTATGGACGACTTTGTTTATGAAATTGTTCACTACCCATAGCTTTTTCCTTCTTGGCTCGAAGAGGTAAAATTATGAACCTTGAAATTGCTTTATCCCTCCTTTGTTCCTAGAAAAGGAGTAATAGAAGCCTCCCTCCCCAAAATACACGTCCCTCCCACTTTATGAGATCTGAACTGCAGGTGGTTGGATGTTTTTATTTAGAAAACAACTTATTTATAAATCATGAATGGCAAAGTTCTGGCATTGATTCTCACTTTTGTGTGGTTCAACTTCTATATTTTAATAAAACATTTCTTTTTTCTGATTCCTCACAGGGGCTGCTACTCTGAAAGAGCCAGTGACACATATATGTGTGTAATTATCAAGAGAGATGAGCTTCCTTCAAATTTAGAAGGGAAAAAAAACCCCTCTTTTTGGGGGAAACTTTTTCTATTTTTTCCCCGTTTATTTGTACACAAAGGGGAAAAAAAAGAAAGGAAGAACGGAAAGAAGGAGGATGTATACTGTGTTTTATGGGCCTGGTATATGTACCCAAACCTAGCCATAAAAACGAACACTTTCAACTTGAAAATAAGAAAGCAAAAAAATAAAAAATAAAAAAAAAGGAACTTTATCATTCCCTCTTTTTTTTGCTTTGCAATGGTCCATAGTGAAATTCTTTCTGGGAATCATTCACCCAGCCCTAATTCTAATAGAAGACTTCAGAGCAGTTTGTGTCTAATAACAGCTCTGTGGAGGCCCTTGAAATTCTAATAAAGAACCATCAACCTATCAGAAGAACATGTAATTTTATGTTCATTACTTCTTGGTGCCCAGCTGTAGAATTTGGATGGTTGCACCTCAATTAAAAGTTGAATTGAAGTTAATATCATTTAAATAAAAACTTCCATAAAAAGTTAAAGTTTTATTCTTAACAGCATTAATACCCTCTAATGACCGCTATGGTCATTACCACCAGATAACTGACCTCCTTGACCCTTTCCTAACTGAGAAACCTTCTTAGAACACAATTATTTAGCAGTAATGAGCACTCTATGGGAGATTACTGTGGAACCCAGCACCTTGACTTACCATGATCAGTTATCACCATTCTTCCACAAATGTTGCATTTTTCCGTTACAAGTGTTCCATTTGGAAAAGAGAAAGCTGCTCCAATTCCACATCAGCTCCTCCCACCCACCTCCCCTTGCCCTGCAGAGGTTTATCATATAATTGTTAAAAACCTTAAATGTAATTACAATGGCATAGAGGAGGTTCTGCTATTCATGTGCAGTGACTGTTGCTTATTAAGGACCTTAATCTCCACCATTTGAGACCACTCTAAAGAAAAAGAAGGGGAAAAAAATGAATGCCTAAAAAAGAAGTTAAATGTGGCTTTCTAAGTCTCTTTCCAACTGGACTTTGCATATGGTATTAGAGTGGAAAATATGGGAGACAAAAAGAGGTCCAAAAGGATGATTTTAACAGGAGAGACTCCCACAAATCCTTTAAGAACTTCATTTCCTGTTTGCCTTTTCCTGGAGACTGCCATTAACTGAGGGTGGGGCCAGAGAAGAAAGGAAAGGGACACTAACCCAATTTTCTGTTAAAATAACATCCTAGTAGGCTCAGTTCCTGAAAACATTGAGAAATTCTTATTTCATAATGTATCTTTCTTTTTTAATGTTTATTTTTGGAAGAGCATGAGCACAGCAGGGGAGGGGCTCTAAGGAGTCACATAATCACTTTTTTTATAAGTCTGTCAGACTTTAAGTCTATATTGCTTTAGGTCTATATACATGTCCATAAGTGCTGAACAAAGGCAGGGAGACCGAATAAAACTTCAGTTGATATCAGCCTTTTAAAGGCTCAGTGATTCCCATTTCTTTCAAGTTAAAAAAGAAAAAAGAAATATTGTTCATGCATTCACCAATAAAACAGTACCAACTAAACATTGCGTAAGGTATTGGTACAAAAACAAAGATGAAATTGGTATAGTTCCTGCCCTCATGGAGTTTATAATCTAATGAGCAACAATAAGGTAGAATGAAATTTATGAGAAATACGTGTTGCTTCAAACAAAAGCAACATGCCGAAGGAATATAACAAATGTGATTAATTTTAACTGAGGGAGAATTAGGATGACCCTAATGGGTGAAGTAATATTTGAGATGGACTTTGAAAAAAATTGAGTCAGGATGGATAGAAGGCAGAGAAGAGCACCCATCCCTGGGGAATAAGCTTGGACCTGTGGTTGGTCAAGTGAGGCATTGGAGAAGTAGGGCTGAGGGAAGGGCTGGGCAACAGGACTAAGGGCCAATGAGCCCAGAAAAGTGATTTGTTGCTGGATCAAGGAAAATTGTGAATACCTTGTTAAGCAGTTCGGATTAATTTCTGGCAAGGCTTCTGAGCTGGCATTTCATGTGATCCAACATGTATATTAGGAAGATGACAATGGAAGTAGAGTGATCAGTATACAGAGATAATATTGAAGCTGAGAGTCAATTAAGTCAAGGACATTACTCCACCTCAGCACTGTGGCCGAACAGTGAAAGGCTCAGGGTAAGGGGAGCACTGCCAACATTAACTACAGGATTATAGGCCAACAAGTCAGGAACTTCATCTGTAATATACAAACTATTTGCAACTCCCTGATTCAGTCTGTGGGAAATCAGATTCCAAGATTAGCCGCAACCCTATCTGGCTAGAATGACAAGGCCCATACCAAATGAGTGGATGTAGAAGAGATGAGAAGTAAGAGAAAAGCACCTCTATGGTTCAGCCAAATGCTAGTGCTCCAATGATGTGTAAATAAAAGCATTCTTGATGAATCATCCTTGACCCAAGCTGGGAAAACAAATCAAATTAGACATAAATTTGGCATTATAATGGGATCCCATTTAGTCCTTATTGCTGTCTGTACATATTAGACCAAAGCCAATTCCAAGTACAGTCAACTAAACAGCACCTGGAATGACCCCTGAAGGGCTGGTAAAATATCCTTTTGGCTAAAATGGCTGAAATGGTGCTTTAGTCATGTCTTTCCCCTAGATGCCAGAAACAGAACGAGCAATGTTCTACATGCAGCTGGTGCTCAGGTATGACCACAGGTGAGGCTTCCACCAAAAAGAAAAACTGTCAAGCAAACATTTTTACTACACTGAAAGAAAATGGAGCAAGAAGGTTTTTTTTTTATTTGTATAAAATATATTGTTCTTCCAGGCTGCAGTGAAATAGTTTCTATTTAATTGCACAGAAATCCTAAGAAGGTTACAGCAGTGAAACATTAAAATTCTAAGGGCAACTAATAACATTAAAACTTTATAGCCCCAGATAGAATAATTTAGACAAAAACAACATGAACATATGTTTTGTGTAATAATAACAAACATTTATAGCTGTCAAGAGAGAAAAACACAGGTTTATGCACACCTTAATGGTGTGCATGGGTGAGCATGAGTATATTTAAAACATAATATATTACAAAAATGACAGCAGGCATGGCTCTTCTGGGTACTATGTTAAATCAATGAATAAATTACCAAAAGTGAGCTGTGGCTGTTTGGATGTGTAATTGAGCTTAACGTATGTAGTGTTATTTCAAAAGAAACTGTTCAAGGAGTTTCGAGCCCAATCCACTCTGCCTCTATCCTAGGCAGTTTACAAATAGCAATAAATGAAACTGTTTCACAGTAGGAAGGAAGTTTAGTTATACACATTACTTAAATGGAGGAAAAGTTAATTTTAATATGCTTTGCAGGAATTGAAAACAAACTTATAATAATTTGCTTATGTTCACCAAACTGGAAATTGAAATGTTAATATTTGAATTTAAATTTATTTTAATTATTCACTGGGTGACTCACAAAACCACTAAAAATTATCTGTTCAACTTAAAACAAATACATATACAACCCTTCATAAATACATGTTTATTATTCTACTTGTTTTAATTACATCATTTGAATGCCACACTTTTTCAAAAAAATTATTAGGACTACAGAATATGAAGTAAATTTTAAGCTTGTTTGTGCCAACAAGTTAATGGCAATTGGTAATAACTGTGCTGCAGACAAAGCCATTAATGTGATTTTTAGAATAAAAATAACTTCTCATAATTTTCTTTCTAATTATAAGGTTGTTTGTCTTACTTAGTACTCTACCACAGTTTTATGAAACAGGGAAAGAGGTATGCTTTCCTATTTTTCCCTGCCGATTTTTTCTGGCCTTAATCATCTCATATTTTCTTGTAATATATAAAATGCTATGACCCTTTTACACAGAAAAACTGAAACAAAATTTCATAAGAATTAATTCCTAAACCATTTGAATTACAGATCTGGCCAAGTAGCCAAAAGGGCCACTCAACAACTATAATTTCTTTTTAGGAGATTGCAACTTCAAGCAATTTAAAATGTTGTGATGGGCTTAGGTAACAACCATGCTGACTCTTTATTTTTCATTTCTTTTGTGTTAATAGGGTCATTATATCATGGCAGATGCAGGATGCAGGACTGTCAAGTGTTTTATGAAAAGGAGACTGTTTTTCTCGAAGAGCATATTTTCATCTGTCCTATTAGTCCTGTGCTTTGTCGTCATTTATAGCCACCTAATACAACAAGTATCTTCCAATGCTCTCCACAGTTGTGTGGGGCCCTGGACTCATAAACCCAGACTTGCTTTTCATTCGCACTAAATAAATCGCTTCCTACTAGCACTGAAGATTACTAAAATAAGGTTGCACTTAACAAAGATCTTTTTATTCAAAATCACAATACAATTAGACAGGAGGCTGTCCCTCTGCATTTTCAGCACCACTTTTACTCATGTTGCCACTATTATCTCACTTTGCCACTTTATTCTCTTTTCCCAAAATTTTGCACAAACCGACCAATTTACTGACTCTGCCAAACACTAATCCCTCCAGGGTTTCCATGCTTCTGTGAACAGATGATGATTAACACAGCTGGGGCAGTCAGATGCAGACAGACAGTGGAGCCCACTTAGTGCTTAGTGCTTGTTAGGGGATCAAGGTATGGAAAACACTAGGAAATACTGCTTTATGAGCTAGGAGTTTAAAGACTGGGCCGTATATGCTGAAATAGATAAAGCTATTTGGAAGAAGCTTCCTTATCCTCTTTGGAGTCTTCTTGGTGTGCGACTATGGCCACAATTCTCTTTTCCTAGGGACTGACCCCACAGAGGTATTGCTGGTAGTTAAGCAGCAAGCATCATTACTTTGCAGAAAGAAATTACTGATGCTCCTATGGGCAAGGCCATAAGAGCCAGAACTTTTCCCTAACTATATTCATTTTAATTGGTCCATTTTCCTTTACTTATTTAAACTGAGTCTTATAGAATTAATGGGCAAGGAATGGGGGAATGTGGAAAGTAGAAAGGGATCAGCAACCAAGTCAATGTTAAATCACCAGCCAACTGGCATGTTTCCAATGTTGCCCTATGAATACTATACCTCCTCCCAAGAATAGATAATGAACACAGAGTCATAGAAGCAATTTAATTTAGATCTCTAGATACATGTTAATAAAATCTTAATATAAAAGACGCTTGACAAGGTATCATAATAATTATTTCCAATAACAGTAACAAATATCAAAATCATAATTTAAGAGTTCAGATCCTGTACCTTTTAAATTTCAGAAGTTAGTAACTTTAGGGTATAATGCTAGAGTTCAAAAGTATGAAGATGTCACACACTGAATCTATGGAGTGTACAGGGCAAGCATTTTTGCACTGCAGAGGAACCCCAGGCATCACAGAATGGTGTTAGAAGACATGGCCTGCGCCTTAATAGTTCCTACCATTACCACCTCTGGTATCATCCAACGTCCCTATTGTGAAGCATATGGCTCTGAGTACCGTTGCCTCCAAGTGGCTCTTTGCAGGCTCAACTTCCCATTTTCCTTTTCATATCCATCCTCTCTGCCTCCAGTTGTGGATTCAGTTCTTGCTTTCAATTGTGTCTTCGGTTATCATGCCCACCATCTCCCTGGATGCTGTGATTCTCCTTCATTCCATGTTCTACTTAAAGCTCCTCACTTTAGCCCAGACCATGGCTCCAGCCCCCTACTCACCATGTATGAGAACAGGGAGTCAGACACCTACCTTGGAAGCAACTATAGAAGCTTATATATGACATATCTCTAATCTTCTTAGCAAAATGTATGAATTAGTCAGCCATTCAACTCTGACAATATATTTATATATATCATTCCTCGTTTGCAGGTAAAAAAGCAAAAAAGGATTCTCTGATTTGACAGTCCTTGGAGACAGCACCTTCCATTGCCTATTTCTTATGGATACAGAGACTTATTTCAAGCTTTCAGTGATCTAATTATGGAATATATCTATTTGTCTCTATCAGTTATTTCTAGTCCCAAAGTCAGTTACTTCCCAGTTATGAAAAATATTGATATCATGAGTCTTGGAAAAAAAACTTCCTAATTTATTTTTTCCCCTCAAAAGCATATCAGTTACTATGCTATCACTACTGTATTACATGATATATTCCTGCTATAGTTCATTTGAAATGCTAACTTGACCAAGTCAGCATACCTTTTCCTTTTCATTGGAACAATTTAGTGAGATTAATAAAACTAGGAAGCATAAAGTAGCTAAAATGAAATAGAAACTAAATAGTTGTACACTGGTACATCCTTTCCTTCAACAACTTTCATAACTTTTATTAAACTTAGTGTAATTGTCAAGCACATTCTATTAAGATGTGATAATCTTACAGTGATTATAGAAAACAGGAAAACAAAAAAAGAGATATACTTTATTGAAATTACATATTTGATTGTCATTCCTGATAACTTAATAACTTTACTTAAATTAAAAGTAAGTGAGTGAAAATTATAGTATTGTATAGCTTCCACACTTTCCATTAATTCACAACTTGTATTGTGACGTCAGTGAGCTAACTCATAAGTAACCCTGCTTAAAAAGTCAAAAAAAGGCAAATTTCCAAGTATGGGTATAGTAGGCTGCTTTGTTTTTCTTTTTTTAATTATGACATGAAAAGCTATAAAACATTTTGCATCAAAAAAGTACTTGACCTTAGTTATAGAATATAACCAGCTTATGTTTCATTATATCAATTAAATTCAATCAATTGAATCTGCATAAATTCAGAGTATAGATCAATTTATAAAACTGATACAAATATTTAAAAGACAAACAGAAATAAATAACGTAAAGAATTCCCACATAATATAAAAATTTTGATTTCTGTTGTAAATTTTTTGTTCATTAACAAGCATTCTTTGAGAGTAGTCTTCAAGGGACATATGCTGAGCACTACAGTGTTCAGCACAATGAACAAGAAATAGTTCCAGAGCTTCAGAGAGCATACAGTTTGAGGAATAGCTTTCATACAAAATTCAAAGAAAGAATGTGCCAAGTGTTATAACCGAGGTACAAATGCTGTGGGAACATTCAGGAAATTGACAGTCACTCTGACTTAGAAGTGTACAGGTGGGAGTGAAAAGGTTTGAAGAGGTGCAGATGGGCAAAGATATGAGGTGGAGAATGAGAAGAGCATAGAAAAAGGGACGAATGGGACAGTTTTGGAGACTACAAGTAACCCCATGTGGCTGTAGCAAATGAAAACAAAGGAGACTGAAAGGGGCAAACCTAGGGTGGAGGGAATTTTAGAGGTGGGCAATGGAAAACCACCAAAGCATTCCACGTGGGAGAATTACAGTGCAAATGGAAAAGAGGCAAGAGAGGCACTGACAAGGAGGTCAATTTGGAATCTGGTTTTAGAACTATGTGCTGTACGAACTGTAAGTTCTGCAGAGGTCAGGGGCAGGGAGGGCTAGATAAGGCTAAGGTATCAATAAGCAGGGTGAAAAGCCATTGGGTTCTGAGTCAACCAAGAAACTCCACTTTGGTCCTCTCTCTCTCTTGTTAAAAACAGCTTTTATTTTTATTTTGTTTTTACACTTTGGTTTTATATACTGGGGGTTATGAGTAAGATTTGGTTTGAAATAAATTAATTGGTGAATACCTCTTTAATTAAAATCACCAATCGAGATCACAGGTTTTGTTTATAGACTGGAGAACTGATGCTCAGAGACGGATTTGGTAACCAAGAGGTCATGAGTGAACACTGATAAGGATAATTTCGATAGAGTACCTGTGGCCAAAGGCACCATGTAGCAATGAGTTGAGAAGAAGTTTTTAAAATTTTTTTTTTTTCAACGTTTTTTATTTATTTTTGGGACAGAGAGAGACAGAGCATGAACGGGGGAGGGGCAGAGAGAGAGGGAGACACAGAATCGGAAACAGGCTCCAGGCTCCGAGCCATCAGCCCAGAGCCTGACGCGGGGCTCGAACTCACGGACCGCGAGATCGTGACCTGGCTGAAGTCGGACGCTTAACCGACTGCGCCACCCAGGCGCCCCATTTTTTTTTTTTTTTTTTTTTTTTTAAAGAGAAGAAGTTTTTAAAAAAGAGATGATGGTTTAACAGTGAGGGGAAAAAAAAATAAAAGTATTCTGAAAAGTAAAAGGTAGAGAAAGATTCAAAGTGTAGCATACCCAGGAGCAAAAACACTTCACTAAAACAGTGAATTTGTTGGTTAAAATGTATGTGGGGGCGCCTGGGTGGCGCAGTCAGTTAAGCGTCCGACTTCAGCCAGGTCACGATCTCGCGGTCCGTGAGTTCGAGCCCCGCGTCAGGCTCTGGGCTGATGGCTCGGAGCCTGGAGCCTGTTTCCGATTCTGTGTCTCCCTCTCTCTCTGCCCCTCCCCCGTTCATGCTCTGTCTCTCTCTGTCCCAAAAATAAATAAAAAACGTTGAAAAAAAAATTAAAAAAAAAAATGTATGTGTCCCCAGTAACAGAAAATTCCAACTCCATTACCAATAGAAGCCAAAACAAAGAACAAGATTGTCAAAAATGCTAAAGGTAGGGTATCCCCAGGGTTGGTTAATTCAGCTATTCAATGATATAAAAGATCCATCTTTCTCCTCTGTCATCTTTGGCACATAAGCTTTGACTTCCACTTAGTTCTATTCATAATGTCACAAAATGGCTACAGCAGTTTAAGCTTCAAGTCCTTGTGAAAGCATCCAGAGTTTGAAAAGGAATCTTTCCTTCTTGTTTGTCTCTTTCTACAAGAAAGAGACTATGGAGAGTCTTTTCTCCATAGTCTATGGAGTCTATGGAGACTATGGAGACTATGGAGAGACTATGGAGAGACTTTTCTCCATATCTCACTGGTCAGAAGTGCATCAGTTGGCTGTGCCTAAACCAATCGTTAACATGGCAAGGGAGGCTTCATAGTTGTTTGATGGACTGTGATTCACTGCCTGGCCTGGAGAATATGGACCACCTCCCTGAACCACACAGTACAGAAGGGGGGTGGGGGGGGGATGGTAACAGCCATTGGTTAGGCAGTCCACATGTCTGCAAATGAAGCCTAATAAGCACTGTTTGATGCTGCTGTTTATGATTAGTCATTAGTACATCTTCCCCAACTCATTTCCCTCTTAGGAGGAGAAATGTGCCTATACTTCCCAATATCCAATCTTATCATTTGTGGGAAGAAAGAGAACTATCGATTGCTTAGGAAAAGTACACACAACAAGAGTTTCTATTTTAAGGCATTCATTGAAAGAAGCTTTTGTGAGACAACACTGCTTAAAATGCAGGATTTCCAAAGAGATCCTATCTTCAAACTCTTTTACTCTATTCCCCTTTTGTATATTAGCCAAAAGAGAACAGTCATTAAGCTTTTTGTGTACAAGTGACACTAAAAGAATCTGCAGGTAATGATAGGAGATGCTATTTGTCAAAGGTCTGAAGCAAAAACACAACTGAAAACTACTATACAATTGGAGAAAATACAAAAGTAAAACAAAGGAAGAAAACCACTCAGAGCGTCAAATTTGCCTTTATCCAATGATACCTTTGTTCACATCGCTGTTCTCTTTGTCTTGTGTGATACATTAATAATTCTTAACCTTCCACCAAAAAAGGGGGATGGGAGGGATTTTCAGTTACTGATTAACAGAAATAGTTACTGAAGTTAGTTACGAAGTTCTCAACCTGTTAGGAAATGAGATGATTTCATTTCACCCTAAAATGCAGCAAAAATGAATAGCAATGCTATTTAATGATAATTTTGAAAAATACAATTTGGTTTTCTGTTGAATCATATTAGTTTAACATACTTGAGAGAAAAAAACATAAGAACTTCATTAATGATAATGGGTAGTGGGCCCAGAAAGCTGCCATTTTATAAATATGTAATACTAAAAGAGTTTGTGAAGAAGAGAAATAATGGTCAAAAGAGGAGGGGTGTGGTGAGTATAAAGCACTTGCTAAGTGTACAATAGGCCAGGTTCTGGAATTTCCAAAATCTTGAGTAATGGGAAAAATTCCAACACATTAAGCAGTTGACATCCTAAAATAGTATCACTGATACTATTGAGCCTCCTTAGCATTGGAATCATGAGTTTACATTATGTGGTTATTAGTTTACTTTCAGCTAGGAAAGAAAAACAAGCTTTGGGCATGAGGGTCTGAAAAAGAGAAAAGAGCTGAGACAAAAAAGAGTTTTTCAAAATTCCTCATAATTCAAAATACAGAGCCCTCAAATTATGGATGAACTTTAGAAGGTTGAAATAAGTATGGACGTTCATATGTATTAATTTCTTTCTAGTCTTGCAACTGGACCAACAACTCCCATCAGAAACTATTTGCTTTACTGGTTTTAGCCAGATGGAACTATCCAGTGAAATTCAGTAACCCCCCACCCCACCCCATCTATCTAATGGAAGCCAGAAGAGGCACCAAATGAATGACAGAAGGAAAATAAATTTGACTAAGCTGGTTTGGAAAAAATGCATGAGTGTGTGTGTCTTACGGAGACGCCATTCCAGAGAAGTGATCCAGGTCACTTTACAGAGCAGAGTGCCTCAACCCTGTATTTCCTACAAAGGTCTAGAAGAATATAAACTATATTATGTTAGCTAAACCTCATTCATCATTTACTAGAAGCATGTGTATGTACACAGATTATAGTACACCAAATATAATATGTCAGAGATTAGACTTTGTTAGCGATTCAAATAGTAGTATGATCCAGTTCTGCCCTTTCAGTTTATGTCAATTTAGAGACCTTTACCTTCTCAGGTTCAATTTCACCTAATCTTGTTAGAGAGCTTTAGAGCAAAGACTACAAATTTTATCAACCAGTGTGCTGGTCAGCTGGTAAGTTATATTAGATGCTTTTAGTCCTTTTCGAAGAAGCAACTCAGTATATTCTTTCAGTAAGTCTGTTTAAATAGACTTTTTAAAAAATCAAAGAACCTATTAAAACAATTAATCAACTAGACCTGAATCAAGAAAGCACAAAAATAATAAGAGAATCATAGTTTTTCTTTTCTATGGCATAGATTACTAGTTATTTTGGGAGAAATAGGTGAAACAGCTCTTTTAAAGATTGTCTTATTCATAATAAAAAGCAACAGGCAAAGGCAATGAGAGAGAATTGTAGAAAAAAAAAAAAAGAGGTGATAAGACAGAATTGTGCCATTATTTATACAGCCAAGATAAAGTACGTGAAAGATGAGAAAATAAAGTGTAATTTTGTCCTTAGCTTTAATAAGAGTATTATATATCAACCAATTAAGAATAAATAAAGTATATTTTTAGCTCAAATAATGTTTAAAGTGAGTACAACAAAGAAGTTTATGTTGTAAATGCTGCCCTGGGGAGTTTGTAGTCATGGAATGTAATCGCCTTAAAAGTTAACTTTAAAAGATATAAATGGAAGTTCAAGACAACAATGGAAATGGTGTCACAAGATTGGGTGTGATTAATCACTAAACGTGTAGTACAAACAGTAAAGGTAATACAGTTTAGAGGCGATCGCAATCACTTAGGACTGGAAAATTACAGGAAATCTCTATTGAGACAGCGGAATTTGAATTGCAATCTTGTTCTCCAGTCTCTCTTCACCCTAAAGCCTCCCTCTAGTCAAATAATTCTCTCACTGACTAATCACATTGAATTTGTCTTCATTCTAAATCCTTTGGCTTCCTTCCCTCTTTACTCTTGCTTACCACCCAACATTCCTTCTTTCTCTCCTATTTTAGAAGATACATCCTCCTTTCTTCAGAGATTCACCTGATTTACTTTCTCTCCCTCATCTGAATCACTGTGCCAATTCACTTTCTTTCTTGTCCTTCTTAAAACTCTCTTCTTCAACTGTCTCTTTTTCACTAGATGTATTCTTTGGCCTATAAACATGGTAGGGTCACTCATATTCCATGAAAATTTCCTTTGACCTACATCCCTATTCTCCCCTGACTGTCAGCATTCTGGGAGTTTCACTGTTGAGCATGTAGATTTTCACTTAATCCCCAGTTTTAAGATGACATCCTTGCTCTCAGTTACTCCAGACATTCCTCAAGGTTCTATCATATTTCTCTCTTACTCTTATACAATAGTCCTTTCTTGTCACCATCAACTTCCAAGGCTACAGCTATTATTTCTATCTTGACTGCTAAAGTTATATCCTTAGCATTGACCCCTCCTGAATATTGCACGTAACCACATCAATGATTTTCAGGCTTCTCTTATTTCTAAATGATTGTTCTCAAACTTTTCTGCACTTTGGAATCACCTGCAGAGGTTACAAAAATATCTATGCCCAAATTACATACCCAGATATTCTTCTTAAGTGGATACCATGGTCATTTTACTTAGCTTTCAAAACTGCTCCTTATCAAAATGTGCCCAACCTCAGTAAATGCTACCACAATTCTCCTAATTGTTCAGGCTCAATTCCTTTGAGTTATCATTGACTGTTCCCTCAGCCCCTCATTCTCCAGATACCAAAACCTAATATTTATTCTTCTATAATATCACTTCCATTTTTTTCTTTATGTTATCACAGCTACTGCTTTACTTCAGCTGCCTTTAGTTATTGTACTAGATTCCTAATTCGGTTTTTCCTCTCTCATCCTACTTTTGCCATCTGTTTCCTATGGCTAAATCCAATCATTAAAAACACTCACGGAACACTAGTAAAGTACAAACTCTTCAGCTGATATTCAGAGTTCTCCATTATAGCTCAAAAATTATCAGGCTTTATTTTCTACTAGGTCCTCATCCCTTCCCATGGACACCCTATGCTTGAAAGAGCCAAACTATTCACTGTTTGCCATTCTCTAGAAGTCCCTCATATATTCCCTTTTCCATACTTTTGACCATGTTATTTCCTCTGCCTGGAATGTTCTCCCTCTAATATCTTCCTACCAACAATTTATCAGAATATTAGAGAATTCCAAAAATCCATTTTCTCTTAGGGGTGGAAGGAACTTTCCCAGACCCTATTAGGTTGAAATAATGTCCCCTTCCCTAATTTCTCTATCTCTTTTGTGCCTTATTATAGGATTTATCATGCAACCTGCTTTAATTTAGAATTACATATGTGTAAGTCTGTCTCCACTGATGGGCAGTGAACAAGGAGAGGTACAGTGTCCTCTCCAGAGCTATAACATCACAGTGTGGTAACATATTCAATAATAATTGATTTTAAGACTGGATAAGATTAGTATAGATGGAGAGAATAGGAAAAGCCCTGGGCAAAAAGAAAAAAAGAAAAGAAAGGGGAAAATGCACTTGGAAGATAGTGAATCAGGTGGAGTCAAATGACAGGGTAAGGAGTTTGCCTTTTACCCTGTCATGTAAGGTTCCTAAAAAGACTGAATAAACCTGAATATCTTATATATGTTTGGAGCCTAAGTTTTTCCATCAGTAAAGAGAAAATGATTAGAAGGATTATGACTGCTAGTTCTTGTTTTATGTTTATTTATTTATTTTGAAAGAGAGAGAGAGTGTGTGCATGCATGCAAGGGAGGGGCAGAGAGAGAGGGGGAGAGAGACAATCCCAAGCAGGCTCCATGCTGTCAGCACAAAGCTCAACACAATGGGGGGCTTCAACTCACAAACCATGAGATCGTGACCTGAGCCGATATCAAGAGCTGGATGCTTAGCCTAGCCGACTGAGCCACCCAGGAGACCCATGACTGCTAGTTCTGTTGGGAAGAGTGAATGAGACAATCCACGTAAAAGGCGTGACACAAACCTACACCATAGTAAGCCCACACTAAGTGCTAATCCCATTAACAGAGTAGTTACTACACACACACACACACACACACACACACACACACGTACAATAGTTATACAATAATATCTAAGATGTCAAAAGAAAGCTTTTCTGACTTTGATTTCCAGAGCTAGAGAAAAGATGGAATGAGAGAGACATTGACAGAGACAGAAAGACAAAAGCATAAATGTCCATGAAACAGATGTGGACAATTAGCTTCTACTATATTTCACTGGACAAATACTTCCTTCTTTTGTCTTTCTCCTTCTATTCCTTCTATTTCTCTTTCTCCCCTCTCTTTTCCTTTGTCTTAGTTTCTAGCTTTAGGCTTCATGTTTTTCCCTGTCCTGCTACTCACTCAGCAAGATCTGTGACTTTGCTTAGCGCTGCAAGGGGCAATGCTAAAGAAGTGTTGGCCTCTGCAGGCCAACTAAGTACAAAGATGAGAAGCCACCACCCCAGCCCAGGGCAAAATGGCTTGGAAGCTGCATTGAGATGGTTCCCTGGGCTCTGGCCCAGCAGGACCTCCAATCTAGTTAACATTTCCTGAGAAACATTAACCCTCATTTAGGCGCAGTGGGAGGTAAGACTGGGAATGTTCTGTGAGTCCTAGTGGCTAAGAGCACTACCTTACACTAAGAAAAGATCTGCATCTCTGTTTACATCAGCACCACACAAATGGCTATATTCCAAGTGATTTCCAAGGCGAAGGAAAATGCAGAATGTGGACCTCTCGATGCTTTTTGACCTCACTGGATGGGAGAGATACTCTGGGTATGAGAACAGTTAAACAAACGTTTGGAGTATTCAGGGTGTTGAGCGCAGGTGTGTGTACATTTGAAAGCTGCTGTTTTATAAGAAGTCCTAGGTGACTCAATAAACACAAGAGCCAGAGCAGAGTAATCCCGTTAGCAGGGCTCTCCTCAACTCAGACGGCTCCCCTGCCAGAAACAACACATTCCCGGGAAAAAGGGTAAATCAAACACTGAGGTAATTGTTTCACACCTTCAAAGAATTTACTTATTAATTTCAAAGTGTTTTTAGAAGCAATTCTGTATCTTGCCTTCCGTTTTGTCCTTACATGCTTATAGATTTTTAAAAATGTTGACCTCCACCTCATGCCAAAAAAGTTCCCCTAATGTATTTACTATACACTATCTTTAACATAGATCAGGCTGAGTTACAAAATGTGAGTTCTGCCAATAAAAGAGGGCTGCTTTCCACTGAATGTAACTTTGTATACAATACCATGCATCTTTGCAACTCTAGGTATTATAGATTCTAAGATTAGGCACTCTCACTAAATAGGGAAAAAAATAGACTACCTACTCATGTCAATGACATTTCTCTGTATTGATTAGAGACACCAAAGAATTTCACTCTCAGATTTTTGCTGACCCAAACATTTCTACCCTTAAGGCCACCAGCAATGGAAGTACAGTATGAAAAATTAAGATAAGCTATGGTCTTACATATCATATAGACCATGATAGGAATAACCATTAGCCATCCTTTGACCTAGTATATATTTTTATCATCTCAACCATTTTTTCAGTCACCTCATTAGAGTGGCAGACCATTAAAAAAAAATCCTCATCTCGGATCCACCCATACATCTGATAATATGCAAATTTAAGTGCCTCAAGGAGATTAGAGGAACTATCTTTTATTCGATTCTATCATAAATTTAGTAACGACAACTGATCTTCAAAGAAATAACTCACTTTTGTTTCTGTCTTTCAAAAACACTTTTGAAGAAAAGTTGCCCTTCTGATAACAACAAAAAAAAGAACTACTGAAGAATCCACAGTAGAAGAAAGGGCTCTCCCTAGGTACTGCATATCAGGACTCTGTTTATATAGTTCAGCAGGAAAGGAACTGGATCAGATACTGGCTTTTGGGAAGAATTCTGCATGAAAGAGGTGGAATTGGTAATGCATTTACTACTCATTTGCTTGCATCAAGAACCACATTCCATTTCAATCTGCCAACATCCTAATTAAGATGATCTGAATCTTAGGTGATCTATTATTCTAGATCTGAGATAGCCCAATTTACATTAGACAAGATGTTACACTGTATGCTTACACTGAGATGATAAGAGCACTGAGCATGTCTTCCCTCATGTCTGGCCTAGCACTGGGCAGAGCTCTCTGTCAGCACTCAATCAATAATGGCCAGGCCTTTGCCTGTTGTCTTTCTCTCTACCAGTTCAGGCACAATTTAATCTTACTATCTCATTTCTGGTTCCTCTTGACACATAAAGCTGTCCTCTTTTTTGCATGAGGAAGAAAGTAAAGTATCTCAGGGAATTCTTTCTACATGCATGTGTCAAGGTATGTGGGACTCACAACATAAATGCAATTACCATTCATTACCTTCATGCTGTGTCTGAAGATCCTCTATTAAAGAACATGTTAGCTACATAAGCTTTTGAGCCAGAAAGGGAAAGAATACAAAGACAATGCTTTGGAAGCACCAGGATCAAATTCCATTCCAGGATAATAATATCCAGCTGCAATATTACCCAAGAGGCACTATAGAATACAGAGAAAATATCATACAAAAGTACTCTCCAAATCAGTTTCTTTCTCTCCACTTCAGTTAAAGAAAGTTACCCATACTAGGTTAACACTCAGGTGTCTGTTAAACGAACAAAACAAAACAAAACAAAACAAAATGTGTCTTAATACTGGACCTGCTCTCTCTAGACATCTGAATAAAGTCCAGGTTCTCAGTGACATAATCAAGTCAGAGGCCAGGCATACCTTCCTTCTTAGCCGCTATCTAAAACTGTCATTTGTACAGCTGAGGAAACATATTTAAGATATGTTCTTAAGCTTGCTCTAAGTGCTACTGTTGAACAGATAACACTGATGACCTTCATAGTCTGATATCCATTTCCAAGGGATGACAATCTAAGATGTCAATCTAAGAACCTCCAAGAAGGCAGATAAAGAAGCACATCCCTGGAGTTCAAAGGAGCTAACCCTGTGTCTCCTTTCACTAAGGAAATGAAGAGGTGGGTTGGAACCCAGGCTAGGTCACCCTTCTAGGAGCTGTAAAGTTTTCTGAATTTACAATAAAATCTCCAAACGTTCTTTGTTTTGGAAACTGATCTGTTTCTTTAAAGAGGACAAAGTAACCACTGTGATTTCTGTGATGGAAGGTTTGAGACGTCACCTTAGGCACATCCTGGCCTTGATTCTTAGATAGCTGTAATGATGGCTGAATAGCTGTAAAGAAACAGAGAGGAAGGACATCCTAAAGGAGGCAATGTGCAAACTTTAGGAATGCTTTTTTGCTTTCAGGATTCTTGTTTTTGGCCTTGAAAGGTCAAAAAAAAAAAAAAAAAGGAATGTAACCTTTGTTAGGTGTTGGGTGTTCCACATTTTGAAATGCTTCCAGCTATATACCATTCAAAAATTCAACATACTGAAAGCCTAGTTTTAGCTGATAAACTTTAACCAATCTATCTTAAAATAAAACACATAATTACAAGCATATTTTCAATTCTTGGAAGTGAGTGCTGAAGCTCTATTTCTAGAACTGGTGAATTCTGTTCTCTATTTCCATGTATAAAAGATCTCACAGTCCTGGGAAAACACTTTTTTTAAAAATGAAATACAACAAATAAGGTATGCTGCCGAGTCCTGGGGGAGAAGTTTCCCAGAGTCTTTGAATTTCCTCCTATCCTCCTTCTTTACAAGATTTCTAAGACCAAGTCCTTTTCTGCAGTCTCTCAAACAAGGTAAAAAAGAAAAATACCCCCTAGATATATTCTTTAGATTTTCTATTATGCTTCTCAAGTTCCCAGTAGCTTCTGAAGTAAACTTTAGATGAATTCTGGAGTTATTTTTTTATTATGTTTTAATTTCAGTTCCTCTTTTTGGTCTAAGATGAAATAGATGATCATAACTGCTCTGCTTAGAGATGCATTTCATGGCACAATTTGTACATGACCTATGCAAGGTCACGTCATGGAAGGAGAACTGACATGATAGATAGCAAGTCGAATCCATGCTTTTTAGTCTTGGACAACTTCGGGGTAAACCCATTTAAGTTCGCTCTATGGGCAATATCACAAGGAAATTTTCTTTTTAAACAGTATATATGAGATATATTCTGTATAGGGTTCTCACTCTGGGTTGGACAGCGTCAATTTCAGACATATGAAGAATTATTGCTCAAACCACTGGTCATAACGGTTATTTTTGGTCACAATGTGAGCCTTGGTGCAGACCGCGGCAAGCCGGCCTAATTCTCGTCCACAATAAGATGTCACGTTCCAGCCACGCCACACATTCTTACACCTCTAGGTCTCTGCATATGTTTCACACTAACAAAAATCCTTTCTACCCTTCATTTAAAACATCAACCCCCCCTATAAATCTTTCCTTTTCATTATTTTCATGCTGGCAAAAATCCTTTTCATCCCTCATTTAAAACTTCAACTCCCCTGTAAATCTTTCCTTTGATACGCCCAAATAGAGTTCATTATTTCCTTCTCTGTGTACTCATAGGGCTGTATACCTATCTTCAGTAGAGTATTTTTCAGATTCTATTATATTTATTTACTGTCTCCATCACCAGAAATGAAAGCTTGTACATTTACCCTAACCTAGGATTTCCCATGTACCAGGCATTGTTCAGAGCACTTCAGAGGTGCCTGGGTTGCTCAGTCGGTTAAGCCTCCACCTCTTGATTTTGGCTCAGGTCACGATCTCTCAGTTCATGAGATCGAGCCCCACATCAGGCTCTGTGCTAACAGCGTGGAGTCTGCTCAGGATTCTCTCTCTCCCTCTCTCTTTGCCCCTCCCTTGCTCGTGCTCTCTCTCTCTCAAAATAAAGAAATAAACATTAAAAAAAAAAAAAAGCACTTAGGGGCGCCTGGGTGGCTCAGTCGGTTGAGCGTCCGACTTCGGCTCAGGTCACGATCTCACAGCTCGTGAGTTCGAGCCCCGCGTCAGGCTCTGTACTGACAGCTCAGAGCCTGGAGCCTGCTTCTGCTTCTCTGTCTCCCTCTCTCTCTGCCCCTAACCCACTCGCATTCTGTCTCTGTTTCTGTCAAAAATAAACATTAAAAAAATAAAAAAAAAAAAAAAAGCACTTCAGATACATCAACTCTTTGATCTGTAACAGAACCCTTTTGTGGTGGGTATTATCATTGCCTCCATATTAAAAATTAGGAACCTGAGACATAGAGAAGTTAAGTAATTTTCCCAAGGACACATAGCTGTAAGTGCTAGGAGTTGAACTCAGGCCGTCTGACTTCAGGGTCTGAGCCTTCCCTATTATTCTTTGTGCTTGCCCAACAGACTAAGGGAGGCAGTTCATGACTATTAAGCAAATAAAAAGAATAATCATCCTGACTTCTCCAGTTAGCTTAAATTAGCTAACTGGAGAAAGAAGCTTAAGTTATAAATATATTTTCTTCGTCTACAGTTGATTTCACCTTTACCCTTGGCTGTGGAGGACTTCGTCTGTCCAGAGAAAATTCAGCCTGGACTGGGCAAGAGAGAACTAGTTGGGAGGTGGAAGGCCTGGGGTTTTGGTGACTCTGTCACATCACAGTCGCACTCCCAGCACATCCCTCAGGTCCCACGTGTGCCAATCCCGACAAGTGCCTCTCCGGGAGCTGCTCTTAGATGTACGACACGGTGCACACACTGGGACACAGAGTGGCTTTGCGTAGAAATATTATTCATGGAAACACTTAGGTTATTCTTTGCAAACTGGTGTGAGTCAAGGAAGATACTTTCACTTTGGGGATGATCTGAGCAGAGAGGTTTGTGTCATTGTTTCTTTAGAACTGAGGTACCCAAATCATTAAGAACCAGATGTATTTATTCTTCCTCCTGACCTTGAAATTTATATCTCAAGTCCCTACAGACGATTGTCATCTATTTTGCCTTTTAAATCTCTTCTTAATTCTTGTATTTTACATATGCTCTTTATTTTTCTGATTAAAATAACTTTTAGTCACTGTAGAGATTGGGAAAATTCAAAGATATTTAAAAATATATCATATTTTATTTATGCATATATCATATTGCACATTACAGGACTTTTTCCAATGTTTAAAAATTCTCTTCTAAAACATTATTTTAAATGGCTAGATAACTTTCATCAGGATAAGATGTAGCATAACATTAAACAGTCCCTATTTTAGACATAAGCAACAATGTGACAGACACTCTTTCTTTCAGAGTGTGTGAGGATCCTGGCTGTGCACGAATCGAATCGGGAGCCCTGCAGGAAAAGGGCCTTCCTGGAGCCTATATGACAGTGGTTCTCTGGAAGCTTATGGAATGCAGATTCTGGGACCCCAGTCAGGATGTCTCTAAGGCTGGGCCTAGACAGGTTCTTCTCTTTTTGAAAAATGCAGACATTGCCTTTCCTTTCATAATACTTTCTCCTCATTGGGTTACCTTCTTTATTCCATCTCAAAACACCTTCCTACAAAATGAGTTGATTCAAAAGTATGAAATTCAAGTTGGCCCTGGTGAACACAGCTACTCATTTTTAGCCTCAGTCTTTTATTAATTAATTTAATTCTGTATTCATTTAAATTTAATTAATTAATTAATTAAGTCTCCACAGTTCCTCTTTGGCACCTCCCCTCCCTCCCTGACTCCCACTTACCCCACTCCACCCACCACCCATGCTCCACATCACACCCAGAAACAGCTTTTTATGCTGTGTATCAATGATGTATCAATGTATCAATGATACTATTTCTCTGCTAGCTCCAAAACCCTCCCGTATAACCACAGGCTATGGAGCTTCCATCAAACCCTCCTCCCTCTCTCTCCAACTGCACTGGTCTGCTCATACAATGTTGCTTCCTCAGAGAAGCCCTCCCTGATGCCCTGATCTAAATCACTTCTCCCAGCCCAACCTCCAGCTGCTCCCTTCTCTCTTCTTTCACGGTACACCACCATCTACAAAGGCATGACTATTAAATTTAAATCTGTCTCCCCACTTCACCACAAGCTCCATGAGACAGCCACTGAGACTAATTATTCATCACGATACCTGGCCCTGAGCAGTACAGTGAGGGGCAGTACTCTAGGTGGTGACTGACAAGGTCTCTGGGGCCACAAAGGGGTCAGATTCAAAGATGAGTTCTGCTACTAAGCACCTGTGTGACCTTAGGCAGGTTACTTAATTTCTCTGTGCCTCCATTTTCTCCACTGGGGAGTATATGGGAACTACTGTATAGGTTTGTTGTGAGAATTAAATGAAAGAACCCACAGAAGTGCTGTAGAACAGTGTCTGGTCTGTAGAGTGCACCCAGTACAGGAGAGCTTTTTAAAAGTAAGCAATCAGTGTACTTCATTAAATAAATAGAACACAACAGACTTTTTAGTCCATCTTTTCTCATCATCACTGCCCCCTACTCCAGCCAATGCATTAGCCCCATCAACTTCTCCCTGCACTCTGTTCCTTGAAAGAGCCCTCTTTCTGCCCCGAAAAATCTGCTGAATGCATTCTCCCTTCCATGTTATTAGTTCCAGCTTTGATCCTTTCGCCACATCACTTCCTAAAATGTGTGCTCCTGTGCCAAGTCACTGCTCGTCCTTCCTTCAAGTATTTCCTGAAATGTGACCTCCTCCAAGGAGCTTCCTTTAAGTGGAACTGAGCTCATCATTCCATTCTCTGTTTCCAACAAATAAGTTAAAGGTTGTTGTTTGAGGTTCCAAAGCTATAAATCTTCTGAGCCTTTCACTGGCTGCATGGTCTCACCATTGCAGGGTAGGGTGGGTTTTTCCTCTGCCTGCACTTAAGAATGTGAGTCTAAGAAGGCAAAGGGTTTGTTTAACTTGCTCTGTATACATTTAGCACAAGGCCAATCCACATGGACGCTGAATAAATGTGACTCGATGATGATTTAATTACTTTGTCCATGCCAGGAATAGAAACCATGAACTCTTAAATCTGTTTCCTCCCCCCCCCCCCCCCCCCCCCGCCACCAACACGTTGCAATATGTTTCGATGCTGAGTCTATTATAAGACTGGTTTTCTGCACTTACTTTCACAAAAGAATAAATACAAAAGAAAGATTACATGAAAATATAAAATAAATAAAATTATTTTCCACATCATGAGTCCAAAGATACCTTTAGCAAAGCAGTGCGTTGTATGAAAAGGTGATTCGTTTAAAGTTTACTTGCATATGCTTTATGGGTTATTTTGCAAATCTAAAATAGATAACCAAAACATGTCAATAGTCATTTTTAAAGTACTTGTTGTATTCGGTGCATGCACCGTTATGGAGAACTTACACTCAGAGCAAAAAGATTTGTAGCGAAGCATATGACCTTCTTCCCACTACAATGACCATCCCCTAATTAGGCAATGCATCTGATAGTCATTAACAGGAATGAGATAATGAATCACTTTCTCTCTTCTTTGTTAATTTGCTGTAACCAAGCGGCTAATGGATGTCAGAGCTGAGTGATTGCACTGATTATAGTGATTTATAGTTGCAACAAAACAATTTAAAACCATTCTGATTATTCACGTTAAAGATGCTTTATGTTTTGTTTACTAAATGTTTTATGTCCCCCTTTCTCCTACCTCTAAAGTACTGTCCCCCTCCTACTCTGCCACTTTTGACAGAAAGACCTCTTCCTGGAGAAACTGAAAGTTGCAGGGTTTTTTGTTTTGTTTTGTTTTGTTTTGTTGTTGTTATTTTAAACTAAACCATTTCATTGTGTTCGTCTCTCTCATTTTTCTCTCTCTCTCTCCCTCTCTCTCTATATATAGTTAGATATAGAAATAGATATGGATATATAAAGTTTACCCAGTAGAAACAAAAAGCCTTAGGGGTGGAAAGAAAACTTCAGTGGTGCCTAGTTCAAAAGAAGGCAGAAATGAGAGGAAATAAGGCAAACTTCAAGCCACTTACCTTGGGGCTTCCAGTGCTTTCCTCATCCTCCACAGACACATCAGTAGCCAGAATCTCAGCTTTGATGGTATCCAGAGCCCTGAGAATCCAGCTGTGTTGTCGTTTGATTTGCCTCTGCAGCTCCTTCCACTGACTCGCAATCATCCGCAGCATGTCCTTCAGTCCTTCTCCAAAAGGAGGGGAAACCACAAGTTACAGACTTGACTGCATTTTTACCCATTGTTCGCTTTTATTTAGAAAAATTAGATGAATATTTCAAAGGGTAAACATAATTTTAAATGACCACTACCCATCGCCTGCCGTATAAGCGTTTGTCACTAAGGAAAGGGAATGGGAATTTTTGCCTTCACATGAGGCATAAGGACACAAAGATGGGATAACCACCTAGATGCATGGTTGGGAATCAAGTTAAATTCAGTCTAGGAACTAAAAAGATGCATATGGAACAAAAATCATGATGTATGAAAATTACTAACTCTAAAGCTTCACATTCCATATAAAAGGCCCTGTGTGTACATGTGTGGAGGCTTTATAATGACCAGAAAGATGTACAGAAATAGGTAACATTAATTCGTTGAGGAATATAGTAAACGGGTCAGAATTAAGAGGGCAGTCTTTAGCATTAGCATGTCAGATTAATGCTGCTCTTTCCTTATTTAGCTGTGGTAAGCTCAAAGCAAGAGCCAAATTATAATTCATCCTGTCTTATGGTCTTTAACTACCAGGATAAGTATAACCAAATGACAAAACTATTTTTTATTTATAATCTGTTCCTCATAAATACATTAATACTGGGTAAGAGTTGGTTTAAAGCCAAAACTCTGCTAATGCAATGACCAGCAAAAAACATGCAAAATGTTCATGTGTGTGAATTGGCAGGGAAATAATCAGATATATCTACACCGCCTGCCTCATATCTGTAATGATATCTATAAGTACCCTAATGCATATGCATTCTAACTATTTGCACCATTCTCATTCATTATCTTAATGTTATTTCCAGAGCACCTACATCACAAAGCATGTCAACGTGAAGTTTTCAGGAATGTGATTTCAATTGAAACTCAGGCGAACAGCAAGCCCAAAATAAAATGAACAGACCATTTGGAGGCAGTATTTCATCTTATAAGTATCACAGCATTGTATGCAGTATATGAAACATTTATAAATCTTGAAGGTCAATCTGATAATGTAAATATTAATAATACATAAGGAAGTGAATATATGCAGTAATTTACAGCAATGCTTCTTCATTCTTAATAGTCTGGAGACATAAAGGCTTGCAATATTTCAGGAGGATTTACCTGCTTTGTGAGACGCAATAAGCTCGAGAAGTTGGTGTCCTTCCTCCTCCACGGCTTCCTTGAGAGCACAATGACTGTCTACATTCAACTTGAAACTCTGCAAGGAAAAATAGGAGCATCAAACCCTGGCGAGGCAGTTAAACATAAAACATCCATACAAAACCACTAGCTACTTTTTATCAAAAACCACACAGCCCAATTTACCCAATAGACAAACTCATTTGCAATACTAAAAGCTATTGATATTTGGGATCTGGGCTCAAAATGTTTCCATTAGATTAGCAGAGTGCATCTGTTTGGAAACAGCTGACAAATCGAGAAATTCATTAGGTTTTTATGAAAAGTCACATCCCGTAGGCTATATCAAGAGTAGCAGTGTTCTATAAAATACACTGCATTTCAACCAGCACATATGAGCGCTTTTCTTCACTTTTTAAAAATGTTAGTGATAGCACTATTTATGAAACCATAAAAAAATTGGCAGCATAAAATATATTAGCCTTATGTGTGCATATATAAATCCATTAATATAGTAGGGGTTGGATTCAGCAGTTTTCTCAGCTATCACGCAAACCAGAGAACATCAAGGTAGATTCAGGTGCTATACTGAGGAGTCAAATACTCTCCAAATCTTTGATTTTTAAAAGTTTATTTCTTACATTGTGACTCTCCTTTAAAAATAAATACATCAAGCACATCAGGGGCATTTTTCACTCACAATAGTCATCCAAAAACCAGAAACTGCTGGAATGGGGGAATCCCAACCCAGAGCTATTTCTTTCAGGAAGCGTTCTCTCATGCCTTATGTGGAGTTAATTCGCCCCTTCTCTCTGCTCCTTGTATGTGTTTCTACTACAGAATTTATCATACTGTATTCTGCTTTATTTCTACACTTGGCTACCAAATTACAAGCAATTTTAAAGAAATGCCAGTTTCACATTTATCTCCAAGATGTTCAATAAATTTGCAGAAATAATGGCTCTCTGTTGAACTAGATTGATAATACTCTCTGAAGGGGAAGGCTTCCATTTAGATATTTCAAGAACCACAGATGATTTTCCAAAGATTTTCTATTTCTGTAATGTTATAAGGCCTTCCAACCATAGAATGTCCAAAGGAGAGCAATCATAGTAACCAATCTGTTGAATCAATGGTTACTCTTCAGGGTGAAAATCAATCCCTTGAGTTGATTAACTAGAACATGAATTTTGAAATACTGTGTGCCAAATTTTGGCTTCTCCATGATAGGACTCCAAAAGCAATAGCCATATGGACTGCACTAAACTTAGTATTAAAAATATATACAGAAGTTCAAGATGATACAAACCCAGTTAGAATGTAATTTGGATGAAAGAGGTTAAACAACCATAAATTGTGAAATCAGGTATCATTTATTCATGCATTCATTCATTTAAAAACCATGTATCATGCCTATTCTATACACTGGACTGAGTAATACTGAATAACAGTGATTTAAGGGGTTTAAAACATGACCTCAGGCATCAAAGGGCACCTGAACATGTAGGAGAACACAGGACAGCCTGAGTCATCTTGGATGTTCAGTAGTGAGTCTGGGTTCTCTCTTTTTAGAGGGTCTTTTTAAAGCTTGGAGGAAAAAGGAGAATAAAAGAAACTGGAAATTAAGGGACAGATCAAATCATCAAGTATAAAGGTAAGAATTTTGACTAAAAAAAGTTTTGACTCCAAAATGATGAACCATTTCATCTGACAAGAGGCATAAGAAATCGTAAATTTTTAGCCAAACATAATGGAAAGAGACAATATTAAGTTTCCCCATGAGTTATTTATTCACTGTTTCTTGTATTGTCCTCATTCAGCTACAGGTATATGGTTGGATAAAAGAAAGCATGGCAAAGTATGGAAGCCTAATGCTTGTGGTCAATAAAAACAGTATAATATCTATGAAAAAATAAATGTTTACTATTTTGTAGCCAAAATATGGCTGCCTTTACTTTTTGCCACTGCAGTAGAAATCCTCAACTTGAAGCAATGTCACTCAGAAAAAGGCTCACATGTGTTTCAGAGAGAAGGGACAGGGAAAAGAAAAACACTTGAGATCAACCCAAGAGTGCCAAAATTTAGGAAGAAATCTTTTCTAGAGATTTCCTCATAACTGTAAATTTAGCCTAGTGCTCTCTCTGATTCTCTGTTTACTTACAACAGACTTGTGCTGAATGGTTAGTAATCATGAGCTTCTGAAGAGGTGCATCAGGCCTATGTCTCTGAGCAAAAGAGAAACTAAGGACCTGTGAGTAGGTTGGGTAATTTGAAGTAATTGAAGCCACGAGTATAGAATAGATGCAGCTGGGTCTGGTTCTGCCTCAAGATGATGTGGAAGCATTTGATTAGGCAAGTGGAAAAGATGAGATATTCATTATTAGGAAAAAGATAAGCTGATAAGCTTGATGCTGTAGAAAAGACCCATTTAATATGTCTATTACCCAAATAGCCCAATATTGCTTGATTTCAGGTGCACCCACTAACTATTAATAATATCAACTAAGGAATTCACAATGGACCTCTGAGAAGGCAGTCACGCAGGCATGCTAACAAAATTGCCAATGAAATTTCTGGCCGCTAAGGTCTGTAATAAGCTCTCCCCATTCTGCCCCTGCCTCTTCCCTAGGGAAGGAAGCTTAGACAAAAGGGTTTTATTTTCTTTCTTTTTCTTTTTCCTTGAACCTGATAGTTGGACACATTTCCATTCTTATGCTCCTGACACATTTCCTCAGCAATGCCTTATACTATAGAGTCCTTCTGCAACATCCACAGTACTCCCTGAAAATACAGGGCATTCTCTGAAGATTTAATTTATGGCAACCACATTGCAATAGGTGGGTACCACGTTCCTATGTCAGTGATTATATGAAATTCCATAAATATGAGTAGTCTGGGTTCTATGAGACACCAAATATCTTTTAGTATCTTCAAAGCAGCATGTAATTGAACATCTAGAAAAGAATAACTAAGGAAATGGAAAATACAGTGACTGAGACAAAGGCAGGATTATCAAAAAGATGGTACATCAGAGGTTGACCAATGGGTATCTCCATACCTGCAATCTCTAGCTGCACCAGCTTAGATAGATCTGAGTGCATTACTCCTTGGCAGGGTCTAAATTTGGGTAAGCACCCTGACTGCTACTTTGTTCATGATCAGACTTCACAAAACAGATGAAATATTACATCTCATTCAATTCTATTCAAATTTCTGAAGAGCCCAGTTTGATGGAAGTAAGGCAGTCATGTAGGTACGAAATGAAATCAAGGAAATGTATACTTTGGTGGACAAAACTATGACAAATGGAAAGGATGATTACTCCAGGGGAATGAGAAGAAGAGATATGGATCTTCTGGTACAGGAGAGAGTGGGGAAGACTGTAATCACATTCAGAAGCTTACAGATACAAAGTTGCTAGCCTTAGCAGCATGTATCATGAACATAGACTTTCAATCATCCAATGAAATACTGTTAATGTCTGCCAGGTCCATCGAGGTCCATGAGTTTTGGGGTTGTTGGTAAACAATCAGAGAGGCCAAAAATAAGTTATTGAGTCTTTCCTGACCTAATTTTAGGTATTTTTTAAAGCATAAATCAACATAATATATATTTCATTGAAAAGTCTTTTCCAGGCCTATAGATACAAAAGGTAACAACACACTATCCTGGCACAAGCAGCGTATAATCTTTTTGGGTAAAAGAGAATTTAAAAAGCCAGTAGCTTCATACGACCCAGCATAGAATAAATGTGGAATTACGGTTTGGTTAGAGAATTAGAGAATGGTGGGCCTTAAGCAAAATGAATGATATGCCCTGCCAAATGAGATTTTTATTTTACTTTATTTTTTAAATTAGAGTATTATGCTGTGAGAGATACCAAGACTGTGGGCTGTATTCCGTAGGAGTGTGGTAAAGGCTTGATACGTGCTCTGGGAACCCCAGCTGGGAGCCAGGTTCTACCGAGCCTTGCAGGGACCTTGTGGAGAAAGGACTGAAATGTATGCAGGCCTGGACATATCACTTCTTGTAGCAGGAAATGGGGAGCCATAAGCAGCTTGGTGTGGCCGGGACAGGGTACAAGCAGGGGAGGTGGAAGTTGTGGCTACACGTGGTAATTAACTCCAAGGGCCTTGAAAGAGTCGGGGAAGAAGATGTCAGCAACACTGGAGAATGCCTGGTGTAGTTCCGTGTTCTAGAAGGATCTCTCTGGCTGTTGTGTAGAGTTGATTTTGAAAGGGCAGACTGGAGACAAGGAGGCCATTTAGGAGGCTGCTATGGTAATAGAGGCCAGATGTTTCTGCACGCTCACATTTTTTTTAATTAAAAAAAGGTATGCTTTTCTTCTAAATGAATGAAAGAAGAAAAAAATGGAGAAAATCTTCTGTCTTTTTAAGTTTTTCTCAGTGTGTGAGAGCAGCATGTGCCAGAATTTAGTTCTTTGGCTGTTCTGATGATAAATACCAGAGGTTATTAGTCAGGAGTCTCCCAATGTGAAAGACATATTGAACTGATGAACTTTTACTCCCACTGTCATTTTAAAGAGATGGTATATATGCTGATGAATAAGGCACTTGATGACACTTTTTCTTCACACAAAAGATTTTTACTACCCTAAGAAAATGAAAACTTGCTTTTTTACAAGGGCAGGAGGAAGAATGTGTGTTCAGTCAGAAAAAGCAGAGGCTTAAAAAGTCACCTGCTACCTGCCTCAGGCCATCTTTGCCCAGGCTCCACTCTGAGCTATGCCTACCACCATGCTGCGTTCCCACAGAGGCTCCTGCTGAGGAAGAAAGCCACTATCCCCTGTGCCGAGCCTGGGAGCTCCTCTTCTCCTTTGCCCAGTGCCATCGAAAGAGGATGATCATCTGGTCCTCAAAATATAAAATATACTTTCCAAATGCCACATGTGCCAAGAACTGAAAGATTTTTATGAGTAAACACTTCTTTGTTTAAGAACCTCCTAAGGGGCATCTGGGTGGCTCAGTCAGTTAAGCGTCCGACTTCGGCTCAGGTCATGATCTCACAGATTGTGGGTTTGAGCCTGGCATCGTGCTCTGTGCTGACAGCTCAGCGCCGGGAGCCTGCTTTGGATTCTGGGTCTCCCTCTCTCTCTGACCCTCCCCCAGTCGTGCTCTGTCTCTCTCTCTTTCTCTCTCTCTCTCTCTCTCTCTCTCTCAAAAATAAATAAACATTAAAAGAAAAGAAAAGAAAAAAGAACCACCTTAGGGGCGCCTGGGTAGCTTAGTCAGTTAAGGTGTCCTACTCTTGATTTCAGCTCAGGTCATGATCTCACGGGTTGTGAGATCAAGCCCCAAGTTGAGCTCTGTGCTGACAGCACAGAGCCCTGCTTGGGATTCTCTCTCTCACTGTCCTTCTCCAGCTCAGGCTTTCTCACTCTCAAAAATAAATAAATAAACTTAAAAAAAAATCCTAAAAAAAAAAAAACTTCCTAAAAACTTGATATTATACAGCCATTCAAATGAAGACTATGAAATAACGTGAAAAGTACACAGAACAGAACATATTGCAAGCCAAAAAAGAAGATTCAAAACTATATCTATGGTAACAGTATAGCTTGTAAATGAATAGTCCCAGTGCACAGGAACAGAAGACTGTAGGGAAACACAACAAAATGTTAACATCATTTGCGCAGGGTAGAACTTGCAGGTAACAGAGTCTAATCTTATGGAATGAGTTCTCAGTGCTTTAGCTTTACAAAACATAAAATGAAAATAACACTAACTTCTAGGTTATTGTAAGAATTAGAGATAATGATTGTAAAGCACTGAAGCAGTGCCCAGAAATAAGTGGAACTAAAGAGAAATCATTACGACTTTTAAGTTCATTTTCTCTATTTTCCAAATGTGCTGTGTAGTAAATGGTACTTCGTGCCATCTTTAGGTGACAAGTAGCACTTACTGTTGAGGCTCTATCAACTCTTTGAGTGCAGACACCAACCACGTTCTCTTTGCTTTAGTGTCACCACCCAGCACAGGCCTGCCCACACCAGGCACCAAAAGATCGGTGCTGCTACCTGAGATTTGGGAAGAGGGTGCACAGGCTGAGAGGCCAATGATTTGGGGCTTCCTTTTGCCTCAAGTGTGCGCTCTTGGGTGAATCATCTAACCCTTCTGGGCTTCTGTTTCCTTCTCTACAGTCCAGGCATTTGGACTCAATATTTTCCAGTCCTTGGACACTTTGATTTTATCTTTCAGCCAGGCAGCTAAGGATAGGTGGCTGGGGAGACTTTTTATTTATTCTAAACTAGAAAATTTTCAAAGGGGGAAGAATCCCAAAGGCCATCTAACCATTCATCTACCCTAGAGCAGCTCTGTCCCTCAACCATCCTGGGCAGATGTGTTCATTCTATTTTTAACTATCTCCAGGGAAGTCTCTTCTAACTTCTCATCCTGAGTCCGCAACATTTCTTCTCAGGAATTTAAGAGCTCTGTGAAAAGCAGCACGAGCTTTCCTCTGCTTCAGATTCTTTTGCCAAGTCATCTCTCCAGTGTAGGAGTTGGAAATCAGAAACATCATGAGAATATGCCAACAAAATCCACACGTCCAATCACTCACCGAGTCCTGCCAATTTATTTCCCCAACCTCAATTCTTCCATATTGACTAACACTGCCTTAGATTCAGGCCTTCATATCACTCCTTGCTAGGATGACTTCAACAATCTTTTGTCATGGTCCCTCAAAACTACAGTTATTCCTTATTTGTCACATGCCTGTCAAGGTGCAGACATTGTCCTAAGCATGCAGGATGTGGCTGTAAATTAGGTGAATATAGCCCCTGGCCGCACAGAGCTCACAGTCTAATGAGGGATGGAAGATGTGCATCTTATAAACAGTCAGTTGCCAGCAATTGTGTCAAGGAGGCCATAATGTAGGTGCTGGTGACAGCACAAACTCTGGAAATGGACAGCCTGGGTTCAAATCTCAGCTCCTCCATCACCCACTGTGTGACTCTGGGCAACCTCTGGGTACACAGCTTCTTCAACTGTAAAAAGGGAGAAATGTTAGTGCCTACTTCATGAGGTTACTGTGGAAAATAAATGCCTTGTTACCACTAGAATAGAGCCTGGCATATGGTAATAGCTCAATAAAACATCTTCTTACACATAATGGCCTGCCCCGAAAACAACTCTGAAAAAGATGCTCCTTCTCTCAAAATCTTCTAATGGTTTCCCAGTGTTGCAGGATAAGGTCCTTTCTCTATCATGACCTATAGGGTCTTCTAGAATCCTAGCCAAGTCTGCTTCTCAGGTCTAATGTCTGCCTTGAAATGTGCCTGAACTGCTTGAAGTTTCCAGCTTACACCAGCCATCTTGCTCCTCTGAGACTCTGGTCTTGCTGCTACTTCTGACGAAGACTGGCAGGGACAGTCCTCCCCTTCCCCTGGTTAAGCCCTGTTCACCCTTTAAGATTTATCTCCGGTGTGAATCTCTTTAGCGAGTTTTCCCTGACTTTCTTCTGTCCTCTGGGCTTCCACATTCTCCTCAGCACCCGAGGTACCTGTGCAGACCTCAAGACTCTACTTACTACAATGTTGGGTAATTATTGGCAATGCATTTGCTTCCCATACATGAGTTCCTTGAGTTCCTTCTCACTCATTTTTGAATCCACAGTGCCTAGGACAGTGCCTGGTACACAGGACACACCTAACGAATGTTCGCAGAACAAATAAAGATTTGTACCAAAAACCTTCCATGTAGCTTTCAAACTGTGTATGGCACTTTGGGAGATACTGGTATAGTCACTCTTCACTTGAAAGTGGTTAATAAATGTCCCCAAATTTTACTCAGCGAACACCATGTAAATGAGCTGTCATGTTCCTTCACTTACAAAATTACTTGCCAATTACACTTAGATGATCCCAGTCTAATTACCATGTAAACTGTACCCTGGCTGAGATAGCCTAAATCATCAATTCAACTTTACCCTCTCATCATATGGTACTTACCATATAATTAAATAAATGGTCAGCAACCACCACAATTGTATATCTCCCCAACAAAACGAAGTGGCTACATTTGCAACTGATTTATCAGTTATGACAACATGCAACACACCTCCAGGTATAATATCAGAAGCTTAAAAAATGTAAAAGCCCCATGTAGTCTTGAGGGAAAAAATGCCAAGTTTATGATAAAAAATATAAGCATTATAAAAATTTTGTTTTCCTTAAAAAAAGAAGAAGCACTAAGATATAAAGACAAAAATCCTCATTCTTCCTGAGAAGACTTCCTTCCTAAAACCTCAGATAATAAAAACATTTCCAAGCATTTGAAAGTGAATTTAGCTCTTCAAACAAATCACAATTTCTTTCAAACAAACAGTTGCATTTTCTGTGTGTGTGGAAGGTAAATGTGTTTTACTAAGGTTGACATTCTTTTCTGATAGACTTGCTAATATCTTATGCGAGAATTAGATACATGGGAGAGATCCTAAATGTTGACAGTACCTCTTAGCGAGCAAATTTTCATTTGCTCTTCCGGTTGCCACCTTCACACCTGGCACAGGTGATCACATTGACTTCCTAGCATGGCCACATTAGGCCAAACAGATTCTCAAACAGAGGTTCTGTCTAAAGGGACCATTTGACTTCCAGAATACAGTGCTCTGAGGCTCTGATTGAAAAAGAGGTCAATGCTGGCCCAAATATCCCTCAACCCCCTGCAGTGGAATAATTGATGTGCAGCAGCCCCTACAGATGTGGAGTCACCAAGGTGATGGATGGATGTAAGTATATTATTCACATGTACATCTGCTAATATACAGGTCCCAGTGCAAACACCAAGACTTAAGAATATTATGTGGATTTAGGACAATCCCTGAAGGACTCCAGTTCCATTAAAAATTTGTTTGGCAGCCTGGGGCAGATCTATTCCAACTCCCACATGCTTCGTGCGTTTGAGAGGGAGAACCAAACTGCTTTAAAAATAAATTTAATAAATTTTGTAATGTCAAATCATTAACATCCTGTCTAGTCATTTATTCTTTGTATTTTGAAACAGTAACATTAACCTGTGGAATTTTTTCAAATCTTTCTAATATCTGAGTTAACATTTTTATTTTCCTTGTGTTTTCTGCCAAAGGAAATGAATTATGTCCTGAAAACAGAAGAAAGCATTCCAATTTTTTTCCCTCTATAGGCCTTTCTCTTGTCACAAATATACCAGACAATACCCAGAAAACTCTGTGACCAGAATCCATTTTGGTTTGGAAATAGTAGAGGAAATAATTTAACTTGCAGACATTCTCAGTTATTGTTTGCTGACTTACAATATTAGTTATAATTTGCTGCCTGTAATGGTTGTAACACTGCTCTTACAAATGCTCATTCATTCCTCCAGCAGATATTTTTAGTACCTATTCTGCACAGGCTGGGTGTCAGAGGAGACAGCAAAGAGACATGCAAGCTGTCCCCTCAAGTAGGTGACAGTCTGGGTGGACGGGAAGAAATCCAACTTCTCCTGCCACATATTCTTCTCATGTCTCCAATGAAAATGCTCACGATTCCCCCGAAATGAACCAAGTATCCTCACATACAACATGTTTATCTGGTCTTCACAACAATCCTCAGTAGATACGGCAGATCTATTTCAGGCCTGAAGTTCTTACCTTAATATCCCTTATATTGGATAAACTGCTTCAAGGGTCCAAAATTCCATGTCATGCAGTAGGTAAATAGAATGTGCACATGTGTCTCCCCAGGAAGAGACGTGGTAGGTGACAGCACCTTGACTTAGCTGAGTTAGGACATGCGCTGGCTTTTGTCCAGTGTCCAGCAGCCTGTGTTTGAACCCTCATAGTGCAAAGCCAGTCTACAAAATTTCTCTTCAGCCCTTAGTATATCACTGCCCTAAACAGGAAGTGTTTAACAAATGTGGTGTTTCCCTGGCATTCTAATTAAAAACAGTCATTACATCCTAAAAAGAGCAATAAACAAAATAATAAATTAGTAAAATGTTTTGCCACCAACAATTTCCAAAATGATGAGAAGTGTTGGGTATCATGGCTCAAGTGCTTAAACCGAGTTCAGTTAAAAGTACATTCCCAGTGTGGAGGTTCCTCAGAAAATTAAAAATAGACCTACCCTATGACCCAGCAATAGCACTGCTAGGAATTTATCCAAGGGATACAGGAGTACTGATGCATAGGGGCACTTGTACCCCAATGTTTATAGCAGCACTCTCAACAATAGCCAAATTATGGAAAGAGCCTAAATGTCCATCAACTGATGAATGGATAAAGAAATTGTGGTTTATATACACAATGGAATACTACGTGGCAATGAGAAAGAATGAAATATGGCCTTTTGTAGCAACGTGGATGGAACTGGAGAGTGTGATGCTAAGTGAAATAAGCCATACAGAGAAAGACAGATACCATATGGTTTCACTCTTATGTGGGTCCTGAGAAACTTAACAGAAACCCATGGGGGAGGGGAAGGAAAAAAAAAAAGAGGTTAGAGTGGGAGAGAGCCAAAGCATAAGAGACTGTTAAAAACTGAGAACAAACTGAGGGTTGATGGGGGGTGGGAGGGAGGGGAGCGTGGGTGATGGGTATTGAGGAGGGCACCTTTTGGGATGAGCACTGGGTGTTGTATGGAAACCAATTTGACAATAAATTTCATATAAAAAAAAAAAAAGTACATTCCCAGGTGCTGTGAGCAATTTGGGACTCCTAACCTGAAAATGGAAGACAATGCTATATGTCTCCTAGAGGTACAGAATTAGTTACACGAGCAAAGGAATGTGGTCCAGGACTTTTTACATGTCCAAAATGAGCCTCCTGTCCCCACACATCTAATTAAAAATGCCTGCATCCTTACAAATTCGCGACAGACTTTTCCATTCCCAAGCCACCAAATGAAGCAACTCAAGGCTGGGAGCTGAGTATTTTAAATCCCCCAAAGAGAAGTAACGCTGCTCCCTACTAAACTCTCAGCTAGTTACCTTAAACTGATGGGAATCAAGGGGAACAAGCAAATGGAACTTCAAAGCTCCTATGAGGCCACCAGCTCTGCTCAGCAAGGCTCAGGGAAGTGGCGGCCAAACTCACACAGCTTGGGCTTTTGAAGTCTAACCGACTATCTCCCATTAGCTGAGCAATACAGCCGCTGCTGTACAGTGGCAGTTGCTGGTCTTGTGAAGCTCTGCTTTCTTGGGCCAGGACTGCCTCTCATCTCAGCAGAGAAAGGTAGCCAGGGAGCAGTGGGCACCAGGAAGTGGGAAAAAGGAAAGCCCATCATCCCTTAACTTCAAGCAGTGAAAAATGGAGCAGACATAGAGACAGGAGAGCAAACAAAAGAAAAACAGCTGAATGTATTTTGAGAAATTTTCTTGTATGGCTAAAAGCTCTGTGAGAAGTATATTGTTTTATTTAAATGAAACAAATGAAAACTATTTAATAAAACAATGTAACATGAAGTTTTAAATATAGATGATACATGCATGGAAGTATCTGTGTGGAGATTTTGTTAGCCAGGAACATTAGCAGTTTAATCCAGTCTGTCTTTATAAATAGGGTAATGGCACAGTAAGGAAATAATTTCAAACCTTTCAAAGGTACCAAGATAGTAGCATTGTTTGCAGGATTTGGTGTTTTTGTGCCACCTTGTGGTAGCCACCTCAAATTGCAGGTACCAATCCTAAAATAAACAACTAAGTTCTAGAAGGTGGGCTTTAAAAGCTACCCCTATAAACACAAACTCAACCTCTGTATACACATCAACATGGACCCTACCACTTTTCCAGACCTATGGCAAAAGCTTCCCCAAGAGTATGGAAGACTCTCATCACATGGGTGGCCTGAGCTGCTGCTGTAGACAGACACTAAGGGGCCAACAAGAAGACTTCCAACTAATTAAAAAAAACAAAAAACAAAAAACTGAATGTTCATTGCAGTATTATTTGTAAAAGCATAAATAAGGAGGCAACTTAAATGGCCATCATGATGGGAATGATTAAATAAATTGTGGCACATCCACACAATAAAATATTAAGGAGCTGCTAAAATGAAAATGTGTAGTAGATCTTCATGTACTGACAGAAGGATGACTGCGATATCTTTAGGCACAAAAAGCAAGTCATTCAACAGTATGTATAATATGAATTTTAAAAATTCTTAAAATGTATGCACTGTTACATAAAGAGGTCCAGAAGGATATAGAACAAACTGTTTATGTGGGTTATCTAAGGGAGGGTAAGACTTTTTACTTTTATTTTTATGCTCTTTTATATGGCTTGAATTTTCTCCAGTGAATATAATGTTTTTCTCCAACTAGAGTGCAATAATATCAGCAGTTGCATGAAAGTCCACCTTCAGCACATGCCCCTGATGGTCAATGAGTTCTTGTAACATCTGCCCCCTCTTTCCCATGTAAAAACTTCTCGTAATGTTCACATTCTCTGGTTTCACACACCCCCAGAAGCATAGAGATTCAGTCCCACTCCACACAGAGAAGCTTCCTGCCAATTTCTACACTCTGCAATACATTCAAGTCTTGGTCAGATTTCTGTCAGCTGTGGGGTATCAGGCCTTGCTGTGGTGTTCTTGAGGATATTAGGGGAGACTAGGGAAAAATGAAATAGACATTGGCAATGAAGTTTCTAACTATTCAAGAGACAGCATCAAAAAGAGAACTCTGATCCTTCCCCTTCTCATTAATCTATCCCCTCTCCTCTGTTCTTACCTAAGTCCCACCTGACCTTAACTCACATCCTCTCCAGGTTTCTCATGGCTTGTACATGACTTACTCCATGCATTCTACAAAAGCTTCCCTGATCTTAGGTTTGTTCCACCCATGCCTAGGTAAGCAAGCTCCCTGGAATACACTGGTCTTTCCAGGACTGGAATCTGAACATGCTTTTGCCATGGGTAGAGAGACCTGTTGCATGCTTATCAGCCTGGCTTTGAGGTCTGCCAAAGCCTGGATTCCTCAAACTGTTGAGATATCCGGGTTCTTCTGGAACAGAATTCCAAAAACAGTATATTTTTAACACACTTTCTATTCACATCACAGACCAGGGACTCATTTCCTTAATATATACAAAGGTCCCATAAATCTTGAAGCAAAAAACCAATGACCCAACAGAAAAAATAGGCTAAGAATATGAACAGTTTTCAGAAAAGAAACACAAATGACTCCTAAAAATATGAAGAGGTACTCAACTCCACTTATAATACAAGAAATACAAACTAAACTACAATGAGTTGCCATTTGTAACTATCAAAGGAACAAAGATCAAGCAATGTGATAACATACTTCAATATCAAGGATGTGCAGATAGGGCGTTCTCATGCCTTGCTGAGTATAAATTGGTACAATCTCTATCAAGGACAATTTGGCAAGACATAAAAATTTTAAATGTGCAAAACTTTGACCCAGAAATTTCATATGTAAGATATTTATTCTAAGGATATACTTAAAACAATACAAGATGATGAATATCCAAGGATATGCACTGAAGCACTGTTTAAAATTTTTAAAAAGACTGCAAACAACCTATGTTTTCATCAATAAAGAACTGGCTAAATGAATTATGGCATATTCATAAATGGAACATTATGCAGCCATTCAAAAGCATAAAGTAGTTCTACATTTATTGATTTTGAATTATTGTTAGCATAAACCAAGGGACCATAGTTAAGTACACATATGCATTTGTTTTCAGATACCATGACTAACTCTGAAAGACTATAAAGAAACAAGTAACACTGGTTGCCTCAGAGCAAGAGAATTGGTAACTGGGTGAACAGAGGTAGGAGGCTTACTTTTGACTTTCTACTTTTTTACTAGCTTCTTTTATTTACCTTTAGAATTTTGTGTTATATTCATATATTAGTAAGTAAAAAAAATCACATTAAAGAAATTGATAATGTTGTCTGCACTAGCTTATCTTTCAAATATTATACTCAAATACATTTTCTATTATCCCCATAGATATTTTCTCTCTAAGCCATGGACCTCATCCAGTTAATCTATGTCAAACTGACCCTAACCTAATGGAATTTACATTTGATTCATGTCATTCTCCTGTTTTAAAATAAAATCAAACTGTCACTTAGTCCCTTTGCTCCCAAAGAAATATTCAATCCAATAAAAAGACACTCAGTCTCCTTCACCATCTGACCATCAACCTCAACCTGGTTCTCAGCCACATGACGTGGTTCACCACACCTTCCTTACTTGCCAATAAAATTTCCTTCCATCTCTTCTCCTCCCCTCTCTATCCAGCAAATCATGTATGTCCTGTGAGGTCTACATCCAATTACTTCTTTGAGCCTTCGTTACTCTCAGGAAGGACCAATAAAACTTCTCTCTGTGCTCCTAAGAGTACTTTGTGTCTCCTGCAAGAAGTTGACTGATCAAAATTATATTACATTTATCAGAGTGTTTGTGTGGCTTAGTTAATTAAGCGTGTGACTCTTGATCTCGGCTCAGGTCATGATCTCATGGTTTGTGAGATCAAGCCCTGCATCAGGCTCTGTGCTATGCTGACAGCACAGAGCCTGCTTGGAATTGTCTCTCCCTGCCCCTCCCACTATTGCCCATGTGCACATACACACACTCTCTCTCTCTCTCAAAATAAATAAACTTTAAAAAATTATATTACATTTATCATTTATGGCTCTATAGATGACTACATTTTATCTATGGTCATGTCCCTCAGATTGCAAAACCCTGGGAGGAAGAAGCCAAACTCATTCATCATGTATTCCTGGTACCTACATAACTTCCTGGCACTCACAGGTGCTTGATATACATGAACTCATCACCACCATTTCCCCCATGTTTTCTCATCCATCAAGCTGAATGAAGAATATTGTTTCTCTAATGCTATTTCTATGTGGTTGGCTAATGTTTGCCCAACATGACATGGTACCACCTATGCAAATTTATCTCCCAAGTTTAATACAGGCTCTGTGCTTAGTTCTTTGTCCTAACTCTTACACAGCTATCTGGGGTCAGCTAGACTTTGCTTTCTCCAACTAGATATCTGATTGGCTGTATACTGAAAAATCTATTGGCCTGTTTTCCTACAATTGGTTTCATATGATATGGTGCCCATTTGGTGAATTAGGCATACATAAAAACCACTTGGGAGATCAGAATTATGTTTTCAGAAGCAAACGGACATGAAATGAAATCTCTAGAGGGAGAAGTTGCTGTCCTTCTCTGCTGCTTTACTCTTAAGCACGCTAAGATATTATAAATTATCTTAAAGGAAAAAATCTAAATAGTCTGCCCAGAACTATTTATGATTCTTCTATTTATGATCCATCCAGTCAAATGTAGCTTTTGGTAACTTCTGTTTCTTAAGCCATTAAAAAGAGGTGATAAGAGAAACAGCCTAAAGGTCCAAAATCTGTCGATGAAGATTTATGTGATAAATCTCTATAATGGAATATTGCTCAGCAATCAAAATGAATAAACAGTTGAAATATGTAACATCCAAATAAGTATGCTGGGTGAAAGAAACCAAAGTATGCTGGGTGAAAAAATAACCAGATGAATGGGAGTGGGAGGGGGGGGGAGAGAGAGAGAGAGAGAGAGAGAAGGAGAGAGAGAGAGGGAGAGAAGGAGAGGGAGAGAGAGGGGAGACGAGAATAAAAAGAGAGAGGACACACATTGTTTGACTTCTTTTATGTGAAATTCTAGAAAGTGCAAAATAATCTTCATAATAACAGAAAGCATATCAGTGATTGCTTAGGGGTTAGGGAAAGGCCAGGAGGGAAAGGAGGAAGGAATTACAAAGGGTCAGGAGGAAGCTTTTGGAGGTGATGGATATGTTCAGTATCTCGGTTGTGAGGATAGTTTTATGGGTGCATACATTTGTCAGTTTGTTGAAACTTGTAGGCATATGTATTTTAAATACATACAATTTATTACATGTCAATTATACTCCAATAAAGTTCTTTAAAAAAAAAGTTGACAGAGGTGAAGAAGAAGGGAATCTGTCCAAAAACATATGTATACAATACTGTTTTGAAAGTGATTTTCAAAGAAGAGGGATGTTCACTACTCGCAGAATACCTTTCCAGAATGACATTTTCCTGAGAATGTCATTTTCAAGGAAGACAGGAATTGTATTTTTGAAAGGAGCAGCCAGGTTGCAAGCAGATGATTAATTATCATGGAAAATCATTGATGTATCATCGCAATTTCACAGTATTTCTTACAGTTAAAATAAAGCTCTTTCATATCTCTCATAAAGGTATTGTGAAGCTTTAATTGATTTGTGTTGGTAAAAACCCTTGGTTACCGTCATGGAAAATAATTGAATTAAACATCAAAATATAAATGTACAACTTTTGTTATTGTTTTTATGTTTGTTTTTCTTTACAATGATCATTGCAGGGTGCCAACTATTCTAACACATGATTAAACCGGGGAAGACACTGGACTCAAGAGCTTGCACATCTGCTGATTTAATGTTAAATTATAGAATCTATAAAGGTGTTTAAAGAAACCTGTATCGCTATCTCTACATCCTGGATAATCTTGCAAATACCACGGGCCCACTCATTAAGGAATACTAATGACTTACACAAGCTGAATTCAAGGATATAAATCTCCGGGCTTACTTGTATACTTTCTTACTTGTATATATTTTTTGCCTTCTTTTGAAAAGAATAACTTAATATTAACTCAGCACCACAGTAAGGAAATACAATAAAAAATATAAATGACAGTATCGATCAGGAGGACAATGTAGACATTGTCCTCAGGGACACAGAGTAACTCAGGGTTTGTTTGAAAGACATTTAAACAACAGGCTGTATCTAGAGTAACAGACACTGCACACAGCACAGCGGTGACTCAGTAAGTGTCCTTAAGTATCACTGGTGATCCATGCACACTAAGTCATCAGTAACTGTTGGCCAGGATTGCTCATAATTTCGCAAGTCAAAATTGTGACTATGACTTAAGACTCACAGAGCAGAGCTGGAGAACACAGCCCCTCACTATTTGCAAAGCAGAGATAAAGAAGATGTTCCTATGTTATCTCTATCCCAACCAATATAATTAGACATGATAGTAGAGAAAACTCATTTCAAGAAAGTGTTGATCATTAGGCAACAAAAAAATTATTCTTTAAGAGCTAAACATTTTAAGGAGGACTCCTTGCTGTGGATCTAATGTAGAGTGTAAAGAGGATGATGGGGCTCATGTTTTGGATGAGACTGTCACTATGAGGCAGGTACACATACGTGCAATTCATTATGGTCAGCTGCTAAGAGTTTTGCAACTTATTAAGGCTACAATACAGTAGTCACAAGCTACATGTGGCAATTTACATTTAAATCAAGTGAATTAGAATTAAAAATTCATTTCTTCAGTTGCTCTAGTCACATTTCAAGCGGTCAGCAGATACATGTGGTGAGTGGCTCCCATGTTGGACAGTGCAACCTTGAATATTCCATTCTTACAGAAAGTTCTAGCAGATAGTTTAGGGCTAGAATGAGGCTGAGGCCAACAAAGGGATGCTAAGGAAGGAACTCTGTAATGGGGACTTGAGAATGATGAGAGTGCATTGGTTACAAAGAGGCCATGTTGCTCAATTCCTGAAGAGAGGGGGAGACCCTGGTTCATACTCTTCTAGCCTGGCTTTCAATAAATAGCCTAGAGTTAAAGCACTTTGTATGTCCCCATGCCCTCTGGGACCTCAAAAACTAAATGTGTGTTTTCCATAAAATATTAAATCAAGAGAAATTAAGACAGCACACTTAATGTGAAATAAAGTTCATATACTCCTGTTTAAACACAGATTAGAATTTCTGTCAGAACAATGCCAGTGAAAAGTTGACATTCTAATTAATACAATTTACATTATAAAGCACTGAATATCTTTATCTTGCTATTATGAAATGCCCTCTTTAAAAAAAAAAAATCAAGGCTCTACTCAACAGGGAATTGAGTACCAAGGGCAATATTTAAAAACCCATGTACAAGAGAGGTGGTTGGGGTCACTGGCATTTTTACACACAATCAACCCAGGTCTCTAAAAATGGAAACAATACACTCATCCTCTTAAACATAGTTTTGTGTCTTTTATCATCCACAAAGCTATTTTCATGCAGCAATAGGATTTTGAGTCTGTTTTACTTGCAATGACATAAAACATACTGCAAAACACAAACACCAAAAGACTAAAACATCCTCTTTCTCTTTCCCCTCTTTCCCCCTCTCACCTCCCTCTTTGTCATTCTCTCATTTAACATCACAGGGAACGTTCTGGAACCCTGTGAACTCACGCAAAGGTAGGACTCCCACACAATGTTTATTCAATCCAAATTCTGAGTGTGTAAGAGGGGCAGAAAATCAACCCCACAGTTGGGTACCCAAGGATTCGTGTTCATTGCCTTTGTCAATTTTATACTATCAGTGAAAGGAATAAAGATGAGATCCTTAAAGCTTGAATTTTCATTTCCTATGACAACGTGCTTTTTCTTCATGCTTTATCACACTCCACTACTTGGTTTCCACCCCTTCATAATTGATATCGGCCATTTGAAGCATTCAGTAAAAACCTCATGAGGTTCATCAAATGTCCCCCAGTCTATAATTCTTGCTTCTAACATATTCAGAAGCATATTCATCCAAGTATTTTCCACTTCCCCTCCATGGTTTTCCCTGTGCACAGGGACGGGTGTAATGACAGTTGTATTAATTATATGCTGAAAAACCCACATAGCAGCAAAAATGATGGAGATCATCGTTTTAAATATTTTATTAAAATAACCCAGTGTAGAACAGATAATGTAGACCCTCTTGATAATGAGAGGTTCATTAATTTTACAAGAATTCTAGAAAGCTTAGAATGGTCATCAAAATTATCTCTTTCATTTATTTATTTTTTAAGAAGAGGAAAGCCTTCAATCATAGCTTTAGAGAACAAAGGTCTAGTATATTTTCTAAGGTATTTTTAAGTTAATTACTCACCTTCCTGGAAAAAGTTTTGAAAAAAATAGCTTGAAATATGGAGGATTTAGATTTCATAATATATTGAAATGCCTGTAAATTTTCAGCTTCTGTAGTTTGCCCCATTAAAACTTGGTTTCATTAGCATATAATGTCTTGTGATAAATAAAAATGATACTCCCCATAAACAAATAAGCAGTGCATTAAAATCCTCCCGTTACTAACAGCAAAAGCAACTCAGTTTTGCCTACCAAGTGTGTCTCCAGGTACAGTTTAAGGCCATCCATCTCTGCTTTAGGGGGTGTCCAATTCTCAGTGGTTTCCATGGCTTCATTTAACCATTGAATGAATTCATCCAGCTTGTTTACAAACCCCTTGACACAAAAAAAGGGAAGGGGGAAGAAAAGGACAAGAAAAGCATGTTAGTTGGTCATTTCTTTAGGCAATTTAAAAAATCCCAAACGTCATCAATGGTAAAAATTGATACCACTGGACTCCCATTCTGGTTCCACACTGTAAATGGAATTTCCACGATTCCCAGCACTGAAATCTATCAAAATGGAAAGAAATTGTGCATGACTCCCTCTCAGTTTTTCCCTAGGAACATTTTTTTCTGAGGAATTTGGATTGGATTGTCAGATGTCTTCGTAAAGATGTCTTCAAATCATCAAAACATTTCTGGTGTCTGACAAGTGCCCCCAAAGCAAAAAATCAGGTCAGGCCTGCTAGGAACACTCACTGGATTTGGGGGATAAAAGCATTCCTGTAAAGATGGTGTTCTTTACTCAGAAGCCTATGGAGTTGAGTTGCCTTAACTGAACTACATATCTATTTTTAAATCACATAAGTGTTTAAAGGGATTTGGATGAGTTCTACTGACAGCCCAACTGTCTGTGCTTGAGCATGGGTTCTAAGAAGCAAGGAAGGGTAGAGGAGGTGGGATCAGTGAACAAAAACATAAACACCTGACTGGGTGTGTCCTGCACATAAAGAAATATTCTTGGCTAGGAAGCACAAATCACAGTAATCTCGCAATTTTTCAAATAGTGGTTATAAAAATTTATTGACCATTTAAAAGAACACATCTGTAGAAACGGAAACTATTTTGAAAAAATGAAAGCCCAGCTACTAACCTAGGGGAAAGAAATGGGGCTGGGCGCCTGTTTTCTGTGTCTAGGTAAACAGCACCACCTGGAGGTCGAAAGGAGCAAGGACCGGCTTCTACATTTGTACTCACCGAAATGGCTGGGAGTGCTATTTCTCTTATTAAACTTAACCCGTTCTTCAGATTTGCCTTTTGATTAATTTTGGTTAATATTTTTAATGCTTCACTTAGGATATCCTGAGACTAAATTAAGAATAGGTGAAAATTCATTTTCTTTATCATGCTTCTCAGAAGCTAGGCTTTGTTTTTTTCTTTTTCAATGTTTATTTTTGAGAGAAAGAAACAGAGTGTGAGTGGGGGAAGAGCAGAAGGAGAGAGAGAGAGAGAGAGAGAGACAGAATCAGAAACAGGCTCCAGGCTCTAGGCGGTCAGCACAGAGCCTGGCACGGGGCTCGAACTTGGGACCAGAGAGATCATGACCTAGGCTGAAGTAGGAGGCTTAACTGACTGAGCCACCGAGATGCCCCAAAGCTAGGCTTTGTTATTAAAGTTTCTCCTGAATGATAGTTTAAGATTTATAACCCCTTAATTCTAGCAGTTGATTGGCCTCAAAATGATTGTTAGGAAATGAGAAAATGGGACTGAGAAGGATGGTAAAGAGGAAGACAGACAAGTAACACTCAGAAACACATTTCTGTCTGTCAAAGGTTGATAGAGAAGACTGTTGTACCAGTCGGTACACCTGGAGTCCATCAGATTGTCCCACGATACTCTGGTACTGCTATCAGCCTGTGCAGAGCTCAGCCAATCATCCCACATGGTAGTGTATCTATCCCATGTTTCGAAAAGCTACCCAAAGCTTTCCCTATATTATCCCTATTGTGCAAAGGTCAAACGATAATCACACTCATCCTTTTGAAAACCTACCCTAATCAAGTTGTTTTGGTACAGCCAATAAAAAATATCATATTAGAGTCATCTTAATTAGAAGCTAAGGCCTATGCATTTGCAATGGACCGAGCTGGGAACCAGAAGGTTGTTTAACATGCCTCATGTCCTGGCCTCCAACCCCAAATTAATGACCTCACTGAGACTTCCTCTGGTCATCACTCAGAAGTGTTTCTTCCAGGTGAGGTGAAAATGTGTCCAACAGGGATAGTTTCACGAATGTCAAATACTGCACTCCCCTACCAAATGCATTTTTCTGATGATCCACCCAATGGTAGGAATCCATGCCAAGTAATTCTTTTTGCCCTTTCTCATAGATTGAGGGTATCAGTTTGTCTGCTCTTTCTCTTTTTCTACATTTCCATAAATTTGAGAGTTGCTTTGTTTTTCATTTCCTTCCAAATACTCAAGCCTTTTAACACAGATGTTACTTTAGGCTCCCTGTTTTCAGTCGAGCCTCCCACCTGTTTTAAACATCACTCCCCAAATCCCTCTTTCTGGTAGACTGCCTACGACTCGGAATACATAAGAAATTCTTATCAGACTTGATGATTACCATAGATCCCTACAGATATGTACAGTAAATCTGTGAGCAGAAACAATGGTAGAGTGTGTTAGAACTGATGTCCTAATTCTTCATGCTCTCATAATTAAATTCTATGAAAAATTAAGATATTCTTTGTTGACCAAGTGGACTTACTGAAACATCTACAGAGCCTCATCAGAATACCAGAGTCTAGATGGTTGATAATTGTGAGATGAAATAGTACTTTATATCATTAAATAGTACTTACTATTGAATTTGGACTTGAGTTGTTTTATCTGCAAATTGGTCTGGGGAGAACATTAAGTCAGGAAGGAAATTATTTTGGAAAGAACTGATTAAATCCAAGAAGACAAATAGTAAAAGATGTTATTTGAAATATGACCAGTTATATACTATTCATTATCTTCTCTTCCTCCAAAAGACAAGCAAACAAAATATGTGTATATGTGATTGCATGGGTACTTCATCACAAAAGGTTGGTCATAGCCAAAGAGTATTGAACAATGTGTGACAGATTTCCTAACAGAACCATGATTACAGAGTTAGCTGAAATCCATAAGGTGCAGATTAGGCAAACTCATGGGACCCAGGTGAAACTTTCTGGATGATCTTTCTGCATAGCCTAGCCAGAGAACAAAACCAAGGCTGTCTGATACAGATGAAACAGGTCCTTTTCAAGGCTTCTTTCTGGGTTTCCTCTGAATTATATCCCTACCTCACCAATTTTCATTTGTTGCACATTTTCTCAACTCTTTTCTTGCCAGTGCTTAAAAGTTCCATCCATCGCAACAGAAATCCAGAGAATCCCCGCAATCTTATAATAAAATGCTAAACACTTCTTCCTCTTAGGGAGCTCTTAGCTTTCCACCTCCCCTCCTGCTAGTATGTGTAGCCACAAAAACATAAACAGAAATCATAAAGGCAGATGAAAGTGAAATCCATCCAATCCTTGATACCTTTGTCACTTGCTGTTTGTCCACCTCTCCCAGCCTCTTTATGTGTGTGCTTTTCCAGTGTACTGTGTAATGGACAGTATACTGTGTACTATCCCCATATCATGATATGCTCTTCTTAGAAAGACCAGCTAAGTGCCACTCAGTATATCAAACCAGGCATGCAATGTGCAGGAGAATTCACATTTGGATGTATGCAGGGAATATCTGATGCTAATTTTCAGAAGCTCTGTAGAGTCCTTGTGGTGTGAATAAAGGAAAATGAGGTTACATAAAAAACCACAGGGGAAAATACAAAATTTTATTTATTTTATCATGAGGATCAAATCCTAGTATAACAAATACTGGGCACTCATTCACTTTTTTTAACTAATATTTATTAAGTGCCTACGCTGTATAAAGCACACCTCTGGACATTGTTGAGAATAAAAAGATAAACATCAGTGAGGCACAAATTTCAGCAGAACTTAAAGCATGAGTAAACACTTGCCTACTCAATTCAACTAATTTTAATAGTTAAAAAAATTTTACCACCAATAAAGAGTTGAAACACTCTCCTGGATGGTTCTGTGAAATATATTCTGCCTGTATCAGAATTCTGTCTGTATCCAAATTTGTTCTTATTCTTATTATGTGACCCACCTCTGTTTGTTTCTCTAATATTTTGAGTTCATACTTACTTATTCTGAGAGTCCAAGATGACTATAAAACCAGATTTTCTTCGTGACACAATCCAATGCTGCCATCGCACTATATAAAAGCACATCTTACGCACATTCAACTCATTGCTACAGGCTGAATTACAAACTTCTGAAAGGCCACATTTCAGCCTTCATTGTTCAAACTCCTGTTGATGTATCTTATCTGCTTTGTCTCTCTCCTTTTTCTACCACGAGTTTCCTTATTGTCCATTTCCATTACGCTTCTCTGACTCCTGCCAAGCTCTCCAGGAGAGCACTGAGTGTGACTCAGTCCACAGGCACCAATCCTCCCAGGCCACCCCCCTTGATTATATCCTTTTGTATAAGTCCCTTGGCATATTCATATCTGACACATGTTTTGAGAGTCTGTATACTCTTCACTAGAGTCAAGCCAGGATTCAACACCCAGAAGAAACCCTGGCCATCCACTGTGAGAGGAAACAGAAAGCAGTTAGACTTGTTACCATCAGTTGAAAAGTACATTTCACACTTCCAAATCATTTGCATTTTAAAAGTTCCTTAATGAAGTGCTTCTTAAAAATCTTACTTTTAAACTTTCTAAAGCATCAATCTTTTTAAAGACTAAGCAGCAAAAAGTGTGTGCAAATGTACACTTTCAGATTTGAAGATCATATTCACAAGGAAAATTTACACTCAAGTCTTGCACATAGCTACACCCTCATGACAGATTAAGAATGCCCATTATTGGGGCACCTGGATGGCTCAGTCAGTTGAGCATCCAACTTTGGCTCAGGTCATGATTTCACAGTTCATGGCTTTAAGCCCCACATTGGGCTCTGTGCTGACAGCTCAGAACCTGGAGCCTGCTTCGGATTCTGTGTCTCCCTCTCTCTCCCTCCCTTCCCCACTCACATTCTCTCTCTCTCTCTCAAAAATAAACATTAAAAAAATGTTTTTAAAGAATGCCCATTATTTGTTTTATGTCCCTACCTGTTTCTCTCTACCACAAACTAGTTTGGTTAAATAAAACCTGTGGAGGTGATTACTGTTGCCCTCCAGCAAGCCTGTCATGTGGAGCAGGAATAAAAAGGGAGAGCCTTCCTGGGTGCCAGGTATGGGACCAGAAGATAGCAATACAGTATAAAACAAGACATAGTCTCCGCCTTATGGTGTTGTAAGCCTAGCAGGTAATTTTTCTTTATAGAATTACATAATTTTTAGACCAAATTGATATTGAAACCTATTTCTCTAAAAGGGGAAAGGGGGGCATATACGACAGGAGATGCTGTGTTGTTACACATCTGTGGAGTGGTCCTGATTCTGGTCATTTTACAGATGAGGAAACTGAGGGTCAAAGAAGGTGAGTGACTTCCAATGGCAGAGTTGGGACCTGACCCCACATTTCACTCCGAAGTCTATTTCTCTCGCCCCACCACACTGACCTCTAACAATAGTACTCTCAGAGACATGTCACGGGACCCAGATGAAAGGGAAGCAACAATTCTTCCCAGCCTCACAGTCTTGGCACTGAGGCAAAATTCTCTAAACTTCCAGTGCTTCCACCTTCACATTCACTATTTTCTGTTAATTTTTCTGAAAGGAGGGAGGTCTTTGATGAGGCTAGATGCTTAACAAGGAACACACACCTTTTGTCTGTTTGTTTGCAAGCAAAAATCACTGTAAATTTCACTTGTAACTCATGGAAAATTTCAACCAAACATGCAGGCAGTTACATGCTGCAATTAGCCCATTTTATCACTGCCTCAATTATAGATGAATCTGATATACTTTAATCATGAGAAGAAGGCCCTTGGTTCTCAGGAGTTCAGCCAAGGACTTCAACTGCTAATTTATTTTTGTTGTTTGTTGTTTTATTGTGTGTGTGTGTGTGTGTGTGTGTGTGTCGCCAGAAAGATTCTCATTTCTCAGTGGACAAAGAAATCAAGCATGATGTCTGACCTCGTCTAGATCAAATTAGCTGCGTTCAGATAGGGATCTGAAGAGCATCACAAAAGTAAACTATTTTCACTATATTTATGAAAAAATTGTTCAGTCTCTATTGTTGAATCTTGTAAACATTTATTAAAAAGTATTTACCTTTTTCTTAGTATTCCAAGATTCAAAGATTCACTGAATGATCTCATCTGAATGATGCTAGCTGAAACAGTATGTAACCTTCAAACTGCCCTCACTGTGTGCCAAGACCTTTTAAAAGTATTTTATATCCATTAGATCGTTTGAGTTTCATAAAGACCTTGTGAGGTAGGTAGTATTGTGAACTGTTTTACAGGTGAGAAGACTGAGGCCCTGAGAGGTGAGACCTGTCCAGTGCCATATGGCCAGAAGATAGTGGATTCAGAACCTGAATCCAGAGAGCCTCACTGGCACCACAGGAAATCGTGAGAGGCCAACTGATCTAACAATTTATCTAAGTCCCTGGCAGAAATTGGAAGTTGAAAAACATTTAAATGAGGATTAATCATGAGGGTAGAAGAGGTTATATTAAAAGAGAAGAAAAACCACCCCCATCATGAACCAGTATGGATATTATTAAGAGAACAGTTGCTACAACCAGACAAAACTGAATTTGATTCCAGGCTCCATCCACCTCTTACCACCATCATAAACCAAATGAGCTACCTAATGTCGCTGAATCTCAACTTCCTCATCTGTAAGATAGGGACAGCAGTTTCCATCTTGGGTTTACATGAGGATTTCAAAAAAAATGTATATATTTTAAGGCCTGATGTAAAACTAGGGCTTGATAAATGATTTTTAAAAACCATTCCTAATTAACAAGTTCTAATTTGATCTTTTATCTAATTCACTCAAAAAGCTTTGATTATTCACTAAGTGTGCAGCACGGTGCTAGGCCACAGGGGAGATGGATCAGAAAAGTCCCCCCACAGCCATGAGGTGAGAGGAGAGGGAGCACCGAGGCTCTGGGCATGCAGAGGAGGGCGTGACTTCTGTCTCAGATCATCAGATGAGACAATGTGGAAGGGGAAACCTCTAAACCTGTAAGTTAGTATGGATTCCCCTATCTCCTTATTCCACCAGTAGGTCTGAAGGGGATCACATTTCTCCATAAATAGCCAAGAGTTTAAGAATAATCTGGCTTAATTTTTTAAAACAGGCCACAGGCTTTGGAGCCAATCTTTACATTAGCGATGGCTACCAACGAGTAATTGCAATCCTCTTACCCTACCCACAAGGAAGCTTTATTTAGGCTCTGATAACTGGAAGACTTAGAACTCCATTTAGAAGCAAAAGTATGCATTGAGATTTTATACGTACATCTACCAATGTCTATATTTAGCCTTCCATTTCCGGTTAATTCATATATACATAGTTCCTATATGAAATGCCTAATTCAGAGTTTTACACAATAGTACTCAATGCAATTCACCTTTACTTTCCAATTTACCTTTCCTTCCTTTTTTTTGGCAGGGGCAGGGGGAGGAAAGGTAATCCGTATACTTAATGTGCTACCCAAGATCCAGAGGCTCAAGATAAAATGCCAAGGAGTTAAAAGAGATGTTTTAGATTCTACTACCTCACACATTTACCAATGTTCCTACCCACAAAATCCAACACAGAGTAAGTAATTGACAGAAGGGAGGATATGGTGTGTGCTTTTAGAAAAAAGATTGAAGAGAAAATGAAATGGTTTAAGGCAGTTTTAACTCTGATGCCACAAGAAAACTCAAACACTGAAATGTTTTATGAAATATTTAAGCTTCTTTTCTAAAGGTTGAATGGAATGTCTTTAGAATATAAAAATATTCCTGATAAAATTATCCCAGAATAAAGTAAAAGGCTGTCAGTTGGAAAGAGAGCAAAAAAAAAAAAAAAAAAAAAAAAAAAAAAAAAAAAAAAAAAAAAAAGGCATGGAATGGTATTATCTAAAATTGACCAGGTGGGAAGTTCTATTCTATCATGCAGAAGGGATAAATGGAGCTGAATGACTGTTGACAATACTGTTGACAATAATTTCAACTGGGAAAGGAAGAGCCCAGAAAGATTCCTGATTCTCATAATGTGAAAGAATTTCCTCCAACAAATCCAGAGTTTGAGTTCGGTTGCTGCCTATTGCTTTATAAAAAGAAGTAATCAACATATTTAAGGGCAAAACAAGATTGAAATGCATATCATTAAAGCCTAATAAAAATACGAATGAATAAAAGACTTGGAAATAGACTGGAACTAATAACAGGTTAATATTAATTGAGCACTTATTATGTGCCAGGAATGTATTCAATTCTAACAATGACACTACGCTATAAGATTCCCACACCCTCTATTTTATAGAGGAGAAAACTGAAATATAGACAAGCTCATGCATTTGCACTTGCACAACTGTGAACACTTCCACAGGAGTGAAGGTAGGGATTTTCCCACAGAGTCTGGCTGCCCCAAAGCTTTGCTTACTTACTCTAAAGGAGATCTTGCATCAAGCACCCCAATTCCCCAGAGGCACTGACTGAGCAAATCAGGTCATCTTTATCTGCCTATAAATCCCTAAGAGGATTCACACCTTAGATATTCACACTTCACAATTTAGGATTATGATAGCTGAATGCTTTATAGGCTTTTCATATTTTGTATTATAAACAACAATCCTTAACATTTGGATGATGACTGTCTACCAGCTATTCTTCTAATAACTTATGTAGTCATTGAGTCTTTATGAATTTCCCTATTGTACAAAGAGGCTGAAGCATAGAGGAGTTATACAATTTATTCAAGGTCACAAAGCCACTAAATAGATATTAAGTAGTTCTGTTCCAGAATCCAAGCTCTGAGCTATCACACTGACTTTCTGACCAGACTTATTCCCATGAGGTTCACAGAGAGAAAAAAAAAGGACACGAACACCCAATGTGGTCCACTTATTTTTTTAAATTTTTTTAAATGTTTATTTATTTTATTTTTGAGAGACAGACACAGAGTGTGATAGGGGGAGGGGAAGAGAGAGAGGGAGACACAGAATCCGAAGCAGGCTCCAGGATCTCAGCTGCCAACACAGAGCCCGACACAGAGCGTGAACCCATGAACTGAGATCATGACCTGAGCCCAAGTTGGTCACCTAACTGACTGAGCCACCCAGGCACCCCATTCTTATTTCCCAAGCCTTTGTGAAACCCCAGCCTGAGTCACACAGCTTCAACCATGCCCATTACAGCCACCTCTGTTTTAGAGAAGTCCCTGCATCTGTGGTCTTTTCAATCCCCCTTTTTCTCTGTCTTTCTTGACCACTGTTTCTCTTTTGCCTTTTTTCTTCTCTTTCGTCTTCTAATCACTTCCTTCTCTTGGTCTCCACTCCTCTCTCCTTTCTTTTGCTCCCGTCCCTTCTTCTCCTCTTCTCTCTCCCTGCTCATTCCTTCTCTTTTTCTATAGTTTTAAGTCTCCCCTGACCTAATTAACTGGAGCTAATTAATAGTTTTTAATAAACATTTCCCAACACGTCCATAAAGTTTTGGTGAAAGGGGCTGCTTCTTGATGCTAAAGTGCAGAGCTGAAAATGTTGTTATAATCCTGTGTTTAGATTAGGTCTAAACTTTCTGATTAGTACTACCTCCTTGCAAATCAATATCTGGAACAAGAATGCACGTGGCTAGATGGGAGTGTTTGTAGAATGCTAAGATCATTCAAAAGATTACCTGCAATTGTTGAGTTCCTATTTATATAAATACTCTCAACTTTATTTGGGGAACACAGAGTTCTTTAGTAATGACAAGGTTATTATTTTTAGGGAAAAAATGGAATTATCACACTGAGTGAGCAAGAAAATAGCCATCTTTAGTAAATGGGGTAAGAGTTTTGCAATGATATATCCAATAAGGGATTAATATCCAAAATATGTAAAGAATTTATACAACTCAACACCAAAAAATACAAATAATATGATTTAAAAATGGTCAGAGGACCTAAATAGACATTTTTCCAAAGAAGACATACATATGGTCAATGACATGTGAAAAGATGCTCAACATCACTAATCATCAGAGAAATGCATATCAAAACCACAATGAGATACCACTCCACATCAGTCGGAATGGCTAGTATCAAAAAGACGAGAAATAACAAGTGTTGATGAAGATATGTAGAAAAGGGAACCTTACTGGTAGGAATGCAAAATGGTGCAACCATTGTGGGAAACAAAATAAAGTTTCCCAAAAAATTAAAATTAGAAATACCATGTGATCCAGTAAATCTACTACTGGGTATTTACTTAAAGGAAAAAAAGCTACTAATTCAAAAAGATATATATGCACCTCTATGTTTGTTTTTTGATTTACAATAGCCAAGATACGGAAACAACCCAAGTGTCTTTTGAGAGGATTCTAATTTATTAGAATCCAAAATGATAGCCAATTTAATTTTAGTTGCAGGTACTCTTCTCCAAAAGAAGCAATAAGATATTCAGAAGGAAGAAGCAGCTTGTAGGCAGATTATGAACATGGTATTATTAGATATTATGAGTTTGCTTTCTGAACTCAGTTGAGGTGTGGAGCAAAACCTGGGTTAGAGAAAGAAACATACAGGTGGTCCTGGAGACCATAAGCATGGATGAGATAACCTGGGAACAGTGTAGAGGGGCATATCCACTGTGCCTTCTTTTGATAGGTGAATGGATAAAGATGTGGTATGTGTGTTTGGGAATATCACTAAGCCATAAAAAAGAAGATCCTGCCATTCGTGACAACATGGGTGAATATAGGGGACATTATGCTAAGTGAAATAATCAGAGAAAGACAAATACCATATTATTTCACTCATATGTAAAAAAAAGCTGAAGCAGACCCATAAATACAGAGAACAAACTGGTGGTTGCCAGAGGGAAGTGGGTAGAGGATGGGCAAAATGAGTGAAGGAGAGTGAGAGATATAGGCTTCCAGTTATGGAAGGAATAAGTTACAGGGATGAAAGGAACGGCACAGGGAATATAGTCAATAGTATTGTAATAGTGTTGTATGGTGACAGATGGTGGTTACATTTGCAGTGAGCACAGCATAACTTACGGAGTTGTTGAATCACTATGCTGTACACCTGAAACTAATGTAACACTGTATTTCAATTATAGTTTAATAATAAATTTTTAAAAAGAAGAAAATAGCCACCTTTCTACCAGAGAATTTCAGGGTTGCAAGTCAGTAAAGGATACAAATTCAGCCACTGCACTATCTATCATTAGAGCCAAGAAGACAGAAAATAGTATTATCTAAATACATGTGCTTGGAAAGAAGAAAAGTTTACATGCAAATCAGAAACACAGATCTAGTCTTCAAAAGGCCCTTAGGACCCATGTAGTTTAATGCTCCCCATTTTACAGATGACAAAACTGAGGCTCAGAAAGGTTAAATACTTGACTGATACACAATGAGTAGATAGCCAAGTCAGAAGAACTCAGGTGTTGTGTATTCAATATACAGCTCAAATTTCAAAGTTTTCAGAGACATTCTTTGGCCAAAATTTCTAAAGCTCAGAAAAAAAGAACAACAGGGGTGCCTGGGTGGCTGAGTCGGTTAACTGTCTGACTTTGGCCCAGGTCATGATCTTGTGATTCGTGGGTCCGAGCCCTGCGTCAGGCTCTGTGTTGACAGCTCAGAGCCTGCAGCCTGCTTCAGATTCTGTCTCTGGCTCTCTCTGCCCCTCCCCTGCTTGTGCTCTGTCCTCCTGTCTCTAAAATAAATAAACATTAAAAAAAATTTAAACAACAACAACAACAAAAAGGACAGAACTAGAGCTTTTAAAATTAGTGCAAACTTTCAGATTACTATTGGTTTAATTATGTATTACTACCTAGATTGGGTTGCATTAGGCCAGCTCAAGTAAAGATTAAATTGTTTTTTTCATTCAAACTCTAAGTGTACGTACATACACATACACATGTATGTATTAGGTATTTTATTCAAAAACTATTTATTGCAAGCTTACTATGTATCAGAAACTGTATAGGGCCTGGAACTCACATATAAATGACCCAGATGCCTCTCTTACAGAATTCGAAGCATAGTGATATAAAGTGCGATGTGTGATAATGTGGATCAGCAGTTCTCAAACTTTTAGAACTCATTTAGACTATTAAGAATTATTAAGGGCCCCAAAGAGCTTTTGTTTCTATGGGTATCAATATTCATTTTAGAAATTTTAAAAATATTTATTAATTCATTTATAATAACAACAATAATCTATATGCATATTCACATAGTACATTGTTATGAAAAATAACTTCAAAAACAGTGAAGAGTGGCATGATGTTAGCTGTATGTGAATCTTGTTAATGTCTGGCTTGATAGAAGACAGCCGGATGCCATTTCTACTTCTGCATTTAATCTACTGAAATATCATATGCCATATAGCCTCTGGAAAACTCCGTTGTACACAGAATGAGAGTGAAAAGGCAGACATAATTTTAGTATTAATATGAAATAGTTGACCTTGTGGGCCCCCTGAAGGATCTTGGGAACCCTAGAGGTACCTGGATCATAGCCTGGGAACCTCTGTTGTAGATCATCCCAGTGTTCAGGAGTCAATGGAAGGCATTTAACTCAGTCTTGGGGCATCAAGGGCTTCTAGGAGGAAATTACAAGCAAGCTGAGCCATGCAGGATAAGTGTAATTCATTCAGAAAATATAAATAAATAAAAGGGTACTGGGAGGAGCAGAGAAGAACATTCCTGGCAGATAAAGTCTGAGAGGGAACAGCTCATCTGAGAACTCTATGTAGCTGAGAATGGCTAACACTGTGGGGTAGTGGCGTGGGTGGGAGGGAGGGAAAAACTGAGAAATAAGATTGAAGGGCTTGACCAGGAGCCAGACCACACATAACACACCTGGAGTCTGGACTGTATCGTGAAGACAATGAGGTGGGACCGGATTTCTGAAGCAGGGGAGTGAGATAATCTGATTGGCATCTTAAAAGACTCACTCTAGCTGCAATGTAGAGAGTGAATGGCTGAGCATACGGTTGAGATCAGAGAAGCCAGTTAAAAGGCTGCTCCGTACAACATGAAGTAGTCAGTGAGGGCTGGACCAAGGCAGCAGCAGTGGGCATGCAGGAGAGGTGTCAGGCTACACAGCAAGACAAGTTAAAATGGACAGGACCAATTGGATGTGAAGGATGAGAAATTTGTTAGAATCCAAAATGATAGCCAACTTAATTTTAGTTGCAGGTACTCTTCTCCAAAAGAAGCAATAAGATATTCAGAAGGAAGAAACAGCTTGTAGGCAGATTATGAACATGGTATTATTAGATACTGTGAGTTTGCTTTCTGAACTCAGTTGAGGTGTGGAGCAAAACCTGGGTTAGAGAAAGAAACATACAGGTGGTCCTGGAGACCATAAGCATGGATGAGATAACCTGGGAACAGTGTAGAGGGGCATATCCACTGTGCCTTCTACATCATGAGGCCCCAGAGGGCAGTGCACTCAACATGCTTCACTCTAGTCCCTTATTCCATGTCTGTCTCAGTGATTCTTGACACTGGGCTGTGTCTCAAAATCAACTGTGAAACTCTTTAAACACATGCCAAATTCTGAGAAGGAGAATCTGCTTCAAAGTTTCTCAGGGCTACAATGATATAAAAGCCGACAGCTGTAGGGCACTAGGAACATTTTAGTGTTGATCTCTGAAAAAAAAGTACTTGCTGCCCCTTTGTGACAAGGTTGCAAGATATGGTATAACCAGGAGACGGGATGTTCTCATAGGAAGTACTCTGGACTGGGGGAGACAGGTTCTAGCTATAAAATGAGGGCACTGAGCTGAATGATTCCTCATGCCTTTCTGACCGTTCATATCTGTGGCTCTTGCATACAGAGCCTCCTTTAAAGCTATATATGTTCAGGTGGTTGACCGCCTCTCTTCTAGCTAGGAAACTGATCTTGGTGACCTTCACATACTCCCAATGTCTCCCAATCCACTCACCATGTCTATCCTTTGACACTGAGCCTAAATGTCCCTTTCCCAACAAATCACCCAACCTATTACTGCCTTCCCAAGACACTTTCTTATTCTTTCCATCTTTAGCAATCAGAGCTTTGAGGGATAATTCTAAACCTACTGGAGGCCCTTCCTTTTTCTTCTTGTAATACATTGTAATGACCCTCCCTTTGGTTAAAGAGTGCTGTAAGAATTATTATTTATAAGCACATAATTATAAATAAGTATTATAAATATGTATAAATACAAATTATAAATAAGTAAGTACATATTATTTATAAGGTTGTTGTGTGACAATATTACAAACTAGCAGCTTGTTTGTATTTGTCTGAACACACATTCATAGCATAAATTCCCCTACATAAACTTCCTAAAATGTCAAGAAGTACATTAACTAAAATTATTGGGCCAATTAGAGAAGAATTATCTCTAATACAATATAAGAATCATCTACCAAGACAGGAGGCCCAGAGTCTCATAGAGAAGAGAAGTACAAAAATCTGGGGCAACCAGCACAGTTCCCAAGAGGACGGAGAAGTAGCCTTAATCATTGTGGGTGGGGGTCTGAGGCTTCATAATGACCGAGGTGGCTGGAGGTGAGAGGAGAAAACAGGGTGGTGACGTCTGATCCCAAAAGGCTGAGTGTAAGGGTGGGATCAGAGAAGCCAGTTAAAAGGCTGCTACAGTACACCATGAAGTAGCCGCTGAGGGCTGGACCGAGACAGCACCAGCGAACGTGGAGGTTACAGACAGAATGACCTACATACAGGAAGCTGCTAAGGCCTGACCCCTGCCCTCTCATAATAGTAATAATAACAACAACAGCAACCACAGGAGCGAACGTTTATTGAATGCTTACTACGTAGCAGGTACTCACCTCAGCTCTTCATACATTTTAACACGTTCACTAGTCACCACACTTACGTGGAAGATAACACTTTTAACCCTATTTTGCAGAGGAGGAAACTGGGACAAGGCCACATCGCTTGGTGAAGACAACATAATATTCCCAGCCACCACACTCTGCCACCATGTAGCACCACAGAAGCTCCCCCATCTGTTAATACAGGTGACTCCAGAAATCACTTCCTACCAACGTTACCTTTTCCTTTGCCGTAAGGTTCTACCTAGTACTTTGCTGTATATTCATCTCTTTTGGCATCTTGAAAAAGTCTACTGTTCTAGGAGTTCTTTCCAGCTATATTTTGCTCATATAAATGTGTCTCTAGAAAGAAGAATGGGCACAATATAACTTTTCATGAGCCCTGTATCCTATGGAGAAGGCACTAGTTGACAGTCTCTTGAATACTGTGGCATGCCCCAAACAATGTAAAACTAAAGATGTAGTGAGGATAGGATAAGTAAAAGGGCTTTAATGGGACTTTATTTTATATGGGTACAAATAGTCTTCTCTACACTATAGGAAATTAAAAAAAAAATATTTTTGTTAATTCAACTTATCAGCTTTATCTTTATAAAGTAATGGGCTCCAGTAGGAAGAAAGAGGAAGAGTACTAGATTGTAATTGTGACATACACCTCTTTCTCTCTGTCTGCCTATCACTCTCCCTCTCTCCCTTACACACACCCTCCCCACACACACACACACCTTTCAAGCTTAAGTCTCCAGACAAATCAGAAATATCAGAGCACCACCTCTAAGTGACACCTCTCTGGTTTGATTATTTTAAAAGCATTAAAAAAGAAAGTAACAACAGCTTCCTTTATTCCTGGATAAATAATTAAAGCAAACAGTAAAGCCACTGGCTTCCTAAAAAGTAATGCAGAGGTCTGCATCAAAATGGTAGATGGAAAGCATATGGGCCTGAGCTTCCAGGCAGCATCTTTCCTGGGTAAAGTTGTTTATTTGCCATGCAAAACTCAGGCCAATCATCTTCATATAGTAATATCCGCAGCCTCAGACATGGTCTGACATCTGAGTGACCTTGACACAGAACCCACCCTCTTGGAATGATTTTCCCCTACATGGTCTGAACAGAGCACAAAAGCAGTGCTGACAGGTAATTTTAAGAAATCACAATGGCAAGTCTGCCAAGGTGAATGCTTCCTATCTGCTTCATTTAGCTTACCTGATTTCCTATAATTTCAGGCTAATCCATATCTAATTCCTACTGGGTTACTCTGTTCACTGTCACCATTGTTCCTGGTCTCGTGGCATCTTATGAACTCTAGTCAGGCCCCAAATTCCTCTAGGATGTCTAGTTCTTGTCATATTACAGTGATAGGAATGCAGCCTGAATAGTGTTATACCTTCAGGCTCACTGATGTCACAGCCTCACATTCATGTACCAGGAGGATCTTGTCAGGAGAATTTACCCAGAATCCCATGGAACAGAAAGCCAACCATGTTGAAGTGATATATTCCACTGTGTATCTTACTGAGAAATGGCTGCTTAGTTATTGCCTTACAGTCAATCTCACAAAATTTCAAACCTAAAAAGGATCTTAGAGGTCATCCAATTCACCTTCTTTATTAATGTATACTTTTCAAAAGTGAGGTTTAAGAGATTAAAGTTCCAAAGTAAAAATACTACTTAGGGGCAGAATTAAGATTCTTATTCTTGGAGCACCTGGGTGCCTCAGTCAGATGAGTGTCCGACTCAATTTCAGCTCAGTTCAAGATCCCAGGGTCATGGGATCAAGTCATGTCTAGGGCTCCATTCTGAGCTTGGATCCTGCTTGGGATTATCTCCCTCTCTCTCTTTCCCTCTATCTCTTTCCCCTGCTCACCCTCTCTCACATGCTCTCTCTCAAAAAAATTTTTTTTTAAATATTTTACTGAAGCTGCTACTGATTCCCTGTATTCACAAGTGAAGTCACACTAATGGTAAGACTAGTACAGTGAGCCATTGTTGTTTGTAATTTCATATAACAATCTGTGCAATGGCATGAAAAACAATTAATATTCCATTTTAAAGACTAAAAAAGTTGGGGGGTTGTATAAACTGAGTCCTAAGTTCATGCCTTCAACTCCTTTACCCTTGAGAAAATGACCATATTTTTATGCCTCTCTATCCTCATTGGTAAAATGGGGATACAACAGAAGAGTATTTGTATCAGAGAGGGCTTTTTTCTTGAGAATTAAATGTGATGATGTGTGAAATGAATAAACCTCTTGGTACCTCACCTGACACACTTGTAAGCGGGCCACAAATGTCAAAGTTTGGTTTGGTTTTGTAAATTGTTATCTTTCCAAAGCATCCTACTAGCAATAAAGGGTCATGACATTAGGTTTAAGGATAAAGAAGAATTCACTATAATTCTAAGAATTATTTTAGTTGAATTAAAAAATGTAACACTCTTGATTTTCATCATCACAGAAATACTTCCTGTCAAATGTGGTTAGGCATTTTCATTATCTTTAGACAAGATATTATTTAATCAGAACCTTTCCATACTAAGAAAATAACAAAGAACTATTTTCATTTAATGTTTACAACTATAAACAAAAAGAACTGCACCTCTTTGTTTTATAAATGAGGCCAAAAACCAGATGCAGTGACTAGATATACCCTCATGGTGGTGCTAAATCATCACGATAAAGCCTTGAGACACATCTAAGGCTCTGCAGAAACCAAAGTGATGCAGGCCTGAAATATTCCTAACATATTAACCAGGAAGGAATTTGCTTTGGATCCCTACGGTTCTTTTCTAACAACCTTGAGCAATAACCTTGGCATACTATCTCAACAAGTCCATTAGCAATGTTAATTCACAGGCTTTTCCTGGCATTGAAACAAACAAAATGTACACAAAAGCTTATTATCCTTTAAAAAGTATAGCCTTATCTTTAAAAATATTATGCTGATTTAGAATTCTCAATTTGGATTGGGGCAACAGAGTTTACATATAAGATAACATTTACCTTTGCCCCATTCACTCACTGTGTACTTTAATTTCATATGTCCCTTGCAACTATTTGTTAAACTCCTTACATCTCTCAGCCCCCCAAACCAGATTGAAATCCCAATTCTTTTGACCCCTTTCCCCCACTCCCTTATTTTTAAAAAGCCAAAAATTTTTATCGACTTGTCTTTTATAACATCTGCCACCTCTATCTCTTTATTTCCTCAGTTGGCTTCCAAAACCACTGTTCAAACTCTTTTATATGTCCAGGCTATTGTAATAACCTTCCAAATTAGCCTTAGAGCACTAGCTCCCAACCTTGACTGCACATCATAATTGTTTGAAGAGCTCTTAAAATTACCCACCTGCTGAGATCCTAATTTAGTTAGTCTTGGGTGGAGCCTGAGGTTGGGATTTTTTTCAAATCTCTCTAGGAATGAAAATAAGCAGCCACAATAGAGAACCACTTTGCAAGTGGTATATCCAGGCAGGTGCACCACAATCAGATTAACCTTCATACCAACTCTCTGGACCAAAAAATTTAAGTGGTTTCTCATTTTCACAAAGATTGCAAATTAGTGACTTGAAATCCACATCTATCCTATATATGTGTTTTATTTGGCCTGTTTTAAAATTGTTCGGACCCAACATTTTTTAAATTGGAAGATGTCACATAAAACCGAGATTTCCTACTTTTTAAAACATTGCACGATCTTGCCACACAGGGTCCACATCATAGCACAACAATCACCTGGAGCTGACCAGTGGATAACCTTTAGATATGGCACTAACCCTCCAGTTGTTCGGTTCCCATCCCTCCCCATTTACACCTGGCTGAGTGACTCACTTATGTTATCTGTCTGAACTCTTAGAGGCATTTTAGTTTGTAGCTCCTGGTCTAGAGGATAAAGTTCAAATCGAACAATACATTCATTCACTCACCCACTCCCTCATTCATTTATTCATGCATTCATTAGACAGGTATTTATTTTTGTATTTGTACTATGCAAACACTTGGAATTCAAAGTCCATCATATTTTGTCCCTACAACAAATGCTATTATAACCAGCAGTCGGTTAAGAGACATTTGCCTCCCCATGTTCATAGTCTAGAGGCTCATTTCTCAAACTCCTTTGCAGTTAGGTGATGCCATGTGACAAAGTCTGGGTCAGTGGGATGTGAACACGCACGGTATGTGCAACTTCCAGGTTGTATGTGTGAGAAGAAAGTTGGCTGCTCTCCACTTCCCTCTTCTGGTGAGCTGGAATGCAGACAGAATTGGTGAGCCACAGAAGAGCAATAGGGAGAAGGTACCTGGATGCATAGGTGGCCTCTTTCCTGGACTGTCTGCCTACCTCTTGTTATTTACAAAAGATAATTCTATCATATTACACTTTGGGGTCCCTTTGTTTATAGCAGTTTAACATATACTCCAAACACCAAGCATCTCTCTACCCTTTCCCAAATACATCTTAAATATTCTTGACCTTAACCTTAGCTTATGCCAAAATTTCAGTCATTAACCTTCCACCTCCTCATCTCTATCTAAATTCTACTCACCATTCAAGACCCAGCTCAAGTAGTTCCTCTTCTATGAGGCTTGATCTAGTTATACTTGTTATTATCTTCTTTCCTCTGTCCCCCCATTGTATGACTTTCCACATGGTATTTACCAAATACTATCTTATGTAGTAATAAGCACAGCACTTTGAATTATGTTGACAACATAATTAAAAATAGGTCTATAGTTTATAGACCTAAAACTATAAAACTCCTATAAAACTCCTCTGGGCTTCTGTCTAAGCCCAGAAGACAAATTCTAAGACAAAAATTTAGGTTGTACATAGTATAAATAAAGAAGAGAATACAGAGTTCCTACAGCATTCTGCTATTATATTACACCTTTTGTTGAATCATCTTCTGTACTATCAACTTATGTTCAATTAGTGATCCTTTAGGACTTTTGAATCTTCCAACTACAAAGCTAAGCCTTCCCAATTCATTAAGAATCTTTTTCCTTGATATTTAAACTAAATTATTATTTTCTTTATTCTTGCATCTAAACAATTCCTCAAATCTCTAGATACATGTTTCTAAGACTAAGAAATGCACTGAAGGGAGGAAATTCAAGCTTAGATAGTCATGAAAAGCCAACTCAAAGTGCTCTCATGTCCGGAATCTGAGAATCTAGGGCAATATTAAAGGGAGAAAGTAGAAGATACTCTTGGGAAAAAAATTAAAAAGAGAAACAGGAGCCAGAAAGTGAAAACTAGAGAGTCCAGAAATAAAAGTAAAGAAAAAGGAATGAGAAAGAAGATGTAAGGAAGAGAAGGAAATGAGAGACAAGAGGAAGACCAGCAACCAAAAGAAAACAGTTATCATAAAGGAAATGCACATACAAAATGAAATGCCAGTGAAAAACAGTCGAATCCAATAAACTTAAAATGCTTCTTACCTGATGCTCTTAGGAGATCATATCAACACCTAAGAGCAGACTACCACTCCAACGACTCTAGGAAAACTGGTACGTGATTGGTATAAAAGAAATGTCAAAAGTGAGTGAGAATCAAATTTGTGGCAGACCTTGATTATAAGCTACTCTTGGGGGTGAATAAGAAAGATAAATCTGTATTTCAAATGAGACTTATTCAAATCTCAAATCAAATAAATAATGCCCAGCTGAGATTATTAAAAAGAGTGACTCCGAATGTGTGTGTGTGTGTGTGTGTGTGTGTGTGTGTGTGTGTTTAAACAAATCCCAGAAAGTGACTTGGCTCTAGCTATGAAGCTGCATCCTATCTCACAAGAAAGCCTGGGGTGAGATCCTTAAAACACGAGCAGTAATCACACTGAGAAAAAATAAAGGAAAACTCAAAGACCTAAAACTATAAAACTCCTACAAAAAACATAGAGGAAAATCTTCATGACATTGAACTTTGCAACGATTTCTTGGCTATAACACCAAAAGCATAGGAAACAAAAGCAAAAACAAATGGAAATACAGCATACTTAAAAATTTTTGTGCATCAAGGTCTCATTCAAGAGAGTAAAAAGTCAACCTACAGAATGGGAGAAAATCTTTCCAAATCATATGTATAATAAAGGGTTAATATCCCTAATATATAAAGAACTCTTACAGCTCAACAACAAAACATCAAATAACCTAATTAAAAATGGGCAAAGAACTTGAATACTTCTCCAGAGATGGTATACAAATGACCAAAAAGCATATGAAAAGATGCCTCAACATTACTAATCATCAGAGAACTACAAATCAAAACCACAATGAGATGCCACTCCACACCCATTAGGATGGCTATTATTAAAAAAAAAAAAAAACAGAAAATAACAAATGTTGGCAAGGATGTGGAGAAAATAGAACTCTTGTGCACTACTGATGTAATTACAAATGGAGTAACTTCTATGGAAAATGGTATGGAGGTTTCTTGAACATTAAAAATAGAACTACCATGTGATCCACCAATCCCATTTCTGGATATATACCCAAAAGAATTGAGAACTGAGTCTCAGAGAGGTATATGCACACCTACATTCATAACAGGGCTATTCACAATAGCCAAGAGGGGGAAGCAAACCAGATATCCTTCCACAGATGATGAAAAAACAAAATATGGTATAGATACACAATGGATTATTATTCAGCTTTAAAAAGTAAGGAGATCCTGTCATATGCTACAACATGGATGAACCTAGAGGACATTATGTTACATGAAACAGATCAGTCACAAAAGACAAATATTATATAATTCCACTGATATGAGGTATCTAAAATCCATAGAAACAGAAAGTAGAATTGTGGTTACTGGGGCTGAGGGAGATGGAGGAAAGAGAAGTTTCTGTTTAGTGGGTAGAGTTTCAGATTTGCAAGATGAAAGAGTTCTGAGATCGGTTTCACAACAGTATGAATATACTTAACACTAATGAACTGTACAGTTAAAAACAGTTAAAATGGCAAACTTTATGCTATGTCCTTTTCATCACAATGAAGAAAAGAAAAGGAAGAAAAGTCAGGACTATGTGCTATTTCTTTAATGACTGCCATCATCAGCATGGTATCATCGATGAGTCAACATACAGTCAAAATGAGGGTAAAAGATAGGACAACTTCTATATGGACCCATTTTATCTCCTGAAAAAAGGAATCAGTGCCAAGTTAATCCCAGGACCAAATCTCTTCTACATTCACATTACTCTGGGTTAACCAACCAGCTCCCTGCTCCATCTTGAGGCAGTAGCAAGGGTGGCTGCCTTCATACTGCTACCACAGACTTGACTACAATTTTACATAGCCTAGTTACAAAAAGCAAGCACTTGGCTAAGTATTTGCTGCACTGATTCTGAAATAACTTATGTGCAAAGACATCCTTAGCTGGCACCAAAGAAGTTTTTAAAATCAGGTTATAGATGTCTGAGATAAAATGCTAACAAGAGTTGGGTCACTGAACTCTAGTTGAGATGCCATAATCTGGCACTTGAAGACACTGGTTGGTGGAGAGAAAAGGGATCAGTTACGTCATGTATCTATCAACTTGGTACCAGTGAGCTCAACCTAATGGAGTAACATCTTCCAGGATGAGCTTTGAGAACTTAGTGTGAGCAGGAAGTCTGTGATGTGAAAAGTGGACCTTGCACTATACCCCAAAGGACAGATCTCCTGAAATACTTCACTGAGGTGACACCACACTGTACTGCATTCTCCCAGCCCTCCTGCAAATCATATAGCTGTTAATCTGGTGTCAAAATTGCTCACCTTAAACAAGTGACTACTCATTAGGCAGTTCATTTCTAGTCAGGTCATGAGGAAGAAGTCACGCTATTCACTTATGAATCTAGTAGTGGTTTGTGGGTTTTCTGAATAGATTTTATCTGTGTATGTGATTATTGTCTAACTCCCCTGGCATTGGACTATATCTGTAGGAGAAAACCAGGTCAGTCCTGGCATCTCAGTTGGAATCCCAGCTCTCATATTAGCAGCAGTATGACCCTGGGCAAGTCATTAGCATTGGAGCTTCAGATCCAACATCAGTAAAACAAGACCAATAAGAGCTCTTCCACAGGGTTGTCATACAAGTTAAATGAAAGAACCTATATCAGAACCTGGCACATAGTAGATGCTGATAAGAAATCATTTCCCTTCTTTCTTCCTTACTCTAGAGCAGGGGTCAGCAAATTTTTTTTTGAACATTTCTTAAATGTTTTGCAATAAATGGGTCTGGTTCAATAACTTGACTCATGTTTTTCACTTTTAATTTTACACCTTGAGAAGCTCCTATTGGAGGTGAACATTCAGACCTGAAATGCTCAATTACCTCATCCACACAATAGGTTCTGGAAGGATCAACCATGTCTCAGCAAAATTCCCTCAACTCCCACTGAGAGATTGGGAAAGGGACATCCCTTAGGAACTCACAGAGTTAGTTAACAGAAACATTTTTATTTGTGGAGAAGAACAGGCTGCAACTTGTTTCTTAGGTTTTAAAATATCACTTAATAAATATGTTTGCATTTGCTTGTATATGTGTAAAGCACTTCTTAAAGGACACATAAACCAAAACAACAGTGATCACCTTTGATGGGGTGGGAACTCAAGATGTGGAATAAGGATAGAGAGTTTTTTACTGGATATTTTGTTTTTGAGAGAAAGAGAAAGAGAGAGAGAGAGAGAGAGAGAGAGAGAGAGAGAGAGAGAGGAGACAGCACACAAGACAGGGAGGGGCAGAGAGAGAGATTGAGACAGAAAATCCCAAGCAGGCTTCACACTGTCAGTGCAGAGCCCAATGAGGACTCAATCCCACAAACTGTGAGATTATGACCTGAGATCATGAAATCAAGAGTTGGATGCTTAACTGACTGAACTATCTAGAAACTCTTTACTGGATATTTTTAAACATATATGTTTTTAAGCCATGTGAATACATTATCTATTCAAAGAAATTAATTTTCCTACAGAATAAAAAAAATAAAGAGAAAATTTTCACATTCACAAAACCAGCCCACTTTAAGAAGGACCCAAATGTGAGGGGTGGGGAATGACAGGAACCTAAATGGCATCTGTGACACTTGTCACTCGGGTGTTGTCCCAGGGATTCTATCACAGCCCCATAAAATCCCTAGTCTGTTAGTGGCCTTTTATGTGCCTTCTACCTTGTGTTCTGTGCGACTCAGAAAGGAGGCAGGGGAACTCGGGATGGGAAGGGAGGAGGAAACACCCCACTTTCCCTTTGATAAGGGTGGAGTCTGAAGCAGGATACATTCTTCAGCATTTTATAACTTTTTTATATCAGGCCAGAATTCTCCCCACAGATTGCACACTCCCTCCCTTCTTGGTTCAGTGTGTGCCACATTTACACATTCTTCCCAGCCACCTCAATCTCTCTTTTCTTTTCTGCCTTCAAATAAGCTTTACTTTTTTAATGAAACTTTTATTTGACTTTACTTTCAACTATCGTCTTTTGTCTCATATTGCTTTCTCAACCTAGTTCCTTGAGCTAGTAGGAATGATTCTCTCACTTCTCAATCATCTGTATTCCAGCTTCTACTTCTACTCTTTCATTGAGTCCATTTTTCTCGAAGGTCCTCACTGACTCTCAACTAAATCTAAGGGTTGTTTTTTTTTCTTTGTTATTATTCTTCTCAATCTCCCTTTTGCAGAGAACAAAGCTAATATCCATCTCACATCCCTTCTCCATCCATTTATTTAACACCCAAGAATCCTCTCTGTCCCTTCCTGGTCCCTACAGATGGGCCTATTCTTTGTTTCTGCCTTATAGCTGGGCTACAACTTGAGTCTCAGTTATCACCCCTCTTCTATTCTCTATCCTCATTTTCTCAGGGAATTCATCTATTCTCAAGACTTTATCTAGTGAATAGAGTAAAGCACATGGGGCTTGAAGACTTGCTCTATGACTTACTAGCTGGGAAGCCTAGGAAAATGATTTCGTCTCTCTGAATTCAGATTCAGCCACTCTAAAATGGGATTCATTCATTCGAATGAATTCAGTCTTTACTGAGCACTTACTATGTACCAGGCACTGTTATAAGTTCATTATATTCATTAGCATGCTTAACAGATAAATACTTCTTCCCTCACAGACCTCTCATTCAAGCAAGGGAAACAGTAAACATACTAAAACAAAAACCATAGTAAACAGAATAAAATGGTAGAATACAGTGAGAGCTGTAGAAAAAAAATAAAACAGTTCAGGGGACACCTTTTAAAAGGTGGTGAGGGTAGGCTTCCCTTAAGAAGTTGGTATTTCAGTAGACACAGAAGAGGTTAACAAAATTAGAAATGAGGGCATCTGATGGAAAGATGCAGGCAGAGGGAACTGACAGAGGTCCTAAAGGCAGGGGCATGCCCAGCTTGTTCCTTCCTGGAACAGCAAGGAGGCCAGTGGGAATGGGGTGAAGTGACCGTGAGGAAGAGCAGTTGGAAATCAGGTCAGAGAGGAAATCAGGGGCCTCTCAATTGACAGAAACTGTTTGGGGTTTTGAGCAGAGGCATGATATGATCTGATTTATGTTTTAAAAGGATCATTCTGGCTGCTGTCTTAGAAACAGACCATAATGGGAGCAGGATGGGAGCAGACAGACCGGTTAGGAGGCTAGTGCAGTAAACCAGACAGAAGATGATGATGGTGGCTAGGACCAGAGTGGGAGCATAGGGGGAAAAAGAAGTGGTCCATTTTGGGTAATAAAATCTATGCTGTAGGGCTGTTTGAGAATCATATGAGAGAATTACTGCAGGGAAAGTGCCTAGTAGAAGCCTGGTACCAAGAGGATGGTTAACACCCTTGTTATTATGTTACATTTGCAGGTAGAAAAGGTTCTCTGGGCCCACAGGTAGATCAAAGCTGGAATGTGATATCCTAGGTCAACTGACCTGGGGGTTGGCAGCTGCCCCACTGAAGGGGGAAGGGAGGGTAGACTGACCAAGGGTCTTAATCTTCTTTCAGCCTTTGTTTCATATGCCAACTCGGGGACAAAATTTCCAACTCCCTACAAGACACTTTCCCTTAACAGTTGTATCATATAATCAACATCAGTGTATTTATTTTTTAAATTACCTGCCTCCCCTCCACCTCAAGCCAGCTACCCATCCAAATGCTTCCTCCTGAGGAAGGAAGAGGCTGAACACTTGGCTTCATCCTTACACAATAATGGAAACAAAACGTGCTACCATTGTAAGTTGGTATTGTAGCCATTATCTGCTTAAAACATTTCTATTTACAAAAGAAGAAACAAGACCCAGAACGAAACATGATTAGCCATGGGCCACTCTAGGCTTTAATGACTGAGCAAGGCCTGGAGCCAGTTTTCTGGATCCAGCTCACTTCCTTCAACAGCCCTCCCCACCCTTGCCTGTCCCACAACACAGAAGTCCCTCAGATTGGCTGCCACAGGCCAGTATCTCTGCCCTGGTCACCATCACATTTATCATGACCTCCTTCCTGTTCCTGTCAACTAAATCTTCCAGAAAGGCTATTGGAGGCCATGGCCTACACTGCTTTTAAGTGTGGTGCCTCTGAGTTCAAATCCTTACTCTGTGATTACTAGCTATGAGGCCTAAAGCAAATTTTCTAATCTGTTCTGCCTTAGCTTCTTCACCTAAAAAAGTCCTACCTCCTATGACTTAAACAGAATAAAGCACATAAAGCTCTTATCACAGAGCCAAGCATGAAATAAGAGCCCGGGAACCATTAGTTGTTGTGGCTTACATTACTACTCACAGTAGAAGTAACTTCACTTTCAGAGAAGTTTCCATAGGTGTCTGGTGAGGAAATTCTAATTGCCTTGCTCTGGTCTTCAGGGCCTTGTAGCAACCAGGTCTATTACATATATCGGAACTTTCATTGCTTTCTGTTTAAAACCTTCCAGTCAGGACAGTTCTCTGTACCTCCCCACCCCCCATAAACATGCTCGTTCCCAGTTCCCACCTCTGTATTTTGGCTTATGCTCCTCCTGCCTGAAATACCCACTGTCCTCTCTGTCTAAATCCTGGTATACTCTTCAAAACTCCACTGAAGTTCTCGCACTTGACAAGAACGCCCCAGGCAAATCCTAACTCCACTGATATTATTTCTTCTTTCCAATACTACGGTATTTGCATGCAGTATATATTGATCACTTTCTTACTGAGAGGCATGGGAGCATTTAGTTAATAAGTATGGGTTCTAGAGCAGGTACCTGATCTCTCTCAGCCTCAGTCTCCTTAACCATACAATAGGGATGTTGTGAGGATTGAATATATAAATTCTTAGTAAAAATAATCATTAATATATGTTATGATTGTCTACTGACATTAACTCTTCCTTTGTTTTAGGCACCTTCATTTTCCTCCTCCAGGTTAGCCTGTCCATGTGTACTATACTTTTATCCAGTGTCTTAAATCACAGCTTAAATTATGGAGCTCAGTCCAGAGAATTTTGACATCTGCCTTCAAATACTTCATCTAATAGTCCATTCTAAAAGTACAGATTTATCCAAGATATCACCCCCACCTCATCTCAGAGCCCATGGATGGTACACAGTACAGAGAGCGTGGTGATCAGCCAGGGGCCTCAAAGAGGAGGAAGACTGAAGAAAAACAAGGTCTCCCCCCTAATTAGAAACATCTGGTCTATTTCTATAGGGAGCTAACATTGGGAATGGTAAGCTGTTCTCGGGTTAGAACAAACCAATCAAAAAGCAGTGAGGACAACTACAATATTCCATTCACATACTCCTGACGTACTGGTCTGTGCACGGCTGCCGTTCTGCTTTATTTCGTGTTCCATTCAAGGGGGCCCACCATTCACCAGGAGTCATGATGGGTGTCACCAATATCAACAGAGATTCCTGCACCAAGCAGCGCCACACCAAGCTAATGCACTGACAAGGGTCGTTCCTAATGATGCACATTCTGCAACAGTGCAGTGATCATTGTGCTTTTTCTTTTCTATCTTCGGGGAATCAGGATTATGAAAAATAGCTACACTTTTTATGATGGTGATGGGCAGGGGTTGACCTTTTTCCAGCATTATTTCCAAAGATCATATAGGAACTCTTTCAAGTCAAGAAGACCACCTTACCTCTATTTTTTCCCATATGGCTTCATAGTTGTCTTGGTGTTGAATATCTTGCATCAGTTTCTGAATTAAAGCAGATTTTGTGGCAGAATGGCTCTCGTTTTTCTCAGAGGATGAAGCTCTCTCCGACTTCTCATCAATGTATTTTTTCATACCAGAGAGAGGCATACACAACTCCTCATCAGAAAGAATGTCACTCAAGGGGCCAGACTCCATGCTCTCTCCCAGTGAAGAGGCTATGTCACTGGACGAGCTGGGAGACACTCTGCCTAGCCTCGTATGCTTCTTCTTGACATGGTACGTGGGGTAGATCTCAGAATCCGAATTCATTTCAGACAGTTCCCAGTCATCGATATTTTGAATGGTTTCTCCTCTGGGTTTCTGAGGCAGAAGCTTTGTTAGGTTTTCCAATTTCAGAGCTAAAACTTCTGTCTGCTTGAGGTGTGAGGGCAGTGCCAGGTATTCGTCGGAGCCATACCAGGCCTCCACGACATGACCGTTCCTGGTGACGTGACTTGGGGAGGAGGAGTAACTTTTTTTGCTTTTGTGTTTTGAAAGAAGGGGCACTGGAGACAGGATGCTGTCTGAGCCAGCAGAAGATTCACTACTTTGAGTAAGAGGTGGTGAACTGGATGTCTCTGACCTCACTGGCAATTTAGCATCCCAACTTCTCTGGTTACACGGCTCCAGTGAGGATGTGGAAACGGAGTCTGTTTCTGGCCTCTCTGTGGCATTGGAAGTACCTGAAGGAATCCCATTCGACACTACTGAGCTCCTCATGTTTTCGGCTTGCTTGCCTGAACCGGCTCCCCGTTTGGGTGTTCGGCACAGAGGCACCTCTGCTGGGGCCTTGTGTGGCTTCTTAAGTCGAGGTTTCTCTTTATGGCAGTCACTAAGCCTCCCCAGGCTGGAGGATATTTCCTTAATGTGACTTTTGACTGTGTTCTCAAGATTCCCATCTGCAACCTTGTGCAAACACTCATATGACTGGCTGGCAGCGGACGGGCTGTTGGGGTAGGAAGACTGTAACACCAGACAAAGCTTGGATCTGTCAGGAGCTTCCACCAGAGAAGGGGTGCTTCTGCTCAACTCAGGCTTGAGATCAGCCATCTGCTTCTTTGTAACAGTGCCTTTCAGATTATTCTTAAAAGTTTCCTCTTTAAGGAAAAGCCCTCTTTTTGGCAATGTGGGCTGCGTGGGAGAGTCCTCATTATAATTAAAGCAATCTCTGATGGATCGCTTGGGAGTTGCATTTTCACAAGGCAGAGGCTGTTGGTTCTTTGCCCCAAGCTGGGAGGAGGAACTGGATTCTTGCTTCACAGCCTCAGAAGGGGGTTGTTCAGCACTTGTCAGAGCTTCCCCTGAAGATGACGTCCCGGGCATTAAGCCTGGTGGCTCCTCGACGGTAGAAGCACTGTTTTTCTCACATCCACCTCTGTCATCTGCTGAAAGAGATACTTGCGACCTCTCCTCCCTGACTGCTTCTCTGCAGTTGGGAGGGACGGGGTCAGTAGCCACCGTGAGTAACCCAACGCTTCGGATGAGCTCGGGGAACTCCTTTTCCATCTCGCTGTAGCTCCAAGAGTCAAAGGGTTTGGTTTTGACCTGGCTAGAGGTCATGTCACCTAGGCCACCGAGCAAATCCTCACTTGGACTGTAGTCAGACAGTTCAAAAGCAGTAATACCACAATCCAGGGACAAGTAATTTTGAGAGCATTTGATAGTTAACTGTCCTGAGTCATCCACTTCTGTTAGAGAATCAAGTCGGCCCTGAAACAGACAAGGGCAACAGTTTCAGTAAATGCAACATCAATTACACTCAACTGCTGTTCAAATGAAATCTCAGCAGAGGCCACTGTAAAGGTCAAAAATGCAGCTGTCTCAATTTCTTCTGGTTTAACATACAGAAAGGCATATTAATCAATTATATTGCTTTATATAGTATCCTGTTCTTAAATATTGGATATTCCTTTAATCTGGAGAATAAAGCCTTGATAGAAATGGTCAAGGTCAAGCCAAAAATATCCATTATTGCCTTAACTTTCTATTTTAAAATAGCATACCGTTCATTGAATAATTCATTTTTTTATGCAATGCCTTATGTAATGATATTCTGGGAACCAAGTAACGTTAAGAGTAAAATCTCCATGAACATCTGTTTTTCCCCTTGCTATCATTCTAGCACCTACCACAGTGGTTAGCTTATAGAAGATGCCCAATAAATATTTTTAAGTGGTATAATTAATTACACTAAGTTTGACATGTTAACTACATATTTCATATATATTTGTCATATTCACAAATCACAGGAAGGTGAACTATGATTTGCATACATCACAGAAATAGTTCAAGACCAGCTTCTGTTTGTACCCACCCTTTTGAAGGTAGACACAGGTAAACCTAGGGAAGAGTAATGAATATTAAAACCTTACCATCTCAGTCCCTGTCCTCTCTCTCTCTCGGCATGCATTTCTTGCCCCCACTCCCATTTGTGTGTGTTAGGTACCAAGTGCCTCTCTCCCTTGTTATTTATAATTCAAGATAGCCCAGTTTGATTTGAAACCCCCCTATGCCATAAAATAGCTTTACTAGTATTTTTAATTTTTAATCTTTAATTATGTGATTAAGGCTTTTGTGTCATCACTAATACAGTTTCTAATATCACACAACAAACAGGGAGATTTTTGATGGATGATTAGCTGAAGACAGAAGGGCCCTGGAATCCTGTGATGCCTACCATGCGAAGTAAAGCCTGGTCTAATCTATCCCCTTAGGAGATGAAGGAAGGAAACTAAAACATGGAGGGTCATTTATCCCTTCAGGCCTCTTTTCTCCTGGAGGAAGAACCGGGTGAGCAAACTGAAGGCAGAGGTCACATGGCCACTGGACCCTGTGTCCTTTCAGCCAGGTTATCCCACGATCTGGTCATTCTAGGACCTTGCACTGGTTGTTGTTGTTGTTGTTGTTGTTGTTGTTCATTTGTTTGTTTTACTTTTGGAAATTTTCTCTCCCTTCCCACCTTCACCTTGCATTTATCTCTTACTCCCCTTACTGGTACCCACAACATTCAGATAAATACTAATAAGCCTCATTTAACTTTTCTAAGCCTCAGCTTCCTCATCTATAAGTGGGGATGGTTGATTACTACTATTACTTTTTCATTTAATCCTTGCAATAACTTTCTTCTGGGGCCTGTACCATTGTCCCTGTTTTATATAGGAGGAGCCTAAGCCAAAAGAAGGTACGTAACTAGCATACAGCCTCACAACTAGGGGCTGAACTAGGCCTTAAATGCAGGCCTTCCGACCCTGAGTCCACACTCTGACCTCTATATCATAATTTTCTTTGATTCATTGGCTATTATTTTAAACAGACATACCCCCTCCTCCAGTTTGTTTTCCACATTGTCACTAGAGTAATCTTTACAAATTACAAATGTGATGCTTAAAGTCTTTATTAGCTTCCTGCTGCTGGGTTAAAAATCCAAACCCTTCCAAGGACAGTCATGTAGAGGACTCTTTCAAGCCACTCTCCCCTCCCTGGCTATACCAACCGCAATGTCCTCCTTTCAGTTTTTGAACATAATGCGTTTCTTTTGCCTCAGGGCCTTTGTACATACTATTTCCTCTGTCAAGAACATTTCCCACCTACAATACCCCTTAACTAGTTTACTCTTACTCACCCCTCAAACCTCAGACCAAGCTTCACTTCTTCAAAATTCCAAACTCCCACCTAAGTTGGCATTTTTTCTTACAAGCTCTCATAAAACTATGTTGTTTTTCTTTTAAGCATTTACATCAAACTATAAATAAATACTTCTGTGATTACTTGATTAATTTGTTTCTCCACTATTTTGTAAGTACCATGAGAGTATCAAGCACATGAAAAATGGCTGACTCACCAGAACATTTGCAACATTTGGCATGGTGATGTGCATAGAGTAAGTATTCACAGATACATCTGTTGAATAAATGAATGAATGGGTGAATGATGATATTTTGGAATGTATCTCTGTGCCTTCATGTAATTTCTTCCTCTGATTATGTAGTTTTAGCTGACTCCAGTGACTAAAAGCCCAAGTTTCAGAGCCAATTCTAGCTCCAACACTAATTAGCTATGTGACCATCAGCCAGTAGCCTGATGTCACTAAACCTCATTTCCTTCATCTGTAAAAAACAAATGATAAACCATGTCAAGGGCTGTTGTAAGTTTTAAAGGAGATAATATATGCAAAACACAAGTCTGGCACATGGATAGGTGCTCAATGAATGTTCACTCTTACTACTTATTATATTATTACTTTTACTGATCAAGTATATTGAGGGGGAAAGTGTCATCAAAATGAGAGGTATCCCTATGCTAAATTACATTGTACAAAATGAGTAACCATTATTAACTGCCAATCTCAACAATAATTATCTAAATGAAATTGTGTGGCTTTTATGCTTCATTCCTGGACTAAGCCCATGAAATAACAAAGTCAGAAGACAGATCCACTGACAAATGAGCCAGTCAAACAAAAGTCATACTTTATGCAATTTTTAAGAGAGTAATATGGAAATTCTTATCTAAAAGCAGGGTTTGGGGTGCCTGGGTGGCTCAGTCGGTTGAGCATCTGACTTCAGCTCAGGTCATGATCTCATGCCTCGTGAGTTCAAGCCCCACGTCAGGCTCTGTGCCGACAGCTCAGAGCCTGGAGACTGCTTCTGATTCTGTGTCTCCCTCTCTCTCTGCTCCTAACCCACTCACATTCTGTCTCTGTCTCTCTCAAAAATAAATAAACATTTAAAAAAAATTTTTAAAAGCAGGGTTGTTCAGGCAACTACAGATGTTGGTGAGGATGTGGAGAAAGAGGATCTCTTTTGCACTGCTGGTGGGAATACAAACTGGTGCAGCCAGTCTGGAAAACAGTAAAAATTAAAAATTAAAAATAGAACTACCCTACAACCCAGCAATTGCACTACTAAGTATTTATCCAAGGGATACAGGTGTGCTTTCTCGCATGGGCACATGCACCCCAATGTTTATAGCAGCACTAATCAACAATAGCCAAAGTATGGAAAGAACCCAATGTCCATCAACAGATGAATGGATAAAGAAGATGTGGTGTGTGTGTGTGTGTGTGTGTGTGTGTGTGTGTGTGTAATGGAGTATTACTCAGCAATCAAAAAGAATGAAATCTTGCCATTTGCAACTATGTGGATGGAACTAGAGGGTATTATGCTAAGCGAAATTAGTCAGTCAGAAAAAGACAAATATGATACGATTTCACTCATATGAGGACTTTAAGATACAAAACAGATGAACACCAGGGAAGGGAAGCAAAAATAGTATAAAAACAGGGTGGGACAAAACATAAGAGACTCTTAAATAAAGAGAACAAACAGAGGGTTGCTGGAGGGTTGCTGGAGGGTTGCTGGAGGGGGGATGCTCAAAATGGGTAAGGGGTATTAAGGAATCTACTCCTGAAATCATTGTTACACTATATGCTAACTAACTCACATATAAATTAAAAAACAAATTAATTAATAAGCTAAACAATAAATAAATAAAAGCAAGGTTGTATTTTTAAATTTTTTAATTCAGTACTCAGAACTTATTCCTTCACAAAATTAGTATTATTAATGATAGTTAAGTTCCCAAGCTATCCCATAAGTTGGTATTTAAATTACTAACTAGTTGAAATTTGCATTATTTTCTATCATTTGTGTCATGAAAGTACAGCGCTGCAGCTACTTCAGTGAGGTTAAAGAGGTTTTAAGTAAAAGTGTTTCTATGATGGGTAGAGAAAAACAAATTTGAGAGTTCAGGTAAAAATTAGACCCTTACAAGTGTCAGGCGCCTGTTTCTGGCCATGTAGAATACTGCAGCCCTGGGAAAGTATTTGGTCTCCATTTTGAGATACTGTCTTAAGTATCTTAAGATCAGGGAGACTGTTATGCTCAAAAATAACTGGTAGTCAAGAAATATTAGATGAATATATGGCATGAAACCACATCTCAGATAACAGGGTATGGCTGCCTTTTCCTAAGTCTTCCCCTAGAGATCCCTTCCCTAGCCAGTCCTTTGTTTGGAAAAGAAAATGCCATACTCAAAGACACTTAGTGCTCCAAAGGGAACCCTCTCCCGTCCTGTTCCCAACCAGGCCAAGATTTCTGTCATGGCTGAGTGTCACTCAGGGGTAACTATTTTTAATAATGCTGCACTTTTAATGTGAAAAAAAAAAATCCCTCCCTGAACAACAAAACAAAAAACAGCATATAGAGTATCCATTTCATACCCTAAAGACCAAATGATAAGCATGTACCTGAGGTATTTTTTAAACACAGTTTGTTACTAAGAACATTCTTCAAAAGTACTTTTTCTAGATTTCACCATGCAGAGGGCATTTTTTTTAAAGTTCTCTGAAGTATCTCAGAGCAGATGAATAATGAGTTTCATTTCCTAAAATATTGCTTAGTAATACTAATATTTTTAGCCCCACTGCTTTCTTCTGGACCAGTCGTCCCAGACAGTTTTCTAATGTGTGTAATTAATAGTCTCGGGTGGATAGGGAGGTGGGGAAGAATGAGCGTTGTTTTTACTGTCCTTTTTTCTTCAGAGATATCACATTTAATTGCGTAGTGCCGTGAGTTGTGTCATGGGTGCCTAGCAATGTCTAAGCTCGAATATACCTCCATTTCATATGCTATGAAGCAGTTTCTCAGATGAAGCTTATGTTTTGTGGAGATGGTAATGTATTCACTTTATTGATGGATAATTTATTCACTTTATTGCTGGCTTCTATCTGGTTTCAGACATCAAGGAAACCCTTCCCCTGCCCCCAGTTGAAAACAAAAAATTTTGCTTTGTTCCTCACCTATGATTAACTGAAGCTCTTCCAAATGTCTTCTTAGACCTTTTCTTTTTATACAACTGCATTTTGCTACCAATGAATATGAGATTTAATACTCATAATTTAGAGATTTGAATATCTCCCTATTAAAAAGCCCCCAAAGTTATATCAGTGTCCATGGTCACATCAGGGTTAGTTTTGTGCCCTTATTTAGAGTTCTTACTGAGAAGAGAGTTTGAAATAGAATTTACTGGTTTTAACCATGGGTACAGTAAAAAAAAATTATATGCCCCTCCTTCCCCTTCCTCCTCTAATCTCACTACATGCTGTTTGTTATGTTTCAACTACCAACATATAAAGTCACAGACCTCTTACTGGTGGGCAAGAGGAAAACACACAGGAATAAATTCAAAGAGTCTCTATTTTCTACAGGCTAAAATTATGAGTCAAATGATTAATTTCCAAGATTGATCCTATTCCACCAACCTAAAATAGTATCTCCGTCTTCTATCCCTAAAGCAGTGATTATCTTCATTATTTAATTCAACTTAACCCATCAGATTTTTATATACAGTGATTCTAATAAGGTGCTGTGGTTGATAGAGATGATTATAATCCAGTACCAACACTCATGAAGTTCAGATCTAGCGTATACTTTGTCATTATATAAATTGACCTGTGACAAGTACTCATAGAACACAAAGGGTGATGGTGTGTGTGCTCTGGAAGGATAAATGCACTCCCACAGAGAGGGTTAAGTATCATTTAGGTAAAGTGCTTGCCACACCATCTGGCTTAATCACTGTTTGCTATTGTGTTAATATTATTAATAGTTACCACTACTGGTGTGATTTTACCTCAACCTCAGTCATGTCATCTGTAAGATGGATACAAGAGTATCATCTGTAAAATAAGAATACTGGGACCATCCCTGCCTGCCCTCCGGAACTGTTTGAGGCTCTAACAAAATTATGAAGGTGATTCCTAACAGGTCTCATTCATCTCTGACTGCCTACTGCTTTACAGATAGTAGGAAATCGATAAGTATTTAGGGGAGGTAGAAAGGAAAGTGGGAAGGAAGGGAGGGACAGAGGAGAGAGGGAGGAAAGAATCACTATTATTATAACAGAGATTGATTAAGAGGTAGTTTTCTTTGTTCTATTTATTCCTAGATTTATGCCCTGAGGTAGTCATTTAACCTCTCTTAGATTCAATTTTTCCCATCTATAAAATGGAACTATTTTTAATATCTCTTACCTTCCTTACTAAATGAAACAATAAATATAAAGTGTTTATCAAAGTATCTGAAATATAAAAAATTTCAGTACAATACATTTTTACACAATGTTGAGCTTTGCCCTCTTCTTTTTATTTGTTTACTTGATTGGTTTTATCTTAATACAACATTTGTTAATTTGTTTTCAAATATGGTCTGCTTCATATTTAAATACAAGAATGAAACTTAACATTTTGTTTTTGCAAAGACAGAAAAGAGAGAACTTGCCACTTTTTCAGCTTCCCAACTTATCCTCTAATATGGCTCAGAAACTCAACTGACTTACAAAAAGAGAAAATGAATTCACTTTCACTGGAAGGACATCTACTATTCCAGGTCATCAGCCTGTTTTATGCCATTTCCTTCTTCATTCTAGAAATCTTCCACAGCTGATTTTATTCTGATGAAGCTTAGAATTTTAACCCAATTCTCTTCCCATTTTTCACAGTCCCAGTGTGCTTGCTGGCAGAAACAAATAAAACTAAGCAGTCTTTGAAATGGTCTCATGGAATTCACACTAGAGGCACAAACAAATAGGATCAGGTATCCATTGCTTTGGGAAGGATGGTAATGGAAACAGTGCTTCAATTCATAGAAAAATGTCAACAAAGCCGATGGCTGAGAATCCACTGTTCCTTTATCCCTCACACAACATATTCTTGCATATTTATGACAGAACTAAAGAATTCCAAATATGAAAATGCACTAAATTGTTTCCAATCAAATATGTAAATAACTGTTGAGCTCACATTGTGAGAACCATAATGGATACTACTTAGTATAAACTTGAAACATAAAACAGTGGCCAGTGACAATTAGTTAGCCTCAATGGCTTTTTCATCATTACCTGGGCTACCCTTCATGAATGACACAAATACATGATGAAAGTATTCCACAAAACAACAACAATGATAACAATAAATCCTAGAACACTGCTCTATCCCCCACTCAACAACAAAGAGTTGGTGATTAGTAAATGTTTATTTAATGAATAAATAAATATATAAAGGGAACTGGTTTGATCCAATAATTTCTAATGCCCCCTCTAGTAGTAGAAAGTAGGCAGATCTGATGACTGATCAATACTGGATGTTAGAGCCAGCAGAACACATAAAGAGGAAAAACAACAACAAAAATATATAGATTGAAGATGGCAGGTAGATTTCTAAAGAGCTCTTCAGAATTTAGAAAAATCTTTCCCAACTCTCATCTCTACCTCATTACATATACCTCATGAATACCAGATTTAGGGCAAAGTTGGACAGTTTGGGATTCTTAATAGCCTCTCAGGACCACAAGAGTCCCAATCAAGGACCACCTAGGGATCGCACCGGGGAGGGATGGCATCTGGGCACTAACACACACACCAACGGATCACCTTATGATTAAAACAGGGCTCTACTGAAGTTGGTATCACCTCCCCCACTGCCTTGATGGCAGCAAAAGCTGAATGAAAACAAAGAACACGACATAAAGCTAGAGGTGAGCCTAGGAGGTTTGGATTCTCATAAACTTCCAGGGCCTTCAGGGAATTTGCTACAGCAAGAGCATCATCATGAAAACAATAATCAACAAGTATAAATCATTTATGAGAATAAGCACAAACTTGTTTTGTTGTTGTTGATATTGCTGGAGACACTGAAACATTAATACTAAATTATGCAACACTCATTATAAGACCTGTTAATCTTACTTATTTATGTGTCTTGTAAACCTCTATAATATATATTTTCCACAAAACCAAAGGTAGAGCACTAAACTGGATGTCAAGAGCCAAGGGACTATATACACGTATATGCACACGTTCTATGATTCCACACACCATATCTATCTACACATCCATACACACACACACACACACACACACACACACACACACACACCACAGCCCCTGCTTAGCACAATGCTTTGCTCTCATACATATGTCAATTTTATTTGGAGTTAGGAGAGTTCACTTGGATTAAAATTCACAGTCTTCATTCTTAAGCCATGCATCAAAAGTGACAGCAATAAGCTCTTTAAAATACCCTTAATATGAGTACAAAAAAATACAAATATATTGGTTGTGTAAAATTCTGAAACCCATTTGACTTCTTACATCCAGAATGACTTTTTTTAAAGCATGAATTTAATCATGTAAATTCCCCAAACTCTTTTTCTTTCCCTAAAATATATTCTAATTCTTTTAATACGAGTTTTAGTATGACTTTTCATCTTCATAATCTGACCTCTGCTTACCTAATAGGTAATCCTGGTCCCTTAAACTTTTTGCTCCAATCCTTTCTATAGCTCTCTGAGACTGTCATTCTTTCTCTTACTTCTGGATCTTTGATGATGCCATTCTTTTTGCCTAGAAGGTTTTCTACCTTTGTTACCCAGTCTAATACTGCTTCTCCTTTAGGTCCAACCTGGGACTTTCCTGTCTGAATTAGGTTCCCCTTTTCTGTCTTCCAGTAGCAATATGTAGACTTAATCACAATCTGCCTTTAATGTCTGTCCTTCTGTCTCTATCCCCTACTAGACCACTTGAGGGAAAAGACCACATTTTGATCACTATTATACTCTTAGCACCTAGTGCTTAGCATATAGTAAGTGCTCAATAAATATTTATCAAATAACTGAATGGGGAGCAAGAAGCCAGGTGAGTACCAACAACTGTGGGTGGTATCTGGGCAAACCATCAGGTATGAATTAACTCTGGTCTAAAGCTTTATTCACATTAAAAGTACCCTAGCCTCCAGTCACTATACCTAGATTCAAAGCCCAGCTCAGGCCCTGATTATTTACCTACGAGAAGTTCCTATCCCACATCTCTGAGCCGAGAACATTCTTCAAATGGTCACACGTGATGACACATGACTTGGCTTCACATACCCACCTCATTTGTCTCTTCAGAGAAAGCCTGCAGAATGTCCGTCTGCCTGGTGTAGTTGCCATTGGCGTCCTGCAGACCCTGTAGGATGCGCTCCCGCAGGACCAGCACCGAGACTCGGAGCTGATGCCAGAGGAGCTGCACGGCGTGGATGTCCACAATCACGTTGACCGAGTAGGACAGCAGCTTCAGGGAGAACTCTGTTTCAAGGAGGGCATGGATTTGCTCAACATGATCAGAAATATCTTCGCAAATGTCCTGTAAAGAAAAACAAAATACATGAAGGCTATTTTCCCTTAACCTAGGGACAGTGGTGGCTGGGGGGGGGGGGGGGGTGATAAAAAAAAAGTCACTCCTTCACTTAACACCAATTGCCAGGGCCAACAGGTCTGGTAAACTGCGGGTTGGGTAACTTGCCTTTATTTTTTTTTAATTTTTTAAATTATTTTTTTAATTATTTTTTAAATATAAGTTATTGTCAAGTTAGCTAACATACAGTGTATACAGTGTGCTCTTGGTTTCGGGGGTAGATTCCTGTGATTCATTGCTTACATACAACACCCAGTGCTCATTCCAACAAGTACCCTCCTCAATGCCCATCACCCATTTTCCTCTCCCCCACCCTCCCCCATCAGTCCTCACTTTGTTCTCTGTATTTGAGTCTCTTATGGTTTGCCTCCCCCCCTCTCAGTTTGTAACTATTTCTCCCCCTTCCCTTTCCCCATGGTCTTCTGTTAAGTTTCCCAAGTTCCACATATGAGGGAAAACATATGATACCTGTCTTTCTCTGACTGACTTATTTCACTTAGCATTATACCCTCCAGTTCCATCCATGTTGTTGCAAATGGAAGGATTTTACTCTTTCTCATTGCCAGCTAGTATTCAATCATATATATAAAACACATCTTCTTTATCCATTCATCAGTTGATGGACATTTTTTTTAATGTTTACTTTTGAAAGAGAGTGACAGAGCATGAGCAGTGGAGGGGCAGAGAGAAAGGGAGACGCAGAATCCAAAGCAGGCTCCAGGCTCTGAGCTGTCAGCACAGAGCCCGACGCGGGGCTCGAACCCACAAACTGTGAGATCATGACCTGAACTGAAGTCGGATGCTTAACTGACTGAGCCACCCAGGTGCCCCTATTGATGGTCATTTAACTTGCCTTTATTTTATATCAGATACATAGTTGCAGGCTGTATTCTTGGCCACTGGACCTTCAGTACATGCAGGTAAGTTGATCTTTTTCTAAACCACAAAAATGCTACTATTCTTTCAGATTCAACTCTTTCAGATTGAAAGTTCAGCCAAGGTAAGAGGTCACCTCATAAATCCGCTCCCTATTCTCTTTAGTTACTGTTTGTTTGTGATCCTGGCAAGGGAGCCAACAGCTGATCTGTTTGCTAGTGGCGAGTTCCTCTGAGCACACAGTGTTTCAGGAGAGAGGCATCATCCAGACAGGTAGCAGGGAGAAATGTGGGCTAGAATGTGCACTTCATAGGAACACCCAACCATGCTCAAGAAGCCATGGGGTCTTTGATGTAAGGGACAATTGTCACATTCCCACAAGAACAGATTTTCATCTTTAAATTCATAATGAGTATCTAAATTTCAACCCACACTTTGTAATCAGAATCACTTTTTTAAAACCTTTTTATTTGATTATAGTTGACACACAATGTCACATTAGTTTCAGGTATGCAACATAGTGATTCAAATTCTCTAAACTTTATGCTATGCTCCCCACAAGTATAGCTACCATCTGTCACCATACAACACTATTACAATATCATTGACTATATTCCCTATGCTGTGCCTTTTATCCCTGTGATACTTATTCATTCCATAACTGGAAGCCTGTATCTCCCACTCTTCTTCCCCCATTTTGTCCACCCCCCATCCTCCCCTTCGCTCTGGAAACCATCAATTTATTCTCTATATTTATAGTTCTGACAGAGAAAGAAAGTCAGAAAAATTCCAAGGACAAAAAAGACAAAATATGGCTGTGTTTTTAAGACCTGGACATTTTAAATAAAAACATTACTAAATCAAAGTTTCAATCTCCTCCACACATACTATTAGGTAGGCAGATTTGGTGCCGGATATGTCACTTGTCCTTACAATTTCCCAAATTTCAATTGTGCTGTCAGAGGCTGGCAGCACAAAATGGGTAGCATCAATGGTAATATTTACTCGAGCAATTTGAGTCCATTAAGCATCAAAAGGATGAACATGTCAGCTAAAGTACTCAGTGACTCATGTTTAGTTATGCATCAGTGATTTTTTTAAATGGGACTTTTATTTATGATTTTTATTAAGGCTAAAATGTAGGATAACATTTGAGGTCTGAGCCCTATCATGACTACCCAAACAGTCAGTCTAGCTGGAAACATAACTTTTCAATTTCATATAATTCAATTACTCATTTTTAAAGAAAAACTAAAATGGAATCTGTATTTAATGTGTAATAGTAGGCAAAAAAAATCTATTGAAGAATGACATAAAATTGTGCTGAATTTTTAATAAAAATTATTGTAAAACTCCAATAAGTGCTCCAATATTATTTCTTGAAACTCAAGAACTAATTGGTGATACTTATGTAAATTGGTGGTAATAATTTGAAATAGATTAAAAGTTTAAACAGACTTTGGAATCCTAATTAGGTAAAGTTCTGACTAATGTGGCCCATGAGCACACGCAGTCCAAAAAAGATTTGGTGTAAAAATCACATTACCTCATCAACCAGTACATGGAAACCACTCAAAGCCAGATTAGCCAGTCTCTGCTGGCCTTCAGCACATCAGGGCAGGCCTCTAACTGCTATCATCAAATAGTCCATACTGCCTGGGATCTCAACAGATGCCTCCTTGGAGCATTTACTCCAGTTATTTCCCACACTTCTTATTCTTGATACCTCAACCACCACCCCAGAGTAAATGTCCTGTATCCTTTGCCCTCTTAGGATGCTCATTTCCATGTAGTACTGTGTTACCTTGGGGAACTCCCTTCCTCCCACTGCTGATCTCTTACAAACACTGTGCACTTTCCTGGCTAATACTCCCAGTCCATTGTATAAGAAATTCTCCATAACTTTTTCACAGAATAGTACATGTATCTCCTGCTCTTACCCAAACGTGACTCTGTCCCGGGTTCCTGCTTCCCCCACTGCTATCCCATTGAAGTCTGTTCCTTCTCCCAGCCCTCACCTGAGATATGGGGGAAGGGCAAGCCTCACTGCTTCTTTACACTTTCTGATCATTAGTCTTTTGCCCTCATACTAACACCCTTTGTTTCTACTAGGTGTCTACTCTCTGCTATGCCTTCCCATCTTCCTTCTTCATTGCTATTACCTATATTCTCTTGCACTCCTCACACTGAAGAACGCATGTGGTTCAGTTTTCCTCTCCATATTGAGCAGACCATTACCTGAGGTAATGTTTACACTGATGAACCAACCAACACCCTTGCCTCAAGTTTCCTTTACTCCACAACCCTTAAGACCTTCATGACTACTCCATTAGGACAACTCTGCCATATCTCTATTCTGGACCTTGTCACCACTCTACCTGTGGAACAGTATCAGAAAGTCTCCTATGCCCCCAAACTCTCTTTGTCTTTTTCATTCCCATTCTCCCACTACAGGTGTTCTCCAACCTCATCTAGGCCACCAGCCCCCTCCACCCCTTTTTCTCATAAACCACCCTTTCCTGCAAAGCCTCTATAGTGATCACTTCAACCACTCCCTTGGCAGTGTTTTCCACTTTCTCACATTCTTGATTTCCTCACTTGGATTTGTTAATATCAGTCTCCTGGGCCCTACTATGATCCTGCTGATTCAGAATACATTATATACCTAGGACAGGAAAAGGTTTGGGTAACTATTATGCCACCTGCTCAGAATAGCCAAAGAGTCATTTCTCAACCACCCCACTTCCACCTTCCCATATAATATGTTATATACAGTCTTGGCACCATCAAAACAACATGCCATCACTCCTCTTACACATCATTTGGTTCCTTCATGATGAATGTAGGAATTTAGTCAGACCCAGGCCATGGTCAAGATTGCCAGGCAACTATCCAGGGGAAACAATGTATAAGGGGCACTAAAGCATCAACAGTGCCAGTTAACTAAGGTCTTCACACCCTCCTCCTTACATATCTGTGAAATAGAAATTACCCCTGTTCCTACAGAAACAGATGGGCCCTGAGAGAAAGAAACACTATCCCCACAAGAGCTCACCTCTCTCTATTGAGTATTTTCGCAATGTGCACATGCAGTGTCTGCTGAAATTTTGAAACTAAATAATGCATGGCATGGTACAACTTTCTGGGGTCTATTCATTTATTTAATCATTTGTATGCCCTCTACTCTGTCACCAGGTGTCTGGTTTGACAAAATTACATGCACACACAAACTGTAGAACAAGAATTCCAGATGTATGTGTAGGGCGTGTGTGTGTGTGTGTGTGTGTGTGTGTGTGTGAAAGTATGTACACCCTCCCCCAAACATAAAACTATACTTGGAATATTCGATGAGAGGTTTGTTGAGAGAAATAACTGAGTGATTCTGAATCTGTACTTACTTTTTAATGATATAAAATCTGCTTTCCTCTGTCCCTCTACATAAATGTCAACCAAACATTTAAAGAATAATCAGTTTGAAGCTTCTAAGCCTTAGACCCTTAACTATTGCCAATTTGCCATATGTTTATATGAAAGAAGCTGAATATTATTGACATTCTGTTTATTTTAATGCAGTCAGATAACTAGGTATTAGAAACTTTTAAAAAGGATTTGCTAAATGGCTTCCTTCCAGCAGAGACTGTTTGGAATTAAAAGGCTCTGAGAGATCTGACCTGTTGGAGGCCCTATGGGCACTAAATTAGCAAGGTGAAGAGGAAGCATTTGAGGTGGGGTCGGGGGGAGTGGAGGGTCAGACCAGAGTCCCACTGATGCATATAAAGAATCACTAGTGTTCAGCCTTGACTGGACATGTGACTCAAGTAGATAGCAACTGGAGACTGGACTCAACTCACATGGCCAAACTGCTCAGCATATAACAAACTTTTGAGCACTGCAGTGCTACTTGCTAGAAAAAAAGTTAGTAATTTTAGATTCACAAATTTTTAGGAAGACAAAAAGAAACAATCCCTTCCAGTTCAGGACTGTATACACACACACACACACACACACACACACACACACACACGTCTTAAAGATGTATAAGCAAAAATATTTCTCTCCATCTGCTTACTGAGAGCATTAACACTAACATTAACATTATACAATGAGAGATGTCAAATTTAACATGGCAATGACTGGTTAAGCTGATTTGGTGACTAAAATTCATAACAAATGTTAATGTTTGATTTCAGGTTCTTTCCTATTTCTATAGAGGGTGTTAGTAGGCAGAAACCTGAGTGTCTGTAAAGGAGATAAGATCAAGAAGGGGATGAGGACGTTGAAGACTGTATGAGTGACAGCCATGGAACTCTTTCCAGATTCAAAGGGAGAGATGATTCCCAAATATGCCTCACTTGGGACAAGGTGACCATGGACAGACCCACCAGTCCAGACTTCTATCACTCTAAAACCCCAAATTCAGTCTCTTTCCCTTAAAGGCAGCTCTCATCCATAGTATGCCATGTCCACAGAGAGTTAGAGGACTCTGGGACTGTGTGGAGGTAGGAGAAAAGCAGATCCAGAGAAAGGCAGCAAAGGATACCAAGACAAACCATTAACCTTCAGAAGTTTGCCTGTCCTGTTCTCTTATGAACAAATGGAAAAAAATCATCTAACTTCCTATGAATATGGTGAAAAAATGCTGTTTCATATAATTTGTGAAGATTTTATCATCATCATCATAATGTAGCTTCATTTCCAGAGTGTATATTTTGGTTGATGAATGTTCTCCCCAACTAGTCGATTGGTTCCCCAGCACCTCTTCATAAAATCAGTGCCTATCAGTAAGTTGGGCACTCAAGAATTTTGACAATCAGGATCTTACTTCAACATACTGACAATAAACAAAAACTTGAGTAGATAGAATTGTTTAGTTTTACTTTTCAATATCATCAATTGGTATCAATTGCTTTAGCTACATAAAAGCTCCCATGACTCTACATCAATATATTATTCCCTTATATCTTTTCCTCTGAGAAAAGATATTCTCCATCAAGCCCATTTAGTTGACTCGATCAACAGATGTATCAAAGAATAACAAAATTTTAAGTTTAGGGTAGTTTTTAAATGTTCTTGTTCAAACAATAACATTTGTTTTTAGAGATCCTTAAAATGTCCCTGGAACGACCCATAATTATCAAGGATAGAAGAATAATGTCTTTAGAAATCAGTCACTTCTGTTTTTTCAGTGAATGTGCTGGGGATATAAAGTTGAATAAGGCCAGGGCTTGCCCCCCTACCCCAGAGTTCCTTGCCTGGTAGGAAGGAGCATGTAACCAGAAGCCATAGTTGGGAAGATAAGTATTCACAGAGGGTACACAAATGAGGAGGAAATGACTGTGCCCAAGGAGGCAAGGAGGAAAGGGACAAGAAAGCTTTTCTAAGGAAGTAAAGTTTGGGTCTTCAAGGAGACCAGGAAGGTGAGGTGGAGAAGGGCATTCCAGGGAGTAGAAGATGTCAATGTGGTCGCCCTAAATATGGACCCAGGGTTTGGCACTGATTTTTCTTAGTCATGGCATATTAGACACAACTCATAAAAGAACACAATTTATTTCATCAAAATATAAAACTTCTACTCTGTGAAAGGTATTTTTAAGGAAAAGATAAGTTACTTGGAAAATATTTGCAAATCACCTATTCAATAAACGATTTATATCCAGAATACCCTAACTCCCTCTGACCTATGGGAGATATATTCAAGATCCCCAGTGTATGCCTGAAACAAAAGATCATACTGAAATCTATATATACTCTGTTTTCCCCCTATATATACATACCATGATACATATACATGATAAAGTTTAGATTATAACTTAGGCACAGTAAGAAATTAATAATAACTAATAATAAAATAAAACAATAGTAACAATGTACTGTAATAAAGGTTATATGAATATGGCCTCTTTCTCTCTCCCTCTCTTTCAAAATATCTTATTGTACAGTTCTCACCCTTCTTCTTCCTATGATGTGAGGTGATAAAACACCTATGTGCTGAGATGAAGTGAGGTGAATGACATAGGCATTGTGATGTAGCATCAGGCTACTATTGACCTTTTGACGATACGTCAGAAGGAGGATCATCTGCTTCCAGACTACTATTGAGCACAGATAAGTGGGAGCTACTATATATAAAGAATTATCAAAACTCAACAGTAAGAAAAAACCCAATATAATTACACCATGGGCAAAGACTTGGACAAACGCTTGACCTAAGTGGGTATAATGATGGTAAAAAAGCACATGAAAAAGAACTTTCAGCCTCATCTAGCCATTAGAGAAATGCAAATTAAAACTACAGTGAGATACCTGTATGCATGTATACTTGTATACATTTTTTTTAAATTTTTTTTAACATTTTATTTATTTTTGAGACAGGGAGAGACAGAGCATGAACAGGGGAGGGGCAGAGAGAGAGGGAGACACAGAATCCGAAACAGGCTCCAGGCTCTGAGCTGTCAGCACAGAGCCCGACGCGGGGCTCGAACTCACGGACCGCGAGATCATGACCTGAGACGAAGTCGGCCACCCAACGGACTGAGCCACCCAGGCGCCCCTATATTTTTTAAATGAATACAATAAAAAATAACAAGTGCTCAGAAGTGCCAGAGCAACTGACACTCTCCTACACTGCTAGTGGAATGCAAAAGGGTACAGGCACTCTGGAAAACAGTTTAGCCGTTTCCTATGAAGTTAGACATACGCTTACCATATAACCCAGCAATCCCACTCCTGAGTGTTTGCCTTAGAGAGATAAAAACTTAGGCACATACACAAAAGAAAAGAAGCTACTCATAATCACCAAAACCTAAATGTCCTTCAGTGGTAAATAGATAAACAAATTACAATTACACCACGTCTATAGATAAACAAATTACAATTACACCACGTCTATATAATACACAACAAGTAGGGGAAAAACTATTGATACATGTAACAATTTGTATAAATCTCAAAGGCATTATGCTAAGTGAAAGAAGCCGGTCTCAAAAGATTGCATGCTATATAATTTCATTTATACGACATTCTCTGAAGAAAATTATAGTGATGAAGAATACATTAGTGGTTTCCAGGCACTGGGGTTGGGAGAGCATGACTATAAACTGAGAGCATAGGGGAGTTTTGGGGTGATAGAATTGTTCTGTATTCTGACTGTGGAGATGGTTATATGAATCTCCAAATGGGTTAAAATTTGTAGAACTGTACAAAAAAGAACTGTACCAAAAAGAAAGTCAATGTTGCTGTATGATCATTTTTAAAATAATGAAAGAAAAGAAAACCGGTTTATAGTCTCTTAGTAAAATGCATATAAAAATTAATTTCGGGTCACACATTCCCTTCAGATTCTCGGAAATTACAAAGAACACACTCATTACACGGCACTATTATCTACATCCCTGATTCCACAACTTCCACATTATTTCCTGTCAAGTATAAAAGAAAATGAGACTAATGTAGAGCCCACCTCAAAGTGAACTAAACCAAATGGCAGTGGTTACCAATATATCTTCAAAGTTGCATCAAGACTTTTTCCTTAGACATGACTGTGTTAACGTGGGAAAGTGACGTTCTTCATTTTGTTTAATCCACACACAGCACAGTAGTCTCTGTGGCATTCAATTACTCACAGAATATGATGCATTGAATACATTATGTTGCCAACTGCCCGCTTTACTCAACCTTCTTGACACCTGTGGTCTCAGAATTGCAGCTGCTGCCACCTGTCTGAAACAGGAATCTCCTGTGGTTACTGAAGCAGGTCACATAAACACTGACCTGAGGCTGGAGTTTACAAATAAACTCCAGCTGGTTGGGTGCTTTTATTTTATTTTTATTTTATTTTATTTTTTAATTTATTAACTTATTTTGAGAGAGAGAGCATGAGTGGGAAGAGGGACAGAGAGAGAGAGAGGGAGAGAGAGTCCCAAGCAGGCTGCACTGCCAGTGGGGCCTGAACCCACGAACTGTGAGATCATGACCTGAGCCTAAATCAAGAGTCAGACACTTAAGCAACTGAGCTACCCAGGCACCCCTGGGTGTTTTTCTTTTAATTTACTTGTGTGTTTACGTAAGAGAGTTGTGTGTTTATTTGTGTTTATGTTTATTCTTTTTTGTGTGTAGGATTGCTGTATATTTTTCAGTTGTATCTTATCTTTTCTAGATAGAGTACTGATATGTATTTAAGCAGTATGTTCAGTTTCCACTAGCATGGGAGAAAGATGAGGATACCTTTCATGGCAGTGCTCTAATTGCTTCAGCTTCTGCTACTTGTCCCTGGGAAGGGATCTGTTTGCTGTCTCACCATAAGGCCACCATGCCCCTTCTCAACCATTCTCAAGACATCTTGAAGGTTTTCTTGTGAAAGTACAAGTATCCATGGACCAACATTCTTCCAAAGGGTCCCAAAGTGTCAATCTCCAGGCTCTGTGTGTATTTTTGGAAGGAAATCCACCCTCCCTACAACTTCCTCGCCCAGGTACCAAAGCAATACTAGGCACCTCAGTTTCATGAAGTCCCATTAATACAGTCCTTCCCACTTCTTTCCACTTCTTGCTTTGCCCCACATGCAATCCCCAAATGAGAAAACACAGCAAATCCCCCCAATACCTACAATCTGCCTCTCCATAGGAACAAACAGTAATTGGCAGGGACTTCTCCATTCATCTACAACCCCAAATAATGTTCTCTTTTTTTTTTTCTCCTAAAAGTAATTTCACTGTTTCCCTTAAAACATTCCTGACTTATATTTGTGTAACTGTAGGACACATTCAAATGTCTTTTCTAAGAAATTATGAATTAAAGCATGCTTTTTAAAGGGTAGTCAGGTCTCACTTCCACTTCCAATGTTTTCCTAACAGAGTTTCAAAATTCTTGAATCTTCATCTTAGCCAGCACAGACCACTACATTTAGAAAAATGTAAATTACATTTTTGAATTACAGTTATAAAATGTTTTCCTAATCTAAAGTCACTAAGACTAGAATTAAATATCAAGAGGCAGGGCACATGGGTGGCTCAGTTCGTTAAGCATCCAACTTCAGCTCAGGTCATGATCTCACAGCTTGTGGGTTCGAGCCCCACGTCGGGCTCTGTGCTGACAGCTCAGAGCCTGGATCCTGCTTCAGATCCTGTGCCTCCCTCTCTCTCTGCCCCTCCCCTGCTCACACTCTGTCTCTCTCTTTCTCAAAAATAAGCATTAAAAATTTTTTTTTAATATCAAGAGGCATTTTCTATACATATTTTAGTCTTACTGCAAAACACCGTGTCATCCTGACTGCTCATTTTATTAGCAATTGTAGATATGCCCACTGTATGTGTGTGTTCACTCACTAGAAAAAAAACTGAGAGGAGACTCCTACCTAATACATGGGCTTTTATTTTAAAGTGCAGATCAAGGGAACACTACAGTCACTTGGTTTAAAAACAAGAAAAAGAAAACCTCATATGTGCCTATCCCTGTGAAAGTGAGCCATTTGAACTGAACCTTGCAAGTTTATATTAAAAACTTCCTATTGCAGAGTATTAATGTCATCTTCAGTTGACTTTCAAAGCTGTGCTTTCTCCAAAAAAACAGACAGATATTCCTATGACAAGGTATTTTATTTCCCCAAATTAGACTTCTCCCTCTTTTTTCCCTTCCTCGAGTAAACATACTTTTTAAAAAAATTGTTTATTTATTTTTGAGAGAGAGCATGAGCAGGGGAGGGGCGTGGGGGGGGGGCGGGGGCAGTACAGAGGATCCAAAGCAGGCTCTGTGCTTACAGCAGAGAGCCCAATGCGGGGCTCAAACCTAGGAGCCCTGAGATTATGACCTGAGCCAAAGTCTGACGTTTAACCCACTGAGCCACCCAGGCACCCCACAAATATACTTTCTTAGTGGTCCTGGTTTCTTCTTTATCATATCATTTCTTCTTTATCATATCTCCTATCTTTATCATATTAGAATGGCTGTGGTGGGAGGGAGGGAGGGGTCCTGAGACTTTTTATGGTCATCACAGTACATACTTCTCTCCAGAGTTTGAAGAACTTATGGCTGCAAACAGTTGTTACCCTTTTAATTGCGACAGTTTGGAAAGTATGACTGAAAGGAGATTACTTATGTGCAAATGATTTTGCTGTTATCATTAGCTATAACTCATCCATTTCTCGGACCAGACTGTACCTTTCTAGATGCAGGAAACGAGTTTTAATGGTCTCTGTGTCTATCATGCCACACTGCTAGTAGCATACTGCCACACATTTGGTCAGTGTTCAGAGGATGTTTGTAGAATTCAACTGAAGAGAAAGTGTGTTTCACAAATCAATCCCCATAAAGTGAGGACTAGTTTAGTGTCCTCTCCTAAGTGAATCCACACTGAGTGGCGCTCAGTTGGCAAATGCAAGCAGCTGACACTGGATGTCAGCTGTCTTGATCAGTAAAGGGGCTGAAAAAGCATGTAGGTTGGGGAGAGTAAAGAGGATGATAGAAAGAGGAGGAATATGGCGAATATAGACTTGGAAGCCTTTACACTTCCACTCTCATATTCTGAAAGTCTCCTCTGTCTTCCACTGATAAAGGACCAGCTGGAAGTTCTATCTGGCCATACCTGGCCACATCCAAATCTAGATGGTTCTTCTTTCCATGATTTAAAATTTGTTGCTGTTGTTGTTAGTATTGTTATTTAAAAACTTCAGAGGATTCATTGACTGAAATATCACTTTTGGGGCACCTGGGTGGCTCAGTCAGTTAAGCGTCTGACTTCAGCCCAGGTCATGATCTCACGGTCCTTGAGTTCGAGCCCCATGTCAGGCTCTATGATGTCAGTTCAGAGCCTGGAGCCTGCTTAAGATCCTGTGTCTCCGTCTCTCTCTGCCCCTTCCCCACTCACACTCTATCTCTCAAAAAAATGAATAAATGTTAAAAAATTTTTTTTTAGAAATATCACTTTAACTTCCTAATCTCAGGCTTTCACTTGTATGAGAGGGAAAAAAACCCCTTAGCAAAAAAAGATGAGAACAAAATTGACAATTGTTATTGCACACTGGAGAAAATGTTTTATTGGGCTATTGCTTAGACACATTCACACACAGTGTTCTGCATGACTCAACTACATAAAGATTCAAAATCTAAGTTCATTCATTAATGAAAATCATAGCTGTGGCCTTGACTCTAAACAGCCCATTTGGAAATTGCTTAGAAGATCTATACTTCCCACATCTTCATAGAAATGATTTCAGGTAGAAACTGACAGAGAAGTCAGTGGTGGTTCTTACACTACAGTGTGCTTGTGAATCATACAGATTCTGTGGCTGTTCCTTTGAAGAGAGATGGGACCAAGAGATATGCAGTTTCTTAAGCACAACAGAGTGGCCATGATGCCAGTGTTCTCAGCACCGCATGCTGAAAAACACTGAGACAAAGATGGATCATCTGTCTAGTCCATCTGATACTAAAAAGGGAACCACATGCATACCTGTTGCTACAGAATCATAAAAACAAAATCTCCCAGCAGCTTGAGAGGTAGCCCACCACTGACATTATCCAGATGTGTCTACAGTACAACTTACATTCATTTTGCCCCAGAACATGATTTCCACAACTTTTTTTACCCACTGCTGACAGTGTTATGATAATCTCTAGGTCAGCATCAAGCCTGCAGACTTGTTTAACATGCTTTTTTTTTCTGCTCTTTTACACTTATAGAATGAAACAGATATGTGAAATCACACAAAAACATATAGCTTGGTAAATTATTATAAAGCAAACATCCTTGTAACCAATACCCAGGTCAAAAATTCTCCAGCCATGTACCTCCTCCCCATCATAGGTCCTCTATCTCTGTGAAAGTGACCCCTATCCTGACTCACATAGCAATCACTTTCTGAATCTCGTTCTGTTTTATTACCCAAGTATGCATTCCTAGATACTATGACTTACTTTTGCCCAGTTTTTCACTTGATATGTCCTTTAAGTCTTTTTTCAATCTATAGATTCCATACATATTCCTTTTTCATACAATTTATCTGTTGAAGATCGTGGGGCATTAGACCTGCAGAGTTTCCCATAATTAGGATCTGTTGATTGCAGTCACCATGTAGATTCCTCTGTCTGCTCTACTTCCCTCAAACTGGCAGCTGAATCTTGAGGTCTAATTAGTCATACGTTCAATTTCTTTAACAAAAGTGTAAGTACTGTTGTGTTCTTTCAGCAAGAGGCTTTTAACTTTGCTTTAGCTCTTCTGTGACAGTTGATGATACCAACTATTCTGATAGTTGGTGCTCTTTGCCTCAATCTGTTAATGCTTTGGAGGTTGCAGAATGATGATATTCTATCATTTTGTTTTCATTTAATAGCTGGAATAACTTTATTAGAAAAAGCTTCCCTTTATCAACTATTTGTTTACAGTGATACAATTCACAAAGGGAAGTCAAGATAAATGCTTGATGCTTTTTGTTACTCAGTTTTCAAGATAATGAACTGCTCTTCTGTCAAATCAGAAGGTAACCAACCATTTGATTTACTTAGTATCAAATACTCATTAACTTAAACATATTTGATGAGTTTTGATCCATTACAATTCTCAATCTTATTGAAGCTCAGATTGTCCATCATTGGCCAGTGGGATCCCCTTCAACTTGACTTCAAGTTGATTGTTCTAGTTGTTTTCAATAACTTCCTTGCTCATCTTGTCTATTTATAGACTTGAAATTAGCCATTTCTCTAAAAAGTCTTGGTTTCATTTCATGGAAAAAGTTTTTCCAGACTATAATTTGTGCAATAGGGATGCTCATTACTACTGAGTTAGTCATTGTTTCTTTTTTTTTTAATTAACAGAGAAAGAAATGTGAATATTTAAAAATAAAACACCTTAAGAGTCTCTTATGGGTTCCAGGAATGTGGCGGCGTAGGAGGACGCTGGGCTCACCGCGTGTCCTGCTGATCACTTAGATTCCACCTACACCTGCCTAACTAACCCAGAAAACCACCAGAAGACTAGCAGAACGGAGTCTCCGGAGCCAAGCGCAGATGAGAGGCCCACGGAAGAGGGTAGGAAGGGCAGAGAGGCGGTGCGCGCTGCACAGCCTGGCGGGAGGGAGCTGGGGCAGAGGGGCAGCCTGCCGGCCAAGCAGAGCCCCCAAGTCTGGCTGGCAAAAGCAGAGGGGCCGGACAGAGTGTGTTCTGACAGCAAGTGGGACTTAACATCTGGAAGGTTATAAGTTAACAGCTCTGCTCAGAGAACGGGAGGGCTGGAAAACAACGGGAGGGAGAGTTGTTGAGCCCTGGACAACAGAGCTCAGTTTGGTGGGGAACAAAGGCGCTTGCCAGCACCATCTCCCTCGCCCATCCCCCAGCCAAAATCCCAAAGGGAACCAGTTCCTGCCAGGGAACTTGCTTGCTCCACACAAACACCCAACGCTGTGCTTCTGTGGAGCCAAAACTCCGGCAGCGGATCTGACTCCCTCCCGCTGCCACAGGGCCCCTCCTGAAGTGGATCACCTAAGGAGAAGCAAGCTAAGCCTGCCCCTCCTGCCCCCGTGCACCTTCCCTACCCACCCCAGCTAATATGCCAGATCCCCAGCACCACAAGCCTGGCAGTGTGCAAGTAGCCCAGACGGGACACGCCACCCCACAGTGAATCCCGCCCCTAGGAGAGGGGAAGAGAAGGCACACACCAGTCTGACTGTGGCCCCAGCGGTGCGCTGGGGGCAGACATCAGGTCTGACTGCGGCCCCGCCCACCAACTCCAGTTACACACCACAGCACAGGAGAAGTGCCCTGCAGGTCCTCACCACGCAAGGGACTCTCCAAAATGACCAAACGGAAGAATTCCCCTCAGAAGAATCTCCAGGAAATAACAACAGCTAATGAACTGATCAAAAAGGATTTAAATAATATAACAGAAAGTGAATTTAGAATAATAGTCATAAAATTAATCGCTGGGCTTGAAAACAGTATAGAGGACAGCAGAGAATCTCTTGCTACAGAGATCAAGGGACTAAGGAACAGTCAGGAAGAGCTAAAAAACGCTTTAAACGAAATGCAAAACAAAATGGAAACGACGACGGCTCGGATTGAAGAAGCAGAGGAGAGAATAGGTGAACTAGAAGATAAAGTTATGGAAAAAGAGGAAGCTGAGAAAGAGATAAAAAAATCCAGGAGTATGAGGGGAAAATTAGAGAACTAAGTGATACACTAAAAAGAAATAATATACGCATAATTGGTATCCCAGAGGAGGAAGAGAGAGGGAAAGGTGCTGAAGGGGTACTTGAAGAAGTAATAGCTGAGAACTTCCCTGAACTGGGGAAGGAAAAAGGCATTGAAATCCAAGAGGCACAGAGAACTCCCTTCAGACGTAACTTGAATCGATCTTCTGCACGACATATCATAGTGAAACTGGCAAAATACAAGGATAAAGAGAAAATTCTGAAAGCAGCAAGGGATAAACGTGCCCTCACATATAAAGGGAGACCTATAAGACTCGTGACTGATCTCTCTTTTGAAACTTGGCAGGCCAGAAAGGATTGGCACGAGATCTTCAGTGTGCTGAACAGGAAAAATATGCAGCCGAGAATCCTTTATCCAGCAAGTCTGTCATTTAGAATAGAAGGAGAGATAAAGGTCTTCCCAAACAAACAAAAACTGAAGGAATTTGTCACCACGAAACCAGCCCTACAAGAGATCCTAAGGGGGATCCTGTGAGACAAAGTACCAGAGACATCACTACAAGCATAAAACATACAGACACCACAAGGACTCTAAACCCATATCTTTCTATAATAACACTGAATGTAAATGGATTAAATGCGCCAATCAAAAGACATAGGGTATCAGAATGGATAAAAAAACAAGACCCATCTATTTGCTGTCTACAAGAGACTCATTTTAGATCTGAGGACACCTTTAGATTGAGAGTGAGGGGATGGAGAACTATTTATCATGCTCCTGGAAGCCAAAAGAAAGCTGGAGTAGCCATACTTATATCAGACAAACTAGACTTTAAATTAAAGGCTGTAACAAGAGATGAAGAAGGGCATTATATAATAATTACAGGGTCTATCCATCAGGAAGAGCTAACAATTATAAATGTCTATGCGCTGAATACCGGAGCCCCCAAATATATAAAACAATTACTCATAAACATAAGCAACCTTATTGATAAGAATGTGGTCATTGCAGGGGACTTTAACACTCCACTTACAGAAATGGATAGATCATCTAGACACACGTTCAATAAAGAAACAAGGGCCCTGAATTATACATTGGATCAGATGGACTTGACAGATATATTTAGAACTCTGCATCCCAAAGCAACAGAATATACTTTCTTCTCGAGTGCACATGGAACATTCTCCAAGATAGATCATATACTGGGTCACAAAACAGCCCTTCATAAGTTTACAAGAATTGAAATTATACCATGCATACTTTCAGACCACAATGCTATGAAGCTTGAAATCAACCACAGGAAAAAGTCTGGAAAACCTCCAAAAGCATGGAGGTTAAAGAACACCCTACTAAAGAATGAGTGGGTCAACCAGGCAATTAGAGAAGAAATTAAAAAGTATATGGAAACAAACAAAAATGAAAATACAACAATCTGGACGCTTTGGGATGCAGCGAAGGCAGTCCTGAGAGGAAAATACATCGCAATCCAGGACTATCTCAAGAAACAAGAAAAATCCCAAATACAAAATCTAACAGCACACCTAAAAGAAATAGAAACAGAACAGCAAAGGCAGCCTAAACCCAGCAGAAGAAGAGAAATAATAAAGATCAGAGCAGAAATAAACATATAGAATCTAAAAAAACTGTAGAGCAGATCAACGAAACCAAGAGTTGGTTTTTTGAAAAAATAAACAAAATTGACAAACCTCTAGCCAGGCTTCTCAAAAAGAAAAGGGAGATGACCCAAATAGATAAAATCATGAATGAAAATGGGATTATTACAACCAATCCCTCAGAGATACAAACAATTATCAGGGAATACTATGAAAAATTATATGCCAGCAAATTGGACAACCTGGAAGAAATGGACAAATTCCTAAACACCCATACTCTTCCAAAACTCAATCAGGAGGAAATAGAAAGCTTGAACAGACCCATAACCAGCGAAGAAATTGAATCGGTTATCAAAAATCTCCCAACAAATAAGAGTCCAGGACCAGATGGCTTCCCGGGGGAGTTCTACCAGACGTTTAAAGCAGAGATAATACTTATTCTTCTCAAGCTATTCCAAGAAATAGAAAGGGAAGGAAAACTTCCAGACTCATTCTATGAAGCCAGTATTACTTTGATTCCTAAACCAGACAGAGACCCAGTAAAAAAAGAGAACTACAGGCCAATATCCCTGATGAATATGGATGCAAAAATTCTCAATAAGATACTAGCAATTCGAATTCAACAGCATATAAAAAGAATTATTCACCATGATCAAGTGGGATTCATTCCTGGGATGCAGGGCTGGTTCAACATTCACAAATCAATCAACATGATACATCACATTAATAAAAGAAAAGAGAAGAACCATATGATCCTGTCAATCGATGTAGAAAAGGCCTTTGACAAAATCCAGCACCCTTTCTTAATAAAAACCCTTGAGAAAGTCGGGATAGAAGGAACATACTTAAACATCATAAAAGCCATTTATGAAAAGCCCACAGCTAACATCATCCTCAATGGGGAAAAACTGAGAGCTTTTTCCCTGAGATCAGGAACACGACAGGGATGCCCACTCTCACCGCTGTTGTTTAACATAGTGCTGGAAGTTCTAGCATCAGCAATCAGACAACAAAAGGAAATCAAAGGCATCAAAATTGGCAAAGATGAAGTCAAGCTTTCACTTTTTGCAGATGACATGATATTATACATGGAAAATCCGATAGACTCCACCAAAAGTCTGCTAGAACTGATACACGAATTCAGCAAAGTTGCAGGATACAAAATCAATATACAGAAATCAGTTGCATTTTTATACACTAACAATGAAGCAACAGAAAGACAAATAAAGAGACTGATCCCATTCACAATTGCACCAAGAAGCATAAAATACCTAGGAATAAATCTAACCAAAGATGTAAAAGATCTGTATGCTGAAAACTATAGAAAGCTTATGCAGGTAATTGAAGAAGATATAAAGAAATGGAAAGACATTCCCTGCTCATGGATTGGAAGAATAAATATTGTCAAAATGTCAATACTACCCAAAGCTATCTACACATTCAATGCAATCCCAATCAAAATTGCACCAGCATTCTTCTTGAAACTAGAACAAGCAATCCTAAAATTCATATGGAAACACAAAAGGCCCCGAATAGCCAAAGTAATTTTGAAGACCAAAGCAGGAGGCATCACAATCCCAGACTTTAGCCTCTACTACAAAGCTGTCATCATCAAGTCAGCATGGTATTGGCACAAAAACAGACACATAGACCAATGGAATAGAATAGAAACCCCAGAACTAGACCCACAAACGTATGGCCAACTAATCTTTGACAAAGCAGGAAAGAACATCCAATGGAAAAAAGACAGTCTCTTTAACAAATGGTGCTGGGAGAACTGGACAGCAACATGCAGAAGGTTGAAACTAGACCACTTTCTCACACCATTCACAAAAATAAACTCAAAATGGAAAAAGGACCTGAATGTGAGGCAGGAAACCATCAAAACCTTAGAGGAGAAAGCAGGAAAAGACCTCTCTGACCTTAGCCGTAGCAATCTCTTACTCGACACATCCCCAAAGGCAAGGGAATTAAAAGCAAAAATGAATTACTGGGACCTTATGAAGATAAAAAGCTTCTGCAGAGCAAAGGAAACAACCAACAAAACTAAAAGGCAACCAACGGAATGGGAAAAGATATTCGCAAATGACATATCGGACAAAGGGCTAGTATCCAAAATCTATAAAGAGCTCACCAAACTCCACACCCGAAAAACAAATAACCCAGTGAAGAAATGGGCAGAAAACATGAATAGACACTTCTCTAAAGAAGACATCCGGATGGTCAACAGGCACATGAAAAGATGCTCAACGTCGTTCCTTATCAGGGAAATACAAATCAAAACCACACTCAGATATCACCTCACGCCAGTCAGAGTGGCCAAAATGAACAAATCAGGAGACTATAGATGCTGGAGAGCATGTGGAGAAACGGGAACCCTCTTGCACTGTTGGTGGGAATGCAAATTGGTGCAGCCACTCTAGAAAGCAGTGTGGAGGTTCCTCAGAAAACTAAAAATAGACCTATCCTATGACCCAGCAATAGCACTGCTAGGAATTTACCCAAGGGATACAGGAGTACTGATGCATAGGGGCACTTGTACCCCAATGTTTATAGCAGCACTCTCAACAATAGCCAAATTATGGAAAGAGCCTAAATGTCCATCAACTGATGAATGGATAAAGAAATTGTGGTTTATATACACAATGGAATACTATGTGGCAATGAGAAAAAATGAAATATGGCCCTTTGTAGCAACGTGGATGGAACTGGAGAGTGTGATGCTAAGTGAAATAAGCCATACAGAGAAAGACAGATACCATATGTTTTCACTCTTATGTGGATCCTGAGAAACTTAACAGAAACCCATGGGGGAGGGGAAGGAAAAAAAAAAGAGGTTAGAGTGGGAGAGAGCCAAATCATAAGAGACTGTTAAAAACAGAACAAACTGAGGGTTGATGGGGGGTGGGAGGGAGGGGAGGGTGGGTGATGGGTATTGAGGAGGGCACCTTTTGGGATGAGCACTGGGTGTTGTATGGAAACCAATTTGACAATAAATTTCATATATTGAAAAAAAATTAAAAAAAATAAAAAAATAAAAATAAAACACCTTATGAGTTCATAAGTGATATTTCCATTTCAAATTCATGACTGCAGTGATTTTATCAAATATCTTCTGTACTACATCAATATCTCTTTTCTTCCACACCAAGAATCTTGGTTCTCAAGAACCAGGGGTGATAGAATTAGAAGATCCCATAATTACTCATTTGTTTTATAACGTATCACACATTTGATAGTTTCAGAACATTAATACCAATACTACCCTAATACTACTACTACTGACACTGGCTCTGAAGCAAATGACTAAGTCAGGCATTTATGAAGATACCTGGCCAAGTGGCTTTTGTTACCATAGAAGAGGGCAGGGTCACCTTTGGTTTGTCTTTAGTCTTCAAGAGAACAGAAAATACAGCCTAGTCTCATATTCACCACAGTTCAAGTTATACAGATCAAATGTTTGAGGGTTTTGTATGTTCCTTTTTCATCTTCAAGGTCTTTATAAAATGGAAAAAAGGCCTCAGTAAGAATATGTCTAAGAACCACATGACTATTAACTAGTTCTCTAGGGCAGGAAAAATGCTTTGGTTTTAGAAGGCATTCACTTCAAGGCTTCTTGCCTCACCAAACTCTCCCAGTCTTTGCAGACCATCAGAGAATATGCAAAAGACAAAAATTAGAGAAGGAAGTAATCAACAATTACCAAAGAAATAGCTCTATTACATGTACCATGGTGCTAGGTGTGCCACATTATATACTATTTTTCTTCTATGATTACCTATGAAAATAGGTCATCTCTTTATGCAATGGACTGTGAGAATCTTTTTATTTACCATCTCACATGGCATAAGTTGTATAATTTACGTATTTGCTTTGTTTGTTTAGTTGTCTATAAGTCATTTTTGTCTACTTCTATGAGATCTGTCTTCCTTTGAAATTCCTATGTGTCAAGTGCTGCATTTGTCTATTTTGCTTTATAGAGTACAGCACCACATGTAAAATAGATTCTTAATACATGCTGATGTTAGTGATACTGAATTCACAAATGATGAAATAGAAGCTTGAAGACAATCATGAAAAAGAATAAATGAATCACAAGCTATACCTAAATCACTTTGTATCAAGCTGAGTGTCAGAAAGTCTGAGTTCTTAGTCCTAGTATGTACTAATTACTTATGTCCCAATAACTCACTGAGTCTCAGTTTCCTCATCTATAAAAACAGTGCTGGATGACTGATCTCTGCCCTCAAGCTCCAAGGTTTTCTTTTGTTTCCTTTCTCTTTTATTTGTGTACCCTTCGCATAATGTAGAACCTGAGCTTTAGTTACCCAGAAACTTTTGTGTATCTCTGAAAACTCTGGTAAAATGACCATGATTTCTTACTAGTACTAGAATGAGCACTAGACTGGGAATCAGGATACCTGAGTCCCACTCGTGGGGACATTGGACAGTATCTCTCTGGCTCCTACAAGCAACCCTGCCACAGGTTTGATTTAACAGTGCAGATCCATACCATCAGGCAGAGGAGGAAATATCTATGATTCATTCATAAGACCTCTACCTTCACACCAGGGTTAATGTTTTGAGGAGCCTCTTTGGTTGTGTGTTCCTTAGTCACCATGGTAGGCTCAGGCTATTACTCTTCCCCCATCCAACGTCCCTCCCACTCCATCCCCACCCCCTGCACACACACACACACACACACACACACACACACACAAACACATGCACACTCCTTTGAGGTTTATTTCCATCTGTCTATACCACCATAACTCTCTATTCATTTCAGTCACTTTATATTTTATTTTCTAAAAATCTATCAGTGCCTTTTGGCAATTTAGATTTGCCTGCCTGAGATGGGAATTTTCTAGTAACTCTCTTGAAATTGTTGAGCACTTCAAGTTATAAGTGGCCTTACCGGTTCATTTATAAATGCTTTCTCTTGACCTATTCATAAGTACTCTTTATAGTGGGATAAAAAGGTTAAGAAGATGAAAGTCCTATTTGGGATTTCATTGCTGACTCATGATGTGACCTTGAGCTGGTCAACCTCTTTCTTAGATGCACTGTTTATATATTTAGACCACTAAAACCATGGCACAGCTTCTAAGGATGTGTTTCTATGTCTTCCACCCCCACATAAATATCCACAGCAACTAGCTTGGCTGTTGGTTTCTGTTTAAACACCTACAACATGCCTGTTGGGGGCTAACATTATAGACACAAGTTTTTAGATCCCTAAACTAGGGAATCTAAAGAGAATTCTAGAAAGAATCTAGAAGAGGAAATGAAACCTCATAAGATGAGAGTCCTAAGAACTAATTTCAGGGGCCATGATTAAGACCCTGTAAATGAGGTAACAACAAATCCAAATTCTAAAGCCAAAGCCATGCATTCATATAGGGCAGATGGGAATACAAGTCATCAATAAACCTCCTGGACAGCTCCGGGTGCCTCCCACTGACCCAATTTCATTCCTAGGAATCTCTCCTAAGGCAATAATGGATTCACCTACTGAAATGCTATCACAGAATTGTTCATAATGGTGAAAAATTCTACTAACCAAAAAAAAAAAATCAAAACAAGGGAGATTGGTTTTTGAATCACTGTATTGTACACCTGAAACTAATACAACTAACTAAGAGTCAATATACTTGAATTTTTTTAAAAAAGAGATTGGTTTAACCTGATGTGATACTTCATAGAATGAAAACATACACAGGTGCTAAAAATTATGTTGGAAAATATATTTCCTAGCATCAGATGTTCAAGACACATTGAAAAAGTAAGTTATAAAGGAGTTCTATAAAAAAAAATGATAGCCACATATACTCAGAAAGAACTCAAAAAGATGTCAAAGCTGTTTATAGTATTTTCCATAGGTGGCAGTATTACAAATGACATTTAATGTACTATTGGCCTGTATGTTTTAAGTTTTCCCCACTAAAGATTCATTTCTTTCTTGAAAAACAAAGAAGTAAAAGTGAAAGAACAACAAAGAAGTAAAGTCAGTGTCCATAGCAAACATAGCAAAACAACAGTCAAGAAGTACAGGTCAAATTAGGCATAGTAAGTGATATAAAGTGCGATATCAAGGTGACTGAGGAAGAACAATGTCAAAGGAACAGGATCCTTAGACTCCCAGGATTCTTTTTGTAGAGAGAAATAGCTTCACTTCATCCACACCCACCAATCTCTTAGTTTGCTCTGTCAGGTGGCCAGGTGCTACCAGCCAGGTAGTAATCACTGGCTATTAAAGCTTTTAACTCTGTTTGGCTTGATTAGTTTTTTTAAGTTCAGCAGATTTGAAATAAAAACATGGGTGAGGAAAAAAAAACATTCAACAAGTGAAATAAGTGGGAATGTAAATACCACTCATCCTCTCTTCCTCTTGATTGATTTGTCCTAGAGTATGGCTGAATAGATCATCAACCCTCTTCTACATTTTCATACAAACCCACCAGGGAGGGATGTTTCTAAGGACAGATTCTACCAATTGATAAAGTAAGACTTTGTTTATTTCCAGGAGTGACCTCCATACTCTAGGATTCAGAATCTTCCACTTTCAAGCTACTCTAGCTTTTGAGTAATTATCAGAGAGGTGAAGACATCTAAAGAGAATTCAGTCCTCCCTTGAGGGCACACTTTATATAAGCAGAAGTTCAGTCCTTCACAATTGCCAGGGATTATTAAAATAAATAATTCTTTCTAATTGATTTATATGTTTGTTTACTTCCATCAACCCAAATAATTTGTACTGATGGATTTGTTTTGTTCCTATGCTCATCCCTTCATCCACAGAATCAAAAAGAGCAAAATGCATACATCTAACATATTTTATGGAAAATTTAAAGCTAAGGATCAGAGCCCAAATTAAAACATAGAATTTAGCTTATATCTTAGTTTAAAAAATCCATTTTGGTATTTTGCCTGTTCCATGCTTGACTGACTCTCCATATTAGAACTACTCTTCAGCAAGCACTAGACATACAAAGCAAGACAAAAGTTATTGAATTCCAATAATGTGGTTTTAAATTTACTCTCATTGCCCTTTTCCAGAGGCCCCTTTGGGAAATAAAAATGGATCAGAATAACATATCTGACCACCAAGTGCAGCAACCATCCATTATTAATGTCCCAATGACACATCAAAATGGAGGACGAAGGATCCTTTCAAACAGTCCTGTAACCCCAACTAAGCCTCCTCAAAGGCCTTTGCATTTGAAATCAGCAACCAGCTAAGAAATAAATTCAATTTCAATTCACTTCCCAAACATCCAGATTAACTTTACCTATAAAGTCATTTTTAACCTCATTGCTTATTTGGATTGACTATAAACTTAGTGAGGAAGAACTTTCTGATTACACACACAGAATTCTATTTGTACGTAACAATGAGCAGGGTTTCAGGAAGCACACAAAAGGAAAAACAGGACAATAAATGAGCTCTGAGCAAGCACAAATATCAACTGAACCTCAGGTCATTCCTTTCAACATTTAATCCATGATTAATAATCTCCTGCCTACAGGATCCTAAGTCTTATGCTCCTCCACCCCTATTTAACTGCAGGCAGAAACCATCTTGTGAATGTCTAGTGAAAATTCAGGTATGTACAAGTAAGTTGATAATGAATAATAAAATTAAAGAAACAAAGGGGCAAATGAGCTGGAGATACAGACAATATGAATAATAAAAGACTACAAGGGAGATTTACAAGGATAAGATCATTTATATTGTTTCTTTATGATTTAGACCTTATCTATTTACAAAAAAAGAGGAGAGATTGATGATGGCTTACAAATAGTGAAGTATACTATTAAACAAAAAAAGCAGGATGGAGAAAGATGAACAAGACATTTCAAATGAGATCATTGCTGCATTTTAGCACTCAGTGCAGATCTATGGAAGGAGGAGAAAAATGTGTGGCCATAAGTGGATGGCTGAACAAAAAGATCTCCTGTGGGAAATTAGAGACATAAAGGAATTATCAACAGTTAATGCAAGAGGGTCACAGTAGGTGATTTCTGTAAGTAGAGTGAACTAAAAACCTGGAACACCCAAGCTCAGAAGATCTCGCTTCTTTAGAACTGCATGACATCTTAATGACAATAAATCAGACTTTGAGTGGGGAAGGTAAAAGCAAGATTCAGCTGAAAGAGCCCAGTGCAGAGACGCCTAGGGTGGAGAGGGCTGCATTCACATCAGAGAGAGAACACTGACAAGGAAATTCCTGAGGAAATTTATCTCTGAAACTAGTGAAAAGTGGACTCTGTGATTACACTTTCTCCATGTTGCTTGTCCACTTACACTGTATGGAGGATTTGTAATCCAGGACCGCTCATACAAATGTCAAGAAGGTTCTCACATTCCAAACAGAGGGTAGAATGTGTACGGAGGATGATACAGTCCAGAGGGACCTCTGTTCCTCCTTTCTCTCTCAGGTTGGTGCAATGGTCAAGACCACCAGTGACCCTGAGGAGACTTCGGCGTCAAAATGCCCCTGGTGTTTCATCACAGAGCAACAAAGAGTGAGGTCTTGATTAGCTAGATTGACTATAGTAATTTCCTTCAGCCAGGGCTGACATGAAAAAATAAATGAATGCTTCTTTGAAATGGACAAACATACTGTCGTTATATGTTCAGGGTGTAGAGGCCATCTTAATGTTGGAAGCAGTGAAGTGCTGAATTATAATAGCTTTCATTTGCTATAGAAAGAATAGGCTTACTTAGATGGAAAATACTGGTGTAGACGCAGCATAAGATCTATAAATAGGCTACATAAGTGATAGAACAAAGCCTGAAAACTATGTGAATAGAGAGCAAAATAAGTACACAAAAAATATACCAAAACATCTCTGGGGAATAGGACAGCAAGTAATTTTTTCTTCATCTATGTATCCATAAGTTGATTTATATTTTATAATTTATTATAAGGAACAGAAATGCTTTCTCAAAAAATAGCAATTTAGTGGGGTTTTTGCTGGCTTGTTTGCTCTTTGGCATATACTCAAAGATCTTGCCTTTTAAAAACAGGAGGCAGTGATGAGTGCATTCTAGCAGAAAGACGTGGTTAGTAGCAATCATGGGAGAAGAGCTGTTCGGAGGTTAGGAAAAAATAACACAAAGGCTTTTGTCTAAGAGCCCTGGAGCCTAAGTGATCATCAGCGCCAGATCACCCTTTAGGTGCTCTGCCCACAAACGTCTTCCAGCCAAATCCTCACCCATGAACTCACCCCCAAAACTTCCTTTAAATGTAGCCAGAATATATTTTGTTTTTCAGACTGTGGGAGGTCAGCTGCACTGCCAGGCAGTTGCCAGTGTTTATGGAATGACAGAGATTTCCGGGAGAGGCAACTTCAACGGGAATAAAGGAGTGTCAAGTAACGTACAGCAAATGTAAATGGACACCAGGCTGGAACGACCAGCCCTCAGGAGGACTATAAAAAGCCAGAGAGTCAAAAGTCTCATCAGCAGGACTCTATTTGCCTTGGAGCCAGACTGCGTCTGGGAGTTCTGACCACTCTGGCTGCCAAAGCGCCGGCAGTGCCCTGATGTCCCCTAAGCAGGAGGCTGGTGTCCCGGAACCACCTCCCCTCTCGGGGAAGCACCTGGAGGAAACACAGGCCAGGACAAGTGTCATTTATAACAGCACCACCTTCACTTCACTTGCACAGCCAAGGAGGGGGTCATAAAACACACTTGCGCACCACACAGACGACCAATGGAAGAATCTATTAAACTTTTTTAAAAAATTAGTTTTCAACAGAGGTAATATGAGTAGTTCACTGCAAAAAAGTTAGAAGAGACAAAAAAAAATCAGCCACAGGTGTCTACAGCCATACCACCCTGAAAGCACCCTGATCTTTCAAAAAAGACAAAAAATTAATCAGGGACCATGTCTGTCTTATTTACCACTTATCCCTAAAGCCCAAAACATTGCCTCACACAGAGTAGGCCCTCACAATCACTGAAGAATAATAAATAAATCACCAATAATCCTACTCTTCATACAAAGTGGTAGACAACTTTCTATTTTGTGTTCTATACTTGTATTGTTTTTCACTCAATGGTATATCATTAATATTCTTTCATATCAGTAAATATGTTTCATAATTCTTTATGGCTGCATTGTGTTCTGTTTTATAAATATACAATATTTTTTAAACCAATCCTCTGGATATTTGGACTTGGAGTAAGTATCATTCTCTTCAAGACACAAATACCCTATTGGTCAATCACCAAATTCTGCTGATTATTCCTTTTGTTTGAATGTTAAGAAAAAAGAATAAAGACCTTTTCTGTCTTACTTACCACTGTATCTCCAGAACCTAGTACAACTTTTTATTATCAGTAAGAATGAATGATTGATGACTCTTGTCTTTCCCCTTCTTTTGATTCCTACTTCAACTGCCCTCCTCCTGTCTGAACTATCTGCATAGCCTCTGAGCTGGTTCCTTCCTCCAGTATGTCTAACCGCCTTTCCCAAGATAATCATCCCTTACTGAATTTAATACCAATGGATGTTCCTTTAATTATGTGGTAAATTTCCCCTTTTGTTACATAAATCCCTTAGAACAACCTTAAAGGCTCTGCAATGTTGGGATAAAATCAAAAGTCTTTATTCTAGTTTATCAATGACCACCATAAAAGAATCACAGGTTGCTTTCAAATAGGAAGCTGCCTTAGCGATTTTTCACCCGGAAACCATCATTTCACATTTGAGGTAATTGAAGCTTCGAAGGTTCAGTGACTTGCCAAGGACGCGTGACTAGCTAGAGGCACAGCCCCAATCTCTGGCCTTCAGGCCATGGCCTGTTCTTCAGGCCACACCAGCTAGCTCCCAGTCTACCTTGCCAGCTTCATCTCCTATCCAGATTCAGAGGAGACAGTTTCAGACTACCCCAAAATAAACCTGACTCATTCTGGCTCCTGTCTTTTGCTCACAGCATTACTGTTCCCTAAATTGTCCTTCAGTCCTGCCTCTGTATGTGATCGAATCTTTTTTCAAGGCCCTGTTCAAACCCTGTCTCTTCTACAGTGCCTTTCACAAGCCAAGCTCAATTATTTGTCCTCTGATCTCCAACAGCATTTGCCTGCCCCACTCACTCCAGCATTTAATTATACATTGCCTCGCAATGCTAAATATTTCACGGTTGAGTGAAACAGTTCCTTCTTCTATGTAAGAAGGAAAAGGAGGGTAGAACTGGGGAAAAAAAAAAACAAAAAACAAAAAACAAAAAACAAAACCTACAATGTGCTGAGCCAGCCAATTACATTCTGATACTGGAACACACCATTCAATAAGCACAACCAACCAGGCATTGCATCTTGATGTTTTCCTTAACCCTTTCCTACCTTAAATGTAAACTTTTCATTTGAGGCCAGTGTTTCTGGTTTGCTAATTTTAAGGCTTTCCACCTTAAAAGCAAGATTTTTTTTTTTTTTATACATTGAGGCACTGGATACTAAGGCCTTGGAAGGGAAGGAGTAGCTTGACTTATTTTAGTATTCCTACAAGACTACAAATTTTTGACCAAGTCTGGTTACTTTTCTGTAAGTAATTCTATAAATGCCCGAGGTTTGCCATGATATTTTCCTCTAACTGACTGACATCATTGACAAATAACAAGCAATTATTGGATAGATAGACAATACTGAGCAAGCTAGAAAGAAGATGGTTAAGAGTTTTACTTCATAACTTTGTCAAAAAAATCCACAAAACCCTTCTAATATAGTGAATACCTTATGCTAGCCCCCAATGTCTCTTCCTATTCTACAACTCACAGTAAGCACTGCTTTTTACTCATGTAACTAAATATATTTTTTATTTTTCTTAAGGTCTTCCTAAGAAGTGTGTGTGTGTGTGTGTGTGTGTGTGTGTGTATGTGTTGTATGGGTATTCTTTAAGGTGAAATAACTAAAATGAGATCTACATATGAAAGACAGATGCAAATGCCATAAAACTGTTTATTACTGATATATTATGCTGTGCTGACAGCTCAGAACCTGGAGCCTGCTTTAGATTCTGTGTCTCCCTCTCTCTCTGCCCCTCCCCAACTTGTGCACTCTCTCTGTCTCTCAAAAATAAATAAATGTTAAAAAATTAAAAAAATAAAACACAAAAATAAATAACCCACCATGTATATTATATACTGTATGTTATAACTACTGTGACTGTGAAAAGGAGTATATTTATTTGCTATAAATATCTTACAACTGATTAACTAAATGGAAAAATTTGTATTTATACATCTCATAAACAAGATCTACATATACATCATGTATGTAACATAATGCCTTATACATAACACTCAATAAATATACGTTTTCAATAATTGTTCATAAAGACAGGATCAGTATTACTGATTTTTCCTTTTGCCTCAGGCTCCAATATGGCTTAACACTGCACTGTTATTGATCCTGCCTTTATTTAAAATTTTGATATTTTGTTCATCATGGATTTGTCTGCTTTAATTTTAGCTTTATAAAATACTACATTAAAATATTATTTGTTTTGATTACTAAATTTTTTGTCACCCTCTTACATTTTGTGCCTGAGACAAGCCCTCACTTGCTTCAACCTAACCTCAGCCTGCTTTGGCTAGCCCACTAGTTTGAGGAAGATCAGAGACATGAAGCAAAACCCCCAATGCTAAGCAAGGCCTATGTCAGCCACCACCAGCTAATCAACAGACATGCGAAATAAATACTGAATTGTGGAGTGGATGTTAAGCCTCAAGAGTTAACTGACAGAACAATGACAAATTAAGTATTTGGGGCTGGTGGACTATAAGAACTATGGTTATGTTATTCAAAGTTTGCTGCTTTTCTGGAAAAATTAATTAGAGCTTATAGTAGACTGTATTATTGATCTCTAATAACCAGTGCTCCTCTCTTTAAAAAGATTATGCTTCCTTGTCCCACTGATATCAGGCTTGGCCATATGACATGCTTTGGCCAATGAAATGCGAGCCAAAAGAAGGTAGCTGGAATTTTAAGAGCCATGGAGTGGCTCTATTATCACTCTTTCCTTCTTGATTTCAGGAGACCAGCATCTCCCAGATGTAGATTCTCCTTCAGAATGGTCCCAGATGACAAAGACATTGAGCAGAGCTAAGGTCAGCCTGTGATAGGCATGTAGTATGAGCAACAAATAAATATACATTATTGTTCTAGAATGCGATGATCTACAAGTTGCCTGTTGCCACAAAATAACTTAGTAAAAGCCAACTGCACCAGAAGAGTAACTATTGGGAAGGAAAAAGTAACCCTACCACTATTCAAAGATGATAGGACTGTATGCTTGGAAAACTCCAAAAAACAAGAAAATTTCATCAGACAGTGGGTAAAAATTTTAAAAATTAATACCTAGAAATCAATACTCATAATATGCACAAATAACTAGCTATTGGGAGCTTTAACTGAAGATTCCATTAATGATACAGCAACAACAAAGATAAAGTACCTTGAAATAAACTTAAGAGAAATGTGGAAGACCCAAAGGAAGAAGACTTTAAAATACTACCATAAAAGTTTTTTAAAAAATGAAAAAATGTGATAAAAAAACATGTTCTTGGATGGGAAGATTCTACCTCATTAAAATATCAAACTTCCCTAAGTTATTTTACAAATGTAATGCAATTCCTAATACAAATAACAAGTTTTTATTGGAGGTATGTGTTGAAGAAAGGGGATGGGAGTCTGATCCTAATATATAAGTGGACAAACAAGAATAGCCAGAGAAAACAACAACAAAAGAGCAATGAAAACAGACTAGTCTAGCAAATATTAAAGTATAGTATAAAGTCTTGGTAATTAAAACTATGTTACACTGGCACAAAATGCAGACAGACAGTTAGCATAAGTCCAGAAATGTGATGCCTGCTGGCTCAGTCAGTTAAGCATCTGACTCTTGATTTCAGCTCAGGTCATAATCTCACAGTTCATGAGTTTGAGCCCCATATCAGGCTCTGCACTAGGGATTCTCTCTCTGTTGGTCCCCTTCCCATTCTCTTTCAAAATAAATAAAAACAAACAAACAAAAAGAATAAGTCTAGAAATAGACTCAAATACACATGGGGTATCTGAGCATGTGATAAAGGAGGCATCTCAAATTAGTGGGAGAAAAAATTAATAACTAGATAAATATTTGGGAAAAAATTAAGTTGAAGCTACTGTGTACCTGGATAAATCCCAAATGGATCAAATATTTAAATATAAAAAATGAAAACAAAAAATTACTAAGAAAAACAGGTAAATTATTTATAACCTTGGAGTATAGAAGGCCTTTTGGATTCAGCTTCCAGAGTCCTTAAAAGAAAGATAAACTTGACCACATTGGGAAAAAAAAAAACACTTCATCGTGATGAAAAATATACCTTAAGCAAAGTCAAAAGACAAATAACAAGCCATAAAAAAAAATATTTCAGCTCATACCCAAGGCCTTATCCTGCTACTCAACACAGAGCTCCCATAAATCAATAAAGACCAACAACACAACTGAAAACAGGCAAGGAAATGAACACAGTTCACAGAAAAAGTAATACAAACAGTCCTCAAATATACAAAAAGCTGCTCAATCTTTCTCACAGTAAGAGAAATATAAATTTAAACAACATCAAAATATCATTTTTCAGCTATAAAGTAAAATTCAAAAACTCGATAACAAAAACTATTGGCAAAAGTGTAAGAAATAGGCACTCTTTCACATTCCTGGTTGAAGGGCAAAATTAGTGCAACCACTGGGAGAGCAATATGGCCATTTCTATCAAACTCCAAATACATATACACATTGACTTGCAAACCTACTTCTGAGAATTTATGCCTCAAATACATTTGGACTTTTTGTGGAATGACTTATATTCATGCCTACTTATTGCAATACAATTTGTAATATCCAAAGATTGGAAACAGACTAAATGTCCATCATCAGGGGACTAGCTAAGTAAATTATGAGATACTCAGTAGAATACTACACAGCTATAAGAAAGAATGATGATGACAAAAAGGTTCTATATTCTGACATAGAAAGATTCCTATTAGGTTTAAAAAACAAGATGTGGAACGGTGTGTAAAGAATAACATAGGAAGAGGGGCGCCTGGGTGGCTCAGGAAGTTAAGCATCAGACTCTTGATTGCAGTTCAGGTCACGATCTCACGGTTTGTGAGATAGCCCCACATCAGGCTCTTGGCTGTCAGTGCAGAGACTCTCTCTCTCCCTCTCTCTCTGCCCTTCCCCCACTCTATTCTCTCTCAAAAATAAATAAATTTAAAAAAAGAATAACATAGGAAGAAAATAAGAATATACATTCATGTCTCATTATACATGCATATACAAGCTCTAGAAAGATCGTTCTAAAAATCAGTAAGAATCAGTACCTACCCAGCTGGCGTAGGGAGGGAGAAGCTAGAGAAGGGCTAAACCTCTGCATTAGAGGACAGAATGGGGACCTTGCATTGTATACCTTTTAATGTTTTTAAAGTTTTGAACTCTGTGAATGTATTCAAAATATTCAAAAATTTAAGACAACAAAACCCCTAAACCAGTTTGCTATGGATAATTTAAAGCTAAAGGACAGTGGTCTAATTATATTTTCTTCAATAAAAGCTGCCTTTGATGGACACTTATAATCAGTGTTATAATCAGTAGTCCATGGAGAACCATCAGTCTTTACCACTAGTCTGCTTTGAGGAATATTATCTTATTTCTCCATCTAAAAAATAAAGCAGCTTATCCAAGCACTTCAATTCAATAATTTTACCATTAAGAGCACTTCTGTTACTATTCTCCTAAGCACTTTTAAAAAGCTGAAAACTCCAATTGAACAGACTGCTCATTATAACATAAAATGCAATTTATCCATTGATTGAACAGCTTGATGAGGACCTTAATAATCCTTTGCTTTGAATGAGGAGCTTCAGTACACGGAAGGAAAAGGCCCACTCAAAATGATAATGCAGTGCTCAGAATAGTACTATTATCTGAACCGTTCAGTAATAAGGCATATTTGCTTCATTATACTGGACTGCTTGTCATTTTCCAAAACAGCAGTAACAGGATACTGTCATTAAGTCATAGAGCAGCCTAGGAGAGCCGATGAGATAAAATATTAGAATCGTCAGGTTTTCTCCAAGACCTGTATCTATAGGACAAACTTAAATGGGAGGCTGAGAAACAAATATAGGGGAAGAGGCAGGGCAGTCTGATGGAAGAAATATCACTCTAGGGAGTAAAGCCCTGCATTCTGTTTACATTTTCCCATTAACTAGCCCAGGATTTAAACTTCTTGGGCATCGATTTCCTGAATTGCAAAGTGTGGTTAATAATAACTTCTTTGCTGTGGTGGAGGCTCTGCCATGTGCTCAACAACCCATTTCCTTTTCCTGGGCACCCGGCTGAACCACTTTTCCCAGGTGCCTCAGGCAGTTTAGGGGGGTCACGTGACTGAGTACTGGTCAACGGAATGGGGATGGAAGTAACATACTTCATTGCTAGCCCTATCCAAAAATCTCTTTGAGGCTCTTCTATGCACTCTCTTCCCTGTCTGCTGGCTGGATTCAAAAGATCCAACAGAGGAATCTGATGTCCTAGAAAAATGGCAGAGCCTCTATATCTGCACTTTTCAGTCTGATAACACTTGAAATGTGGCTAGTCCAAATCGAGAGATGTACTGTAGGTGTAAAACACACATCGGACTTTAAAGACTTAATATTAAAGTAGAATTTAAAGTAACTTATTGGGGCACCTGGGTGGCTCAGTCGGTTGAGCATCCAACTTCGGCTTAGGTCATGATCTCTCGTTCATGGGTTCGAGCCCCGCATCAGGCTCTGTGCTTACAGCTCAGAGCCTACAGCCTGCTTGGGATTGGGTATCTCCCTCTCTCTCTGCTCCTCCCCCACTCATGCTCTGTCTCTCTCTGTCTCTCAAAAATAAAATAAAACATTAAAAAAATTTTTTTAAGTAACTTATTAATAATTTTATATTGACTGCATGTTGAAAAGGTATGATTTTTTGACATTCGGGTGACATAAAATATATTATTAAAATTTATTTTACCTTTCCATTTCTACTTTTTTTTTAATATGGCTACTAGAAAATTTGAAATCACATATAGAATTCACACTCACGGTTCATATTATAATTTACTGGACAGCACTGGTTAAGATGTAAAGAACTTTGATCCCTAAATGACTGCACAGAGCAGAACTGCCCTGCTACAGTGCTGTGTCATCACCACTCCAGAATGTACTTGAAAGGAGGAACTGCAAGCATCTACCCTTGTTCCTTTGGGAATCCATCCTAGCATTCCCTGCATGTGTACCTGACTCAGTTGACATAAAGAAAAAAGAGATTTGTTCACAACAAGGGTCAAGAGGATGGGGGAGAAGTATCTTATAACATGATGGTAAGTATGACTTACAGCTTTAGATTCCAGCAACATTTGGCAAAACTGGTAAAAAAAAAAAAAAAAGGATAAACATTGGAGGATATAGATTTCTCCCCATGGGTGGTGATTAGCCCTACAGCATAGAACTGGTCAGTTCCATTTTTTCTATCCAAAGCTTTATCATTCTAGGTAACAATGGCACTCACACTGACAACAACTTACCAATCCTGGTAGATACACTATATGGATGCAATTATAACCATTGGCACCTGTACAACCTGTATGGTACCTGCACCCTCCTTCCAACCAGGGACTGAGGAGAAGGATGTGCAGTGTCCCAAAGTGACAAAAGTATAGGAAATGGTAAGTGATTGAATATTAAATATTCTTTCTCTTCTTGTAATAAAAATCCATCAGACATATTGCAGTATTTTCATTTTCACAAAATATTAATTAATAATCTTATCAAGTAAATACTTTGTAGCAGTCTGCCAAATTATCAGGTTATGGGATGTATGAGGGTGCCCACTTCTCCACAAAAAACTGCTCAGGTTTTTGCAAGCAAGATCATTGCTAAGAATAATCTGTTTATATTCCCTGTTTCCTGTTGATAATTCCATGGATCAAGCTGATGAAACATGTTAGTGAGTGTTCCCTAGCTTTTCTTCTCATCTCTTTTTTCTTGGCAGTAAAGACCTCTTATAAGTGGGTCAAACACAAAGAGGCTAAAGAAGCAAAATCTCTAAGTTTCAGGAGTTTCTTGGATATATCAATTACAGTTAAGCTTAGAAATAATAGCTAAGTATAGATACATTGTTTCAGTTCATACAAACACAACTTCTTACTGAAAAGCTTTAATTTTTTATCAGGTACATATGCACTTACTCAACAGGTTCTACTTTTAATAGTGTTCGGTATAAGTAAAAATTTATCAACTGTAATTGTGGGATTTTTAAAGTTAAAAACCATGTAACAAATGAACATTGTGTGGATCTGTTTCTCTTTTTAAGTGATTGATGCTTCAAAAATTAAGCATGTCAAATGTATAACACTCATCATTTTTAGTTTGATAATATATAACAATATCAAATATATAATAATAAATCTGATAGAAAATGTGTATAATACTATCCCAAACATCATATATTCGTAGTGATATTGTTTACTATTACTACTGCTGTGTCAAAATGTTATCCAAGTTTTATTTCTAAGCATCAATATCAAAGCTTTGCATTATCGACAACATTCATCTTCTGAACTATAACAGATAGAGACCTGTATATGCAAGCCCAAAATCAATATCTAAAACCTTCTGCAAGTAGCAGCCTTCCTAATTGTATAAAAAATTATAGTCCTGGGGCACCTGGGTGGCTGAGTAGGTTAAACATACGACTCTTGATTTTGGCTCAAGTTATAATCTCATGGTTCATGAGATGGAGCCCTGAATTGGGATCTGTGCTGACAGTGTGGTACCTGCCTGGGATTCTTTCTCTCCCTCTCTCTCTCTCTGCCCCTCCCCCTGCTCATTCTCTCTCTCTCTCTCAAAATAAACATTAAAAAAAGATGATACTTCTAAATGAATAAGAATGAAAATTCTTTATTTCTCTCCTATTTGTTACACTAAATTTTATTTTTGTGTTGTAAAATATGGCATGGATAAAAGTTTATAAATCATAAATGTACATCTTAACAAATTATCATAAAATGAAAACATACGTAACCACCACTGTGCTAAAGAAATTGAACATTGCTGACAGCCAAGATGTTCCCCATGTATCCTAGAGGTGATCAAGGCTATTACTTTATAGTAATCACTTCTTGCTTCTTTTTTCATCATTTTAGCTAATTAGTATGCACACCCAAATAAAACAGTTTAATTTTCCTTATTTCTGATCTTTACTTAAGTGAAATCAATACTGTAAGAATACAGTATGTATTCTTTTGTTTCTTTCACTTAACATTACGTTTGAAACATTTTTTCATACTTGTGTATTTTCTATCATGAGAAATGTTTTAACACACAGAGGAATACATAATTTATATGTAGAGTATAAAGAGCAATAATAAAATAAACACTCATGTACCCGTCATCTAGCTCTAGAAATTTCCTTCATTTCTTTTTATAATTTTTTAATGTTTATTTATATTTGAGAGAGAGATGGGGAGACAGAGAATTCCAAGCAGACTCCGCATTGACAGCAGAGAGCCCTACGGGAGCTCGAACTCACAAACCGCAGGATCATGACCTGAGCTGAAGTAGGACGTTTAACCGACTGAGCCACCCAGACACTCCTAGAAATTTCCCTCATTTCTAAATTGGGTTTATCTAACACTTTCTAAAGTGTTTTGACAAGAAAAAGAAAAGGGGAGAAAATACATGTAACGATTTACCTACTATTACTGACTTGTGGTTCAAATCCTCTAAATGGCTTTGCCAGTAGTACAACCAAAACAGCCAGACTTCCCTAGGCCACCCTCTTGAAGCTGCCTGAACTAGCTGGTGACTAAAGCTAATTTATTCCTGTGGCCAAGCTGCTGAGGCTACACTGTATGGAAAGGAACAAAGGCATGTGTAAATCCCACCCAGGGCCTGCGGTGACGTAAGCTGCTTTTGCCTGAACTGTTCTCAGTACACAGAAGACTCTACACACGAAATTATTTTGTTGTTCTGATTTCAGTCCTATATGCATATCATGATAGCCCACTCCTGTTCCCTGAAGATGCCTCCTCCAGTTCTGCCATGGAGTGTCATCTGGTGACAGTCACTTCCTTTGGGTGATATCCAGCTCATGACAGGGCTGAAGGACAGCTCCAATTTCTTCCTATATCCTCCATGCACAGAAGTAAAAATTCATTGCACAAATATTTGTTGAGCTCCAAGAGTGTGTAAGGCACTCCACGAGGTAATATACCCTGCATCGAGTATGGTAAGTGGAGTGAAAGCTCTAGTAAAACCCCAGACATGGACAAAAAAAATTAATCATTGAAAATGCACTGATGACCAAGTAAATGGTAAAAATCCCTGGAAGAATAAAAATAACATATATGTTACAAAATAGGTCCTACCTTTTGGGAAATGGATTAATTTATTTTGGCTCTTACATCCTGAGAGATCCTGTGAGGACGAAGGGTGCCCTCTTAGACACCACCCACACACTGCTGTACCTCATCCTGGGTTTTGCAAAAACTCTCAATAGACCTCCCTCCCTGACTACTTCTTAAGGGCAGGAACAAGGTAGTATTGTTCATTCTTGAATTCTCAATGGCCGACATATGATAGGGGAGGGCCTCAATAAATAACTAGTGAATTAATGAACAAATATTTGCTACCTGAAACATCAGCCAAAATCTAAAATAAAAGTTTAAAAATGAGTTCCCTTATGGATTATTCCCTTAATATAAGAAAGCCATGCCTTAAGAAGTCTATATACTTGTTAACTTGCTTATTGAATAGCTTTAGGGGTTCTAAACAGATAAGCATTCTTTAAAAAAAAAAAAAAAGTATCAGGCACCTGGATGTTTCAGTCAGTTAAGCATCTGACTTCAGCTCAGGCCATGATCTCACAGTCCGTGAATTGAAGCCCCGCATTGGGCTCTCTACTGTCTGCCCAGAACCTGCTTCAGATCCTCTGTCCCCCTGTCTCTCTGCTCGTCCTCCACTCATTCTCTCTCTCAAAATAAATATATAAACTTTAAAACAAACAAAAAAAAGCAGATCCCTATGCAATGTTTTTTTTTTTTTTAAAGTTTTTACAAAAGGTAGCATTATATGTATGCCTGGAAAAACGGTTCCTGTACCTAACTCAGGGATCATCAGTTGTTATATATTCAAGGACAGATATTTAGCCAGCATGCAGCAGTAAGGCCACACCTATTGTTTGCTGGCATCCATTGTGACTGGTCAGTGCCCATTTCTTGCTACATGTTAAATATATAAATACCATGCATTATATAGAAAGAAGGTTACTATACAATGACAATCACGTAAGAGTGGAGGTATGATAGCTATAGAAACCCTGCCACTGTGAAGAAGGAATTGTAGAAGAACATCTGAAAATTATTAGTGAATTCTACTTATACCTTAATTAATAAGCTAAATATATTAATACATAAAAGTTATGTAGTTTATTTTTACAGAAATACTTTAGATAGAAACTTAACAGAGAAAGCCTTTAAAATAAAGCTGGAGTAGCTATATTAATATCATAAAAAGTAAATTTCAGAGCAAAGAATATTAACAGGGATAAAGACAGCCATTTCATAACAATAAAGGGACAAGTTCATTAAGGGGGCATTATAACCCTAAATGTCCATGATTTTATGAGAGAGCTTCAAAATACATAAAGCAAAAACTGATAGAACTACAAGAAGATTTAGACAAATTTACAGTTTTGAATGGATATTTCAATAACCCTCTGTCAATAATTGATAGAACAAATAGACATAAAATCAGTAAGCAATTATAGAGAGAGAATATTTGAACAACACTAGCAACCAAGTTGACCTGACATTTTATGCTATGTTATGTTATTTTTTAGAGACAGAGGGTGAGTGAGCACACAAGTGTGCATACACACACACACACACAAACACATGTGCATGCACACAAACACATGAGCAAGCAGGGGAGGGACAGAGGGATAGAGGGAGAGAATCTTAAGTAGGCTCCATACTGAGCACGGAGCCTGATGTGGGGCTCAAGGCCACAACCCTGGGATCATGACTTGAGCCAAAACCAAGAGTCGGATGCTCAACCAACTGAGCCACCCATGTGCTTCTTGACCTAACATTTTTGAAATCTCTATCAAACAATAGCAAGTGCCTATGAGTATTTAGCAAGATGGATCATAATCATAAAACTAGTTTTAATAAATTTTAGAAGATTCAAGTCATAAAAAGTATGCTCTTTGGCTGCAGTGAAATTAAAGTAGAATAATAAAAACAATAACAAAAGACCTCTGGAAAATCCCTAAGAAGGTAGAAAATAAATAATACACTTTTAAATAAATAATTCATGAGTCAAAGAAGAAATCGAAAAGTAAATTAGAAGACATTTTTAGATTAATAGAAATAAATATACAGCATATAAAATTTCTTACACTGTTGCTAAAGCAGCATCTAGGAGAAAATTTATAGCACTGAACACTTACATAATAAAGTCTCAAACAATGACCTAAGGAAATTAGAAATTAGAAAAAGGAGAGCACTGAGATAGCACACATAGAGAAACCCTAAAATTGCAACTTACATTTGGTCATTGACAAGCTACTACAGGAAGAACCTTCTCAAAGACATCCCAAACCCTGCTACCCTTAGTCATTAAGGATGTATTCCCACAGTCACCGGATCTAATAAATACCGTAGGTAGGACTTGGCAGACACAGTAAGTTCTTTTTAAAAGACCAAAGAAGCTAAGGAGTAGGGAAACAAAAGCGGGGGGGGGGCGGGGAATAACACATACTACTGGGTTTCTTCACAGGAAGTGTGACCCCTGATGATCATGTTTTTAACAAGATAGCTCTCATACTTGATGAGAATATTTGACACTTGCTACTATTGTTTTGGTGATTAAGGCTAAACTTTCATTAAAATGAGTTTATGTTCATTAAACAATTGGAATGAGCCACACAAAATTGCCATTTTTATGTCCAAGATTGTCAAATATTTGCAACTTTTTATTGGTGAAGTTGATAATTCCCGAGATTGCAATAGATATAATGTGTTATAAAAAGCCACAATATTACATATTTTCAGGTTCATTAAATTGACATAATGCACAAAGAGTAGGATAATATTCTTTTCAATTTTAACTTTTTAATTTATTTTGTTTCAGACCATGATCCTTACCTTTAGAAAATCTTTCTCTACCAAAGCCACAATTTAATATCCAACATAGCCAATAGGCCACTCCCAAATCTCACCACACAAACATTTTTCTAGAAATACCCAAAAGGCTTCGCATGATCAGATACATATACACATTTTTCCTTGATAATGAAAAGGCAGGTTTTGCTCCTGAGAAATTTATCCTAAGTTACACAACATTAGTGTACCTCAAATTAAGAACCTGATGCGCAAAAAGAATGATCAAAGCATAATTTAAGTTGTGACTTCCTCTTCGTTTTACACAAGGATTTCTTAAAAGTGATCAGCTTTCTAAGTATTTATTAAATAATTCCAACTATAAAACCCCACTTGACATATGTTTCAGAAATGCGTCAGTCATATGATATGAGGTATATGTATGAATTTGAAAAATTACTGGATTAAATAACCCACTAGGTGGAAGGTCCAAAGCATCATTTGCAGCATTTACAGACTTATTTTATATGCCAGATACCTGGAAGCCAAAACTAAATCTGATACTTCATAACATAGGTCAACATTGGAGAAAGATGAGCAATAATACTGCAGCATTTTATGTTAACTAAACTAATATGGGGCACAAACAGAAAGTTAAGTGAGGTTATTTGGAAAAGAGTAGTGGTGAGTTTCATCTTAGTCTAAAGATAAAATTTTTTAAGTGCTCTTAAAATATATGAAAATTATACTAAGAAGCTTAACATCTCCTCCCATCATTTCTTACAAATATAAAAGCCTGCCTTTTGGATCTAGAATAAGGGAAGTGATACAGAAAAGAGGAAGATAAACTGTAAAGAGGCATTTTCCACATGCCAGATAAATCATACTTTGTATGAACTCCATTAGTTTCCCTAATGTCTTAGAATTTCAGTGCACTTGGGTAAGAACACGAAGAACTTCATTCGGCATAACGTCAAGGTAGGGAGTGAAATGTAGTGCCCACCAACTACGTTGGTGCAGTAGCGACACTTGAGACTCTCATTTCCAGCTGTGGAATTGAACAGTTTATGACCTCTGTCCAGCTTATAAAGAATTCCATACAAACAACATCCTACCTGCACCGTGAGGCAAAAAGGGGTCCAAAGTACCGTAGGCTCCTACACAGACTGCCGAAATGTCACGTTCCTCAGCCAAACAATCCACTTCTGTCAGTTACTCCACAACCAACCAGCAGGTTAAAGCAGAGCACAGCTAGCCAAGATCTTGTAACTCAAGCAGACCTGGTTTTTAACCAGCTGTCACCGGTTAACCAGCTTTATGAACAACGAACATAAAACACAAAATATAACTTTTCTTTCCTTACCTGCACACTAACAGGCTTTGGACCTAACTGCCTACAAGTTATGAACCGTAACTACAGTAAGGTTTCAAATCCTCAGTCCCTCAGCTCCCAGACTGCTAACTGAAATTCCAGTCCACATGTGCCCCCTCACAATTAGCAGGGTTATTTTAGGCACTGACCTAAGTTCTCAGAGAATGTTAGCTGATGGCAAAGGGGTGTCTAATGTGTCGGTTGCTTGGTTACAAAAGAAAGCTCATTTGAGAAGCTTACAATCTGTGTGCAGGGCTTCCTCGATACCCCACGGCATGGGTTTTTACTTTAGCTAAGGAGACACACTGAAATGGTGCAACTATCTTTTAATACCCAAAACAGCTCAGACCAATCATGAATAATAATAATTCAGTAGAGGCATGCAAGTGACTTGGACAGCTGTTTTAGAAAAGAATTTTAAGTTCTGACTGGCAGTGTCCAGTCACGTAGTAGACCGCTCCTCAGGAAGCCCCAGTGAAAGTAAACATACTGCCCAGAATATTGTCAAGATTATTCATGCCCTTCCAGGCTCGCATAGATAAAACTACAAATACAAAATACTCTGAACGTTCTTCATAACTAAGAAAGTTAGCTCCCCTTTAGAAACTGATACAGATCTGCTAAGGCCTTGTATTCCTAATAAACTACACCACCTACTGGTTAATGGGACTGTCTTACAGATACATATCTCATGGGAGAAATAACCAAAAAAGAAATAGTAGAAGAAAATTGCATTGTGCCTCCTTACCAGTGAGCTCCTCCACGAAGCACTGAGCATTCTGACTCCCAGGGTCAGATAAATTCACAAAACTTTCAACTTCCTCATCAGCACCCTTCTCATGGTTTCCACGAAAATCAGAACTAAAGGAGAGCGCTTGAATTTCCAGGAGGGGGGGGGGGGGGGTGTAGATATAAATTAGATAAAAGAATTTCCTGGGTTGGAGATTTGCTGAGAATCACTTATAGGAACAATTAGCCAAACATCATTCGGAGAGAAGTTTAAATAAAAGGGTTGAAAATTCTATTAAGAATGGTCAGCCATAGTCTCCCTAAAGAGAGCACCAAATCAGATGAGGTTTTCAATCTCTTCTCTTGCCTTTGCTACTGCTCTCCTAATCTCTTGACAGTCTTCTCAGTGGTTACCTGGTCTGGAAGCCTCATGACTCCCCTCATCTGGCTTCATGTCCCCTCCTCAGTGCTCCCAGGCTCTGCTACTGCCCGACATCTTAATGGTCTGGTACTTCCTTCCTAGCTTCTCAAACAGCGCACTCTAGTTGGCAGTTGCTCTCTCAGGTTTATCTTTGCACAGATGGCTTAAAACACCACTGGGCCCCTAACAGACACCAATGAATGTTTGCTAAATAAATGAGTTCTGGGATGTTAGAGAATCACTAAAGAACCTTGGGCCTGCCTCTGCCTTCAACAAGCTCCTCTCGCCCTATTCCCACTTTCCTAAGATACTGTTAAGTCAGAGTGACCAGCAGTTCTGAGGTGGCACAATGGATGTCATATAGACTTCTTTGTTACAAAACTCAATGACTGTCTGACAAGGGAGCAAATGAATGAATAATGGCATGTCAGATCTTGGGTAGGAATATACTTAGAGTCCATTTCCAGCTTCCAACTCCAACTGGGCCTGGTCTAGTCAGTAAGTTTCAATGATAAATAAGAATCTGCTTTCCCAAAGCCAAAAGGCTTTTCCACAGCTCCCTCTCAGACAAGCAATTACTCTATTTCTTTCACACCCCAGCACCTGCTTCCTTTAAGCTGAGGTTCTTTCATTTATGATGATAATACAGAAAGGGAAGACACATCCAGCAGTCAAAACAACTCAGTGTGGATGAATCACAGACTATATGGCTACCAACTGGTGGCACTTTAACTTTCAAATTCTTCGAACAACTTTCAAGAGTAAGGAGAAAAAGCATATTTTCTACTAGAAGTGAAGAAAGTATTTGGACTACTAGAATATGTCTTAGGAGTTATCTTTTTCATTATTGGCTTTTATCTAGAATTTGATAGCATAGTCTGTGACAATTTTATTTTAGAAAAGAGAGAGATGTAACCTCAGTTCTATGGTCAGTTATATCCTGGCAGGAAAAAAAAAAGGAACATGTACTTCACAGGGTCCTATTTTTAATTCTCATTTAAATAGCTGTCAGCTCTTGCCAGCACAAAAGAAGAAAGATGATAAAATCAAAACAATATTTTTCTGATCAGAACCAAGTATTAATATCAGTCTGGAAAACTATGTTTATGTGAGAATTTACATATTCTTCAGAAAATTTAAGAAACATCTAAACATAATTTTCCCTAAGTCTGTCAAACACCAAAAGTTTATATGTATAAATATGTACATGCATATGTATGTGTGTGTGTGTCTGTGTGTGTGTGTGTGCATATATATATATATATATATATATATATATATACATAAAATTTCCAAATAGAGGCATAGAAGCACTTGACAAAGTTAGCTGTAAGAGGGATTCTTCTAAGATTCCTATAAGGGAAATGTATTTCTTTAATGGCTCTCATTGTGAAATATAATCATTCATTTATTTTTTTTAAAACATTTTTTTAAAGGGTGCCTGGATGACTTGGTTGGTTAAGCGTCTGACTTCGGCTCAGGTCATGATCTCACAGTTCTTGGGTTTGAGCCCCATGTCAGGCTATGCTGACAGCTCAGAGCATGGAGCCTGCTTCAGATTCTGTGTCTCCCTCTCCCTCTGCCCCTCCCCACCTTGTACTCTGTGAGACAGGGGAGTGGCAGACAGAGTGGGAGAAAGAGAATCCCAAGTAGACGCCTTGCTGCCAGTGTGGAGCCTGATGCTGGGCTTGATCTAACAAAGTGTGAGATCATGATCTGAGCCAAAATAAAGAGTTGACCCTTTACCAACTGAGCCACCCAGATACCCCAATTATTCGTTTAATTATAAATTAATATGTTATAAAATATTCATTATATATTAAGCTCTGAGCTCAGCTCTTGGAATTAAAACAAAAAACAAAAAACAAAAAAACCAAAAAAACATGGCCCCTGTCCTCAAGGATCTTAGAATTTGGAGAGACAGCAGATAAGTAAATAATAATGTTTGAAAAGCACAGTGATGGTCTCTGCAGATGGTATCATGAGAATGAGAAGGAGGGGGTGGGTACCTTGCTCAGAATAAGAGAAGCTGGTCAGAGGAGGTGAGGCATAGCCAAGTTCTAAAGAACAAGTAAGAGGGAATCAGACCTGGATTTGGGAGGAAAGCATTCCAGGAAGAAAAGGCATCCTACAGGAAGACCTGGAAGCAGGAGAGTATAGGGCAGTTTGATGCAGGAGCTGAAAACACCTTGGTATGAGAAACCCAGAGTGCAAAGGAGGGAGTGAGCAGAGAGACAAGAAATAGAACCAGAAAATAAGAGAACTCGTCACACCTGAAGCCAGCCCAGAGGAAGGGATGTCTAGGATCACAATTTACAGTACATCTTAATCCTAAGGGGCTCCTGTGGCCGTTAGTGTCAGAGGACTGCAATTACAATTGAATTCAGTCATGATTTAATTTCCCATTTGAGTCATGAATTCACACAGATCAAAATCGATTGTTGTTACAAAAACATTACATAACTGATGTTTTACATTACTCTCTCTATATATTCACAACGTAAATATAGATGTTATTATAAACATCAACTTCATTTTTAAAGGCACACATAACACATCCTAAAGCAATGATTCACAATCACGAAGTGTTGGAGTTGGAAATCTCCTGGTTCAATTTCCTCTTATTGTAGAGGAGGAAACCACGGTCCAGAGAGGTTGTCATTTGGTCCAGTCATATTCTAGGCAGGAACAGCCCCTGTACAAGGACAGAGGTTTCTGAGTATCCCATAGCACACAGTGCCTGCCTTTAGTATTTGCTGGGGGTGGGGGAGCGAGGCAAATATGTATAATATATATAATTTTATATATTACATATTATAAGCTATGAATTATAAGCAGCTACTGTTGGATTTTAAGCACAGTAGCAAAAGCTTGGATGAAAGTTGTATTTTAGAAGGATCATTCTTTGTTTTAATAGGAGGGTGGGATTAAGGGTCTTTTCAACAACTCAGAAAAAGAATGATGATAGTTGGACTTAGGCAAAGGCAGTGGGAATGGAAAAGAGTAAACATATTGTAGAAACATTAGGGGGATATAACAGACATGATTTGGTAACCAGATGGACCTGGTGGGTGTAGAAACAGAGATGCTGAGCATGAGTAACTCTTCATTTCCAGGTATGGGTAACTGAGTAATCCTGGAGGAGGTATCTGATGGGATGCACATGAAGCGTTTGTGGAGAAAGAAGATGCCAGCCAGCCTTGAGATGAGCAGAACCAGCCTGCGATAGGTGCAATGATGGATGTCACAGCCAGATCATCTGCACATCCCACGTGGTGCTAAATGACATTCTTGGTATTTGAGGTAGTTTGTGCTACTTTCATTGCCTCCCAAGGTCTGGGCACAAATTATAATTCCTGATACCACTACTACACTTTAACAGTATCTTAAACTTCTATTTTATATCATTTCTTGATTTCCATTTCTGGTTGTGGCAGATGTGCCTGTGCAGAAAAACCATCTCACCGAGAACAGCTACACATGCTGAATAAAAAAGAATCAGTTTGGAGGCATCAGAGATTTGCCAAGGCAGCAGGGATTTGAGAGCTTAACATCCCACAGAGAATGGAAATTCAGAGATGAGATAGCTGGAACCATTTACCCCTTAAGGCCTTTGCAGATTTGTAAGCAAAGCTAAGAAGTTTAAAGCTGAGATTTCAGTTTTAGCCGTTTTCACTGCTGGAGGGACGACAACTGGAGCTCAGAATCTACCAAAGAGAAGGGGCACTGGTAAAGATCCAACATTTTAGGGAGCTCTAAGGGAGCACTCCAGAGGAGTACAGGTAAACCAGAAAGTAGACCAGTTTTCACAAATGAAGACAATACATAAAAAAGATAATAATCATGACCAAGTTGGATTCATTCCAGGAAAGCAATGTTAGCTTAGAGTTTGAAAAAAATTTTTTAAAAATCATATGATAATCTCAATACATTCAGAATAAAAACATATGTACAACAATTTAAAAACATGAAAAAGGAAACATATGGTGACAGGAATGTAGAAAGACTTGGATAAAGAAACTTCTTGGATAAGAAGACTGAAGATTATGAAAATGTTAATTCTTCCTAATTCATCTCTAAATACAAAAAAAAATGCTAAAGCCAATAGAATTTTATTTGGTACAAGACAAGTTGATTATAAAATTTAAGTGGAAAAATAAGCAACAAAGATGGAAATATTTTGCAAATATCATTAATTTCAGAACTTTTAGTTGCGGGTAGAGATAAAACCAGCCAGATAACTAAAGAAACATTATAAAGCTATAATATATAAAGTAATGTGGTATTTATAAACAAATGAATAGATAAATGGAACAGAATATAAAGCTAGAAATAGAAATTGATGGAGTTGGCATCAGTGAGAGAAAAGACAATTTGTTCAACAGATATTTGGACACTATGGTACTATTGATCTTTGATTTAAAAAAAACTTTATATTCCCATATTTTTAAGATGTACATCAGGATAAATTCTCAAGTAAAAAAATATTTAAAATGTAAAAAATCAAAACTTAAAAGGATTGCAGGAAAATATATGAGAAAAATATCTGTAATGTCAAAGTGAGGAAGATTAGAGCATGACACAAAGCCCATAAGAAAAAACTGATAAACTCCACTGTACAAAAGTGTTATACTTTTATATGAAAAATAAAACATCAGAAACAAAGTTAAAATATAAAAGACAGACAAAAAAGCACTCACAAATATCTACATTTTCTGTAAGTTAACGAGTAAAAGAGCAACAATCCCAACAAAGTTTATTTAAAAAGTATTAGTATAAAGATTACATAAAAGGGAATATAATTGTCTCTTTTTTTTTTTTCTATCAAAGGTGGTTTTTATACAACTGATAAGCACTTTTCTACAGCTGCACTTGTGGAACATCACATGGCAAAAACAAAAGTTATTTTTCGCTAGACACTTTTTTCTTAAACCTTATTAAAAACAAGAATCGTCCCGCAGAGCCTTGGTAGCTCAGTCAGTTAAGCATCCAACTCATGATTTCTGCTCAGGTCATGGTCTCATGGTTTGTGAGTTCAAGCCCTGCACTGGACTCTGTGCTGACAGTGCAAAGCTTGCTTGGGATTCTCTCTCTCTCCCTCTCTCTCTGCCCCTCTCTCGCTTGCACTCCCTCTGTCTCTCTCTCAAAATAAATAAATAAACTTTTAAAAAATGAGATCGGTCCTAAAATATAAATATAGAAAGAAAGAAATTTAAATTCACAAAAAAGGCCTGTACATTATCAAAAAGTCACTGAAATACCACATTTGGTTTTATAAAAAATCAAGTCCCTTTTGTTGTAAAAGGAACACAGCAATTTGTTGGTGTTGATGGTGTGGTTTCTTCCTGCAGGGGATGGGTTTTATTATTTTTTTACCTGCTTTCCCTAGCAAATACTCTTACTTGCTAAGAAGAGAAAATCCACCTAGCTCAAGAGGCAGTGAAAATGAGGAAAGAAACATGAGAAATGGCCCCTTTGGTCATGGTGCACCCCCAGCCCCCTTTCAGCTCCAACTTCTTCAAACTGAGGCTAAGATTCTACCCCACCTTCCTTAAGAGTGCCTGGTCCCTAGGGAAAGAAATGCAGCTGGAAGGGGATCACAAAGCAGGAACATGGAACTCCCTCAGCCACCTTCCCCGACAACAATAAAATTAATTTAGTACATTTTATATCAAAAAGAAGGGGAATAAAGAGTGCTAGGGTGGTAGTGGGGATGCTACTTTATACAGAGCGGTAAAGAGACAAGCTCTGATAAAGTGATATTTGAGCAGAGATCTCAAGGAAATGAGGACTGAGACAGGAGTGTATTTGGGGGAAGCATACCCCAGGAGGTCAGAAAAGCCAGTGCAAAATCTCACAAGTGGGAGTTTGCTTAGTATACTTAGGGAACCCCTAAATAAAACTGAACAAACAGGAGAGTGTAGGAGATGTAGCCAGAAAAGTTGGCAGTGGAAGAAGGAGAGACACACAGAGCCATTGCAAGACTTGCTTTTCCTCTGAGATGGGGAACCACTAGAGGATGTCACAGTTGGTTTCCTGGGAAGCAGACTCTACAGTGGATATTGGTGTGCAGGAAGTTTATTAGGGAGTATTCTTGGGATGAACTCTTGAGGAAGAGGAAGAACATAAGCAGGGTTGGGGAAAGTTGAGCTGTAATGCAGTCTCAAAGAATGCATCGGCTTACCTACATGGAGTTCTGAAATGGAGAAGACTCTCCAAATTGCCCCAAGGTAGAAGAAGAAGCCAAACCTTTATAGCCCAATGAGTTCTTAAACAGACCATAAAGATCGAGATTGCTGTGAGTTCATCAAAGGGTGTGAGAAGAGGAATAGGAAACCATAATTAGAGAAAAATTTTTAGGGATTACTGCTGTAAGGGAGCAAAGAAATGAGATGGTAGCTGGAAGGGAATGTACAACTTGAGGAAGAGTTCTTCCTCTTTCAGACTGTGATATTGTATAGCTTGTTTGTATACTGAAGGGAATAATGAAGGTTGCATTTGGTCTGGAAGGATTTATGTGAAATTGATAACAATAATTGCTTCTGGAGAGGGGAACTGTGAGGCAGGAGAATAAGGGGCAAGAGAGAGACATCCTTTTCAATGTTTGCCATTTTGTATCTTTGCATGCATTATGCACAAATCAGTCAATCAATAAAGTGGAACAACTAAAGCAGATCTTTGTAACACTGATCCAGAAAGAGATCCTAAAATATAATAGGAAGCAAGACAGTTGGTTAAACAAGAGCAACAAACATGCTTTAAAAATTACATAAATATGAATATAAATACGGTCTAGAAGAATATATGCCAAGTTGTTAATGGGGGTAAACCCTAAGAATATAAAAGGAAAGTTCTCACTTGTCTATTGTTTGATTTTTTTACAACAATCTTGTATATAAGGAAAATATGTATTTCACATTTTAAAAGTACTTTTACTATACATGAATCTGTAAATATGAATTAATTTTCTTTGTGTTAAAGCAACCAGGAAACCAACTAGATACTTTCCTGTGCCACTGGGATCTGCAGGCATGAGCACATGTGGGTAGGGCCAAAGAAGAATAAGAATAATCAGACTGGGGTTGATCAGATAGTGTACTGAACTCTGGCTCCTGAGAGTTTGTCTTGCATTGTTTTACCTACCAAACTTTACCTACTATTAGTGATACCTAAATTCAAACAAATAGTAAATGAAAATGGGTTTTTAAAAATCTTTGAGCTCCATACTAGTTTATGATAAATCACAAAACTGTTTCTTCTTTCCTTAAAATAGCTATGTGAGTCACTGTACACAAATATGTACAAATCGTGGAAAGAAATCCAGCATCAGAAAGCATGACTGACTATGAATGGGCACTGACTATGAATAGGGTACAAATGTTTAAGAAGAAAGCCCTTTGAATACTGCATATTGTGCTATTATTTCAATCATAAGATTTGAGGGCTTAACACAGATCGTCCATTAATTAACAAAGAGCCCATATAAGAGAACTCACTATTTAAGCCAGTTGTAAATTTTTTCACTTTCAAACATGACCCCAACATTCTCTTACTTTAGAGCTATGATTTTTTTCACTCAACTCTGAAGAATATAGTTCCACTTCTTCTTTATTCTGAATATCTAACATAGTAGCCAATGTTTCTCTCTCAACCAAGCAGCTGCCTATCATTTGTTTGAGTTAAGAAATGCAAATGTATTCACAATGCCCTACTCAAAGGAAGGCTATTAAGAGACAAACTCATACAAATAGGATTGGGGAGCTCTGTTCTCTCTTCTCCTCTCCTCAGAATACATTTTCCTCAACACCCTCTAACTTGAGACTAGCTCCTTCCTCATAGAAACTAATTTTATGCTGAGCCAAAGAGGGCAACATAGTAGAAATCAGGATCTCTAATTGTGAAGGGTGAATTCCATTGCACCGAGGAGGTTTGTTTATACTTCTATTCCCTATCTTAGTCCAACAATTCTCTCTTTCTCTAACCCATGTGACCAGGCTCTATACATGCCCATCGCCTGCCTAAAAGCCAAAACCACCTTTCTTCACTTCGAGTCATCATAATGTATTTTGTGTGTTCTGGGAGCTCCCCATAAAATCTACTCTAGTGTTCATCTTCCTTCCCAGACCTGCTCCTTAAGCAAACATTATCTCAGGCTAACTCTAGTTTTCCACATGCTGATTATGTTGTTTAGGCATTAAATACATTTTTGTGTTTTTTGATGGCAGAGATCCTCATTTGGCTTTCTCCCTGAGGACATTCAGTTCATCTTTAATCCTTGTCACCATGGCCTGTTAGCTTAGCTGCTGCTGCTTTACATCTTGACTCCAGTTGGAGCCTGGAATTTTCCTCCTCACTATTTACTTACTTAATCTTTCCAGTCATCTGTTTAGCAGAAGGACCTTCATCTCCCTAAAATCTATCCCTTGATTTCATAGATCTGAGTGTAATGTCTTCCTGACACATTTGAAGGCAATCACACAGGCACTTGGCCTGAGGGCACACATCCACAAGCCTGGGGGGGGGGGTGCTTCTTGGCAACAATGTTCACTAATGTTGGCTCTTAATCATTGAATATGAAAACTTAAAACTTCATACATGGCTATGGTCAGTATATGCCTTTACTTTAAATCTTAGAGTTTACTTTTGGCATTTAGGGGTGATGCCAGTATGTCTGGAAAGCTATGTGAAAGATTCACTGTGGATGCTAAACCCCAGCCAGGCAATGCCTATTGACAGGAGAATCTAAGACTGTCATATGAGCTACATTTATATAGTGCTTACCATGGCCACTCATCATTCTAAGCATTTCACAGATACTATTTCATTTAATGCTCATTACAATCCTATGAGACAGATGCTATTATTATGACAATCATTTCACAGAAAAGGAAAATGAGGCACAGTGAGCTGCTTTGTGTAGCCATGTAAGAGGTGGGGCTGGAATCTGGACCCAGACAGTTGGGCTCCAAGCATCAACTCCTTTAACCACTACTCTAAATTGCCTCTCATTTGTAGCAAGATCTCTATAAATAAAATTGCTTTGCTACTGAAAAGATCCTGCTCAATTGATTTGGGGGACCAAAGTAGTAAATATACCGCAGAGCATTTTTGCAAGTCTGTGATACATACTAGACTTGGAACTGTGGCACTAAATTGGTTTGTCAGGACAGACACACACACATGGGAGCCAAGTTGCCTCGGAGCTGAGCTTCAACCAGCCAGGCTCAGCCACTCCTTGGGAGAACCGTGAACCCCACCCTCAGCTTCCCTCTTCAGCTGCTTCTACTTAGGGAATTTTTCTATTATTTTTAACTCTGGGATTCAGAAAGATCTGCAACTTGGTGCCCAACATCTAAGGGTTTTCATCTTTGTGTGACATTTAAAATGTGGCTAGAAAAAATTCTATATATGGGTCACAAGGCTAAAGTCCAGTAAGAGTCTTAGATTGCTATGCAAATATCTTACTACAATGTCTTTTTGAAGTGATCCACACAATGGAAGCTAAATTGGAACCTCTTCCAGCCCCCATTTAGCTGTTTGCTCTTAATCTGAGTAGCGTCTGAGCTGGCTCTGGGGCCTCCTGAATAAGAAGGCACTGCAAATTTTTCCCCAGGCCTCTCAATAATTTCTAAGGAGTTGACTCTATAGATCCACCCTCCTTCTCTGGCCTTCTGTTGGTAACCCTTTTAAAAACTAATCACCACAAGAATGTTAAGTGCTTGAGGCCAGAATTTTTGCCAGTTTTGTTCACTGCTATGCTAAGAAGAATGTCTGACATATGGTAGGCTCTCAATAAATATTTGCTGAACTGATAAATATATAAGATAGTAGAAAATACAGCATATAAATATGTCTTAAAACAATACATTGAACTTCTGTTTCAGCATAGAAACAAGAAAATTTAAAAGTATGAGGTAGATAATAATTACAATGTTGTATAGTTGAAAGAGGGCTCAAAACATTTTTATGGGGAGCTCAAAGAGCTAATAACAATTTCTGTCTACAGACTTGATTCATCAGATTAAAAAATTTTTTTAATGTTTATTATTTTTGGAGGAGAGAGAGAGACAGAGAATGAGCAGGAAGGGGTAGAGTGAGAGAGAGAGAGAGAGAGAAAGAGACAGAATCCAAAGCAGGCTCTAGGCTCTGAGCTGTCAGCATAGAGCCTGACCCAGGGCTCAAACTCACAAACCAGGAGATCATGAGCTGAACCAAAGTCGGACGCTTAACCAACTGAGCCACCTAGGTGCCCCTTGATTCATCAGATTAAAATGCACCTGGGTGGCTCAGTTGGTTTAGTATCTGACTCTTGATTTTGGTTCAGCTCATGATCTCATGGTCATGGGATCAAGCCTGGTGTCAGGCTTTGAGCTGAGCACCGAACCTGCTTGGGATTCTTTCCTTCCCTCTCCCTCTGTGCCTCCCCAGCTCATGCTCCTCTCTCTCAAAATACATAAATAAACCTTAAAAAAATAAAATGAAGTAAAATGCAAGGATTCAAGGAAGTGGGTTGGTGGTATGCAAGTGTTACAAACACAGCTGGTTTCTCTTGCATCTCTACATGAAGAAAATTCATTAAAATGCTTCTTTTGGGGCACCAGGGTGGCTTCAGTCAGTTAAGCATCCGACTTCAGCTCAGGTCATGATATCACAGTTTGTGGGTTTGAGCCCTGCGTCAGGCTCTATGCTGACAATTCAGAGCCTGGAGCCTGCTTCAGATTCTGTGTCTCCCTCTCTCTGCCCCTCCCCCTGTTCTTGCTCTCTCTGTCTCTCTCTCTCTCTCTCTCAAAAATTAAACACTAAAAAAAATTTTTTAATGCTTCTTTTGAAGCTTTGCTCTTCATAAAATGTCAACATACCTGCCTTCAGTCCTGCAAGACATCTTGCCCAAATCCCACCTTCAAAAAAGAACTGATAACAAAAACATTCACTAAACATGATAAATTGGGGGGGAATGCCTGAATTGGTTACAGTCAGTATGACAGCAGAATGGTATAGTAAATTAAGAGATGGTATAGTAAATTAAGAGAGACAAGTCTAAGAGACAAGTCTAGGGACAAGTCTAGAGACAGTCTGAAATTTAGTCTTAGCACTGCTATTAACAATTTTGATTCCTTAGAAGAGAAACAATCTTTGTGCACCAATTCTTTCATTTGTTAAGTGAGCTAACACTAGGACCCATGTCATAGAATGAGGATTAAATGTGATAGTACATGCATAGTACCTGACATAACATAAATGTTGAATAAAGGTTCACTATGGTTATTAAACACTCATAAGCCACCAAAAATGAAGTATAAAAGAAGACTGCACTAAGATTTCCATTCTTTTGCATTATGTTCACTGGGTTGTAGCTCTGGGTTCACTGTCAGAGAGAAAATTTAAACAAATATACTTCCTGTGTCTCAAAAATATAAAACTGAAAATGAATGTTCTAGAGCTGAGAAAGTGAACAAATGTATACTTTTCCCACAAATGAATGGAAACTTAGAGTTTCCATCTAAAAAAGTTAATATACCTCCTAAAGCAAGGAGCATGTGAACAATTTTTTTTAAATGTAACACAGAGATCTGAAATCAGAACAAATTTTGAAACATGAGTGAACCACAAATATTAAACAGAATTTATGCTAATCTTTCAAATTTCCATTTATCGTTTATTTATTTAATGTTTATTTTTGAGAGAGAGACACAGTGCAAGCAAGGGAGGGGCAGAGAGAGAGGGAAACAGCATCCGAAGCAGGTTCCAGGCTCTGAGCCGTCAGCACAAAGCCCAATGCAGGGCTTGGACTCATGAACTGTGAAATCATGACCTGAGCTGAAGTCGGACACTTAACCGACTTCCACCCAGGTGCCCCTTCAAGTTTTTATTTAAATTCTAGTTAACATACAGTACAATGTCGGTTTCAGGAGTAGAATTTAATGATTCATCATTTACATACAACAGTCAATGTTCATGACAAGTACCCTCCTTAATACCTATCACCCATCTGGCCCATCACCCACCCACCTCCCTCCATCAACCCTCAGTTTGTTCTCTATTGTTAACAGTCTGTTATGGTTTGTTTCCCTCTCTCTCTTTCCCCCCCCTCCCATATGTACATCGGTTTTGTTTCTTACTTCCACATTTAAGTGAAATCATATGGTATTTTTCTTTCTCTGACTAACTTATTTTGCTTAGCATAATACACTCTAGTTCCAACCATGCTGCTGCAAATGACAAGATTTCATTCTTTTTTATGGCTGAATAATAATCCATTGTATATATATACCACTTCTTTATCCATTCATTTGTCAATGGACATTTGGGTTCTTTCCATAATTTGGCTGTTACTGATAGTGCTGTTATAAACATTGGGGTGAATGTACCCCTTAAAATTTGTATTTTTGTATCCTTTGGGTAAATACCATAGTGTAATTGCTGGACCGTAGGGAGTTCTATTTTTAACATTTTGAGGAACCTCCATACTGTTTTTCCACAGTGGCTGCACTAGTTTGCATTCCCACCAACAGTGTGAGAGGGTTCCCCTTGCTCCACATCCTCACCAACACCTGTTGTTTCTTGTGTTGTTAATTTTAGCTATTCTGACATGCATGAGGTGGTAACTCATCATGGTTTTGATTTCTATTTCCCTGATGATGAGTGATGTTGAGCATCTTTTCATGTGTCTGTAGCTACCTGGATGTCTTCTTTGGAAAAATGTCTATTCATGTCTTCTGCCCATTTCTTAATTTGATTATTTGTTTTTTGGGTATTGAGTTTGCCAAGTTCTTTAGAGATTTTGGATACTAGTCCTTTATAAGATATGTCATTTGCAAATAGGTTGCCTTCTAGTTTTGTGGATTGTTTCCTTTGCTGTGCAGAGCTTTTTAACTTTAGAGATTTTGGATACTAGTCCTTTTAAGATATGTCATTTGAAAATAGGTTGCCTTCTAGTTTTGTTGATTGTTTCCTTTGCTGTGCAGAAGCTTTTTAACTTGATGAAGTCCCAACAGTTTATTTTTTCTTTTATTTCTCTTGCCTCAGGAGACATATCTAGAAAAATGTTGCTATGGCCAATGTCAGAGAGGTTACTGCCTGTGCAATAATTTTTAGGCCTCACATTTGCTCCATTTCAGGTTTCACTTTAAATCCATTTTGAATTTTATGTAGGGGAAAAGAAAGTGGCCTAGTTTCATTGTTCTGTGGGTGGCCGTCCAGTATTCCCAATACCATTTGTTGAAGAGATTGCTTTTTTTCCATTGTGTATTTTTTCCTGCTTTGTGGAAGATTAGTTGGCCATATAGTTGTAGGTCCTTTTCTGGATTTTCTATTCTTTTTTTCTTAAGATTTTATTTTTGAGCAATCTCCACACCCAATATGGAGCTCGAACCCACAACCCTGAGATCAAGAGTCTCATGCTCCACTGACTGAGCCAACCAGGCATCTCTCAGTTTTCTAGTCTTAAACAGAATTTTTAAGATAAGTGCAAGACCAAGTAAGCTGAAAACATATCCTACAAAGAAAACTTAAATCCTCATCTCCCTCAGAAACTAGTTTCCTTCAAGATGCAATCCCTATTTCTCTTCCATCTGTAAACCATAAGCCAGCCCCATCTGGAATTTAGTTTGGTTACAAATAAATTTGTCAGTATGTTTACCTTGAAATGTTTTCTCTCTCCTCAGAGAATTCTTCTAAGGACAGTTATCCTTAGATATCACTTAGAATCACTCAAAATCACTCAGTTGTTAGTTTTAAATCAGAAACTTGTCTGTATATGTAGAAGTTGAATCATGTGAAATTACCTGTATTTAACTGCCTTTGACCTAAAAAAAAAATCAATTTCATATGGTTCCATTTCATTTGTTGTAAATGTTTTGGATTTACAAAACATTTGGATGAATGTTTTCTTGGGGGCATTGGGAGGTAGGGAAGTGAATGGATAAGAAGAAGAAATGTATTTCTCAATTTTTACGTCCCCTCTTCAAAGTTGTTTTGTCATAAGCCCAAACACTTTGTTGAGAAACTGGAACTATTTCATGTGGTCCTCTTAGCATTAATGAAAAAAGACAGAGAAGCTCACAGTGACAGCAGCAGTAGACCCATGGCCCAACCATACGGGAAGGTGGCAAGGAAGTGAACCACTAACAATGTTAAGAAAACAATGGCTTTCTGCCCACTGTGCTAGGATAAAAGCTGCATAAGTGGTGGATGAACAAGCTATTCTGAGAAATATCAGGCAGTTACCTACCACATAAAGCACTAGATTTTCAATCCCCTCCCTTGTAGTCCACATCCCTTCAAATGAACCTTTTCCAGGCAGGTTTACTAAACAGTTGAAAAATGCTTAGATTATGAACCTACAGGAATGCAAGCAGCAAGCAGCTCACTCCACTAATTAAGCATTTTAAGCTCTTCTTCCCCCCAGACTACTTCTCTCTTGCCTTTTTCCCTCCGCTTTGGAATTTTCATTAGAGTGTGATATTTGAGAGCAAACACTATATTTTCTGGCTTTCCTAATTTGAAAACCAGATGGCCTCTTCACTGGCCCCAGGGAACAGGGAAAACAACTTATTATCAACAATTCCACTTGGCTTTCCATTTTCTAGTTTTCAAACACCCAATTCCATTGCTACCTATTGTACATGCACCCTGGAGACAGTGTGAGCAGCCTATAAAGCAGGCTTCCTGCCTCCAGAGGAGGCTCATCACTGCCTCTGAGGACCACCCCTCCTTTTCTCCCATTTTCACCTCTCATCTCCATGACCATTGGCCACCAGAAGGAAAACAAAATATAACTCTAAGCTGTCATCTATGTTATACTGGAATTATTGTTTCAAAGCCCATAGTAAGAAAGCAGTAGGTTAATCTTAGAGAAAATTAATGCAGAAAACAGAAACTGTTTTCTATGTTCCAATCCAACATTCCACAAGAATTTATATTTAGGCAAATACATGTGTTTGGGAGTGCTCCTAGCCTCAACTTTAATCATTCTGAGAGAGGAATAGTCCAACCAGTTTAAACTAGCTTTTCATTCTTTGTAGCCCATGTGGCATTCCAAACATTTCTAAGCATTAGAGTTACATCATTTTCTCTCTCTTTTTTCTTTAATACAAACAGCCATTATATTCCATTTTCATGACCTTTAAATTCCCAATATCAAATTACTCAGCTGTTGTTTCCATCTCTCTCAGTTGCTAAGAGATGGAGATGGTGGCAGACCAGACCAATTTTCTTCAACATAGAATTGCAAGTTGACATAAGAGAGAACTAAATTCAGCCAAAGCACAATGAACCCAACAGTTGGCAGCCGGGCTGTGTGTCTTTTCACAGCTGCAGGAGACAGTTGGTTCATAGAACCTCATTGCCATCTCCCTGCCAACATCACTGCCATGTTTTCATGCACTCTCCACAATGCCCTTCAGCAGAGAGGCATTTTCATTTGCATCACAGGGATCTGTCTGCTGTTACACTGTCTCTCCTAGAGTTAAGTTCCAGGGCTAAAGACCGTGACCTGTTCTGGACTAAGCCCTGTAATAATAATAATAATAATAATAATAATAATAATAAACAGAGAAAACAGTTTAGTGAATGCTATGGGAAGCATCCATACTCCCCCACCACTTCTGATTGAGGTACTTATTCTCCCATCTTCCAGGAGTATTGGCTGCTTACTGCTCTCAGCTAAGACCCTCTCTGGGAACTGCCCTCAGCTGCCTCACCCAAGGTCATGTCCTTCCCTGGGAGTTTTCTACATCCAATGCCTGCTCAGTGGGAGGGAGTATAAACCCTAGCAGGGAAGGGGTAGGGACATAACTCCATGGCGTCTCCAGTAGGAATGACTGAGGTCTCTATTGCAGCTGCCCTGGGTTTCAACCCTCCCCCCTGCTTGATCTGATGTCTCACACCTCTCACAGATGTTTTATCAAATGGCCTCCAGCAAGCAAATCCCAGAGCCTGAGAATCTGCTTCCTAGGAACACAACCTATGATGTCAAATACATTATCAAAGCTCTAGTTTCTTTTAAGGAACAAGCCATGGGCTTCTATACATTGAAGTGTGAAAGATATTTCATAGGGATTATTTTTCATAGGGATAATTTGGTTTACTCACAATAATTGTGCTAACATTGAAGTCATAACCCAGAATGAATGACACACTGCAGTATCTGTGCTTACTCAGAGGAGTCCAGTAACACAATGTCCAGTGTTTCATTCTCAGCCAAGCTCCAGTCATGGTGCAATGTCAATAGAATGACTGTAAAATGGAGGCAGATGAATAAAGACAGTGTATGCCCTGGATAGCAGCACAGGTTTCAATCAGTGCTAATTGTGCAATGACAACATTAGCTGCAACCCTGCTAGGGGGCACAGAATTCCACCCACCCAAAAGAGGTAGGAGAATGTTGAAAGAGTTTACAATAAAAATTGAATAGGGGCGCCTGGGTGTCTCAGTCGGTTAAGCGTCCAACTTCAGCTCAGGTCATGATCTCATGGTCTGTGAGTTTGAGCCCCGCATCAGGCTCTGTAGTAACAGCTCAGAGCCTGGAGGCTCCTTCGGATCCTGCGTCTCCCTCTCTCTCTACCCCTCCCCCACTCATGTTCTGTCTCTGTCTCAAAAATAAATAAACATTAAAAAAATTTTTTTTTTAATGGAATAAAGATAGAATAAATCCTGGAGACAAGTGATACACAGGGTTGTCAAATTAAGTCCCAGTTAATAGTCACAGACTTGGATTGCCCCACTGGCAAGAAAGAATTAAACTGTATATAAGAAGGTTCAGCATGGTAATCTATGGTTTTGGAAGTAGCACCCAAGTCTTACATTCTGGTCTAGACTGTCTTAGTTACTATATCTGCCCATGACTGGATTAAAGGACTGGTCATGGATCAAATAACTTCTGCTTCATTTAGTTGTGTAAATGACTGTAAAACACTAGGAAAATGTAGAAATAGGTATTAGAGATGATGACATAAGCCATGGTACTTTAAGCTAAATTTTGTAGTAAGATTTGTAATTATGGAGGTAATCTGTGTTTATTTATAATTTTTGAAATGTTTTGCGGAAACTGGGTGGCTCAATTGGTTAAGTGTCTGACATCGGCTCAGGTGAGGATCTCATAGTTCATGAGTTTGAGCCCTACATCAGGCTCTGTGCTTACAACTTAGAGCCTGGAGCCTGCTTCGGATTCTGTGTGTCTCTCTCAGCCCCTCCCTAACTCATGTTCTCTCTCTCTCTCTCTAAAAAATAAACATTAAAAATTTTCTTAAATCAAATTTTGAAATATTTTAAAGACTCTGAAATATAATATTGCCTTGAAGGTTTTTTTTAAAGTTATCTTTATACCTAACATGGGACTTGAACTCACAACCTCGAGATTAAGAGTCACATGCTCTGCCAACTGAGCCAGCCAGGTGCCCCTGCCTTTAAATTTTAATTTGAAATATTTAATAGGTATCAACTATGATTTTAATTGAATAATTTGATTAATTGTTTAATATAAAGGAATTTTTATCATAGTTATAAGTTTGGTTTATTACATTTTCTAATTTGTTTACATGATAGAAAGATTAATTTAGGGGCGCCTGGGTGGCGCAGTCGGTTAAGCGTCCGACTTCAGCCAGGTCACGATCTCACGGTCCGTGAGTTCGAGCCCCGCGTCAGGCTCTGGGCTGATGGCTCGGAGCCTGGAGCCTGTTTCCGATTCTGTGTCTCCCTCTCTCTCTGCCCCTCCCCCGTTCATGCTCTGTCTCTCTCTGTCCCAAAAATAAATAAAAAAAAAAAAAAAAAAAGAAAGATTAATTTAGCTAAGCTTCTAGGTCTGTCCTATTCATCTAAGGTGTCAGAGATCATTAGAGAGGTTAAAATGTTTTAGGAATTTAAATGTGTGGGGGGCGCCTGGGTGGCTTGGTCGGTTAAGCGTCCGACTTCAGCTCAGGTCATGATCTCACGGTTCGTGAGTTCGAGCCCCGCGTCAGGCTCTGTGCTGACAGCTCAGAGCCTGGAGCCTGTTTCAGATTCTGTGTCTCCCTCTCTCTCTGCCCCTCCCCTGTTCATGGTCTGTCTCTCTCTGTCTCAAAAATAAATAAACGTTAAAAAAAATTTTAAAAAAAAATGAAAAAATAAATGTGTGAATGCTATTAACTTGTTACACTTATGAGCTAATTGAACATTAATCAAAAAACAAATGGCATTGACTGCTCTTATTTTTACACTAAACTTACTAGATGTATAAATAGAAGCAAGAGATATTTAAGAGGAAATGAAGGTTTAAGAAAAATCAAGCTTTAAGATTTCCCACTTTAATAATAATACATGCTCTAAGTGTTCCTTTCTACCTCAATTGTCAGGAATTATTTATGCCTCACCCCCTAGTGTTATGCCTCACCCCCTCGTGTCTGTTCAAACTATGAATCTCTCTAGCACAGCAAACTTAATTTAAATATTTTCTTAGCATTTCATGCTCTAAAATTTCAGAGTTGGCAGTTTTCCTCTCAGCTGCTTTACATGGCTCTGATGATGTTTCCCAAGAGATGAAGCTGATGGCTCCTGGTAGGACAGGGATGTGCTGCTTTTGTACAGCTGCTGATGTGAGTTCCAACAACAGCAGTGATACAATTTCTTTGAAATAAGTCCGAAGTCAGACAAGAAAACCACAATATTTTTTCCAAGAATAAAATCTCGTAAACCCCAAATTATCATTAAAGTCCTTATTCTTGGTTTGATGGTTGTTCAATCTTTGGGGAGTGGAGAGGGCATCTCTAAAATGGTGTTTCTCAAATTTTAATGGGCACATGAGTCAGCTCTGGAGATCTCGTTAAGCTGCAGGCTCTGGTTCTGTAGCTCTGGGGTGGGGGCAGGGATTCTGCATTCCTAACAGGTTACCAGGTTTGCCCAAGCTTCTTGTCCACAGAGCATACTTTGAGTAGTGAAGTTGTGAAGGTCAATACCCACCCCCCCCGACGTTTTGTGGCCTTTTAAGGGGTGAAGATTCTCTGTTGGGGGTGGCAGTAATGTGCTTACATGCTAACCTTGAACCTCATATGGCATCACCATATTTGAAGCAATGGCTGTTTCACCACTTAAAGATTTGTTTGTTGAAAAAGCCACTGAAGTTAAAGCAAATCGGTCATTTCCCAACATCTACAGGCTAGTTTGTTAGGAAATGATAAGATAAATGGATATTATTAGGCTTAAAAGTGACAAAATATGTCAAATGCACATATCAAAAAAATTCATTCTGATCATGAGGTAACTGAAGGTATAATCCTTCATTTCAGAAACGTAATATAAACTGTATTTCATAACTTAGAACCATCCCTGAGCAGCAGTTCTGTGGCTCACAGGCCGAGAAGGTATGCTCTAGGTTTCTGTTTTTCTAACTAGCCTGGCAAGGAAACGCTAGGAAAGCTGTGGAGAGCCTGTTTCTCTATCAACACTAGGTGGTGCTATAATACAAGTAAACAGTAAAAGTATATCCAATCCCTTCCCTTACCAGGATACAATTCTTAATGATTTAATTATTCACCAAACTTTGTCTACTTTCTTACAGATTAAAGTAAAAACTGATTTTGAGTTCATTCTGTACAGATAATTGGACATGTTTTAAAAGTTTTCTACTTCTAAGAAACGCTATAGGAAATCTACTGGAAGTTGAATACGGCATATAACTTAATGGTTTTTTAAATGAATGAGCATTTGTGTGCATATGTGTGTTTTAGTTCTTCTTAAATTACATGGGAAAATCTTAATGGTCACAAAGTTTGTGATATATTGGCATACAAAAAAGGTTGTGAAAATCTCTTTCCTTAGAGATCTATAAGAGTAACACAAAACTTTCTATTGATTTGCTGGATTAGTTTCATAGGCCTGCTGAAGCAAGTTGTTAAACTTCAGCAAACAATGCCTAGAAATTATTTCCTGGCACAAGGTCTCTTAGCAGAACAGGAAAGCACTTCCCCAAAGCTGCATGAGTTCTCACCACAAATCCCATGAATCAGGGAGGAGTGACAAAGCAGAGGGAGGATCAGCAAGTTTTCTAGCTGGAATGCCTACTAAATACGTCTTCCAAAAGCATCACTAAGTTTAGGACTGTTTTACACATTCCACAAAGCAAAGAGTAATTTCAACAAAACCTGCCTATTATTCATATCCTACTAAGAATCACTTTAGGGGCACCTGGGTGGCTCAGTTGGTTAAGCTCCCGACTAGGTCAATTCATGATCTCGTGGTTCCTGAGTTTGAGCCCCGAGTCAGGCTCTGTGCTGACAGCTCAGAGCCTACGCCTGCTTCAGATTCTGTGTGTGTGTGTCTCTCTCTCTGCCCCTCCCATGCTCGCTCTCTCTCTCTCTCAAAAATAAGTAAACACAAAACAAAAAGAATCACTTTAAACAAATGCTCTATCTCAGATCACTACCTCAGAAGTAATGATGTTGATAAAGGTGAGATAGGAGTGTTAGAGCAAAGGGGGCAAATCCAGTTACAACACAGGACACTTGGTGACTGGCAAGTCTCTGGAGGCTGTTGTGGTGAGAGGGGAGTTTTGATTAAGAGAAAACAAGAGGGTAAGAGGGTATGGAGTACCTGAGAGAGAGGACAGACAGACAAAGATGGGAGGTGGGAGGCAGTGAACCATAAACAAAAGTCCCATTTTGCCGTTTTACCTTAGGTCATGACAGCACAGGTGTGTGACTTAGCAGAGACCCTTCCTAACACTTGAAATGAACAGGAGAGATGACATCTTCCAGCACCCTGCACAGAAATGTAAATATGAATCAATGAGGTCTCTGCCCTCAAGTGTTTCTGTGCCACACTGACCAGGTGGGCTGACTTTCATTCACTCCATGAAAGGGCAACACATTGTCTCACAAGGCTATGGTATATGCATTGCCTGGATATAGATAGCAAAGCATACAGGGATGAAAATGGAGTCCAATAAGTCAAAAAGCATGGAGTGAGGAACATTTTTCTCATGCAACCAGCTCTTCCTGGTATGTCATTTCATTTCTTCTTCATTGATGGCAGCCATAAATATTAATAGGGCATCTATTTTGCTCATGGTGCCAGGTTTCCTCTTGTACTAATGTTTGAATAGAAAATTCATAAGTCTTTCTAGATTCTAAATGCTATTGCTTGGGTTCCTATTTCATGAGGACTGCCTTATGAGTGCTCCTTTTACTGATTCAGTTTCTCAAAATCGCCCAAATCCAACTCCTTGAAAAGGAGGCAATCATTAGGGTGAGAAGGAGGGAGAAGAAATAGTATCTGCAGCAGAGCCAAGAAGAAAAGGATCGTAATCAGCCATTGAAAAGTCACCTGACAGGGGCACCTGGGTGGCTCAGTCAGTTAAGCACCCAACTTTGGCTCAGGTCATGACCTCGTGGTTCCTGAGTTTGAGCCCCGCATTGGTCTCTGTGCTGACAGCTCAGAGCCTGAAGCCTGCTTCAGATTCTGTGTCTCCCTCTCTCTGCCCTTCCCCCACTCATGATCTGTCTCTCTCTCTCTCTCCTAAAAATAAACATTTAAAAAATTGAAAAAAAAAAAGTCACCTGACAGATGGAGAAAGGCTAGGGAAAGAAAGAAAGAAAGAAAGAAAGAAAGAAAGAAAGAAAGAAAGAAA
>NW_026057582.1:63799504-63885965 GCF_023721935.1 Panthera uncia
AAAGAAAGAAAGAAAGAAAGAAAGAAAGAAAGAAAGAAAGAAAGAAAACTGAAAGCAAATAAAACAGGGAAAATTTAACTTATAATGACAGAAGGAAAGAAATGGAGTTGTGAGCCCTAAAAAAGGTGCAGTGCCTGAAGGCAAGCTCAGGAAGACTGGGGTTCTCGTTGTAAAGCAAAAAGTGTGAAGCAGGAATCATAGACCAACCTCTTGGGATTCTCACCTCTCCCATAACTAAGATCAGAGTACTAGGAAAAGTCACCCAAACAACCAAGGAAAAGAGCCACCTGGCTTTTAAGACAGCACAGTTTAGAGGAGCAGAGATAAGACAAGGTGTCAAAGAAGCAGGGTTGGATTCATCATTCTGACACTCTCTAGTTAAGTGTCCTGGGCCAAATGATCACCTCCTTAAGTCTCCATTTCTGGTCCTGGAGAACGATAATCCTTTTGCTACAGTTTGTGAAAAACCTGATATAAATGTCATTCATTTTTTAAACTTACTATGGAAAATTTCAAACATTCAAAAGTAGAGACAACAGGATAATGAATCACCATGTACCCATTGTCCGGCAATAACAGTTACCAACCCTGGCCAATCTTGCTTCACGTATGTTCCCACCTACTCCTGCTGTTCTGAAGTTATTTTGAAGCAAATCCTAGACATGCTGTCATTTCATCTAAATAATATTTTAGTACATATTGCCAAAAGACAAGGACTCCTTTTGTTAAACACAATGACAATACCCTTATTATACCCCTACAAAATTTAATTCCTTAATATTATCAAATATCCAATCAGTGTCCATATTTCCTCAATTGTCCTATAAACATCTTGTTTGTGTAGCTTGCATTTTGAATCAGGATCCACACAAGGTCCACACACTGATTGGTTAATATGACTCTAATAGCTGTATCAGTCTATGTTTTTTCTTTCCCACTCTCTCTCCCATGTGGGAAGTTTATTGAAGATTCAGTTCTCTGTCCTGTTGAATATCACATTTCACACAGTCTACGTTTTGCTGACTACAACCTCATGGTATGATTTGACACTTTCTCTTCCCCCTTATGTTTCTTGGAAATTAATAGTTAAACTTGATCATATTCCAGTTTCTTTTCCTTCTTTTTTTTTTTTTTTTGGCAAGACTAATTCGTGGATGGTGGTATATAGTTTTGTCAAGAGTTGCATATGGTTGTCTTCCTTTCTGTGATTTTTATCAGCTAATAAAAATCACTGCCAGTAGTCCTCACCTAGATGTTTCTCTAGTTATTCTGACTGGCTAACACATATATTCTCCAGTAGATTCCTCAGTAACCACTCCGGAAACAACATATCCTGGCTTTTGGCAAGTTTCTCTGTGATCTTTATACTTGAAGTGCTATTTGGCTGAATCCTTAGTTCTCAATTTTTTGTTTTTGCTTTTGTTTTTTATTTATTTTTGAGAGAGACAGAGCACAAGTCAGGGAAGAGCAGAGAAAGGGAGAAACAAATCTGAAGCAGACTCCAGGCTCTGAGCTAGCAGCACAGAGCCCAACATGGGGCTTGAAATCACAAACCATAAGATCATGACCTGAGCCGAAGTCGGATGCTTAACCAACTGAGCCACGCAGGCGCCTCTCAGTTTCTTTCCCAAATATCCTAAATATGTTACTCCATTCTCTTCTGGCAGAAAAAAAAAATCATCTGACAAAAATCTAGTGACAATCTAATATTCTTTGCCTTAACAATTACTTGGTTGTTTAGCCTGGATGACCACAGGATTTTTTTCTTCTTCCATTTTTTTCTCCTTTTTATAGTCCAATAGGTTTTAGTTTTCTGGGTAGATTTTTTTTTTTTTTACCTCATTACACATGTAGCACCTTCCAATATGTAATTTTAAATAATTCAAAAATTTATTTCAAAAAGGTTTTCATTAAGTAAAGATGTTTTTATTGGTTCTATTCTACTGTTTTAGTTTTCTTTCTTGGGGATTCCTATTAGGCATATGGGTAATCTTCTTAGCAATCTGCCTGTATTCATTACTTTCCTCAAATCCCTTTTTATGTCTTTATCTTTATTTTTCCTGAGGTGTAATTTACATATAATAGAATTAATCCTTTCTAAGTATATAGTGTGGTAAGCTTTGGCAAATGTATGCAGGAGTGTAACCAAGATAAATATAGCATTTCCATCACCTCAGAAAGTGTTCTCAGGCCTCAGCATGGTCAATTACCTTCTCTTCCCCTCATACACACCTTCCTCCAGCCTCTGGCAACTACTGATCCACCTTCTGTCCTATATTTTGCCTTTTCTAGAATGGCAGTTAAGGGGCGCCTGGGGGGCACAGTCTGTTAAGTGTCCAGCTCATGATCTCATGGTCATGAGACTGAGCCTGTGTTGGGCTCTGCACTTACTGTGGAGCCTGCTCCAGATTCTCTCCCTCTGTCCCTCCCCAACTTGTGTGAGTGTGCACGCATGTGTACTTTCTCTCTCTCAAGAAATAAAAATTGTTAAAAAGTAGAAGATCAGTTAAATGGGATCTTACAGTATGTAGTCTTTTTCTTATTTATTTCACGTAGCATTATGCTACTGAGATTTATTTATGTTAATTCATGTATAATTGATTCATTCGTTTTATTGGTAAGTTGTGCTCCTTTGTGGATAAATGAAAAATTCTATTCACCCAGGTGATGGGCATTTTGGTTGTTTCCTTTTGGCTCTCATGAATATCTTTCCTTCTTTCCATATTCTTTATTTCTTAAGGTATTAATGATCTGTTGTATTTATTTGCCCTTGTGTTCCTTCCTTTTAGTAGAGACTTCATTCCTGAACTTTTTCCCTTGTATTTCTAATTCTTCCCTGAGTTTTTCATGTCTCAAAATCTACCTTCTCCTTAATCACCATACTTCTAAGTTTTTCTAATTATGATCCATGTTTGTATTTCATAGCTTCCCTCATTTTATTCAACTGCCTTTGGCTCAATTGGAAATATTAAGTATCATCTTCATATGTTTTGTGGGCACATCTTTCTGGCATGATTTCATTCTCTGTGAAGATGTTAGTCTGCTCCTTACTCTCTTTTTAAAAAAAATTAGTAATTTTGTATAGTAATCAATCTTCTCTGTTGTTCATTTTCTGTATTACTATTATGGCTAATAATAATACTTTTAAAGACATTTGGGATAACAAATAATATATGGAAATTTACTAAGAAAGGAATATGTAAACTAAGTATAGCATCATCAACACATATAATTATATGGCTTCTGTTATCTGTGGAAAGTAGGTAACATTATTACTGTCCCTGAATTTTATTAAGTCAGTATTTATCCTTACTTTACCGAAAAAGAAACTGATACACTAGAAATTTAAAAGCTTCAAGTTAACAATAGGGCAATATTATAATACAAGGCTCTTAATTGCCAGGCTATATATGAAGATGTACATAACTGGAATGAAAATTCATTATTCTAAACTGAAAAATTATCTTTTCTAGTTAGATTTTTCTCTGCCTAGGGGTCTTTTAAAAAAAATGAAAGCAAATTTGATATACTGACTACTAATATAGCATTAGGGTAGTAGAAGAATTACCATTTTGAATAAGGTAACTTTCTTCTATATACTTTCATGTATTTGTCAAGGTGTTTTATTTATACTAACCTTGATATCAAGTAGGCAGACTGAACAAGATGTGACTTTGATCACTGGAGAATCTCTGTAGCAAAACTGATAGAATCTCCAGATAGCAATGTAAATAATTGTGAGTTACTAAAATGATGACTAGGTCAGTCTTGCAAAGTTGGCTGGGGCATGGGACCTGGGCAGGGGTTGGGGGGCTAGGGAGTAGGTTTCAGGTAAGTGAATGGAAGAGAAATGTTTAAATTTTCTATTTTGACATAATTTGGGTCCCAATTATAAAACTAAGGTTTGTGGCCTCTGAACAGAGATAAAAAATGCCAACAGGAATAATTCAGAAATTTCATGTTTATGACGTAGACAAGAAACATGTGGTCTAGAGACCAGGCCCTATCTGTGCAGCTTCACCAGACACCTGAACTTTATCAGAATGTCAACCCGAGCAGCACACAGGGAAGAATTTCAAGTGTGATTATCACACAAATATCTCTGTTTGGTTTCACTCTCTTGTCTACTACTGTGTCGAGATCCTGAAGTTGATCCTAGATTAACGAGAAGCTTGGGATTTCTGAGTTTTACCTGCCCCAGCCCAGAGCTGAGAGCTAGGTGGAGAGATGTGCTTTCACTATATGTGATACATAGAGAATTTTCAAGTAGCCATGGCAAGTTTCTAATTTTGAGCTGCCTTCACTCCACACCAGGGCCATCTGAGCACCAAACTGAGAAGCAGGTAAAACTGAGTTCAGAATCCTCATGACCTCACCTGATACTGCTAAAAATGCTCTTTGCCGGGGCAGGGGATGAGGAGGGGGGTATTCAGCCCTTCCCCTCCCCCACTTGATCAATACTTACCTCTTCCATAGTGAATTTCCTAAAGCCTTACTCAGTAGATAAGGACCTCTTCAGTAGATTAATTCAGTGGTTCCTCAACCTTGTCTTCACCAAGAAACCTCTCATTAACCCTCATTATATCTTATCCTTTCCCACCATAAACCCCATGTTTTGAAAGATTATTCTTGTTGGACAAGATAAATTTATTTAGAAAATATTATTTTTCCATTTTTCCTTTTACTCAATTACAAATACAAATGTTTCTCAGAGCTCCCTAACAAAATGAGATAAAACATGTTTGTTACTTCATTGGTTTGATAGAATTTCAGATAGAAGGCAATTAAAAATCAGTCTGTAAAACCATATCACAGATAAATGTACAATTTCCATCAGGCTTTTTGAAGTTTTCAAAGTAGTTTGAAGAGTATCATCTGTTGGGAAATTACAGATTGAAGATCATTGATTTTCTTCACATCAAATTATTTCTCATAATGTGTTATACCCTTCTCTTGGGGAACATAATATCTTTGGTTAAAATGTATATAATTATCAGCACTAAGGAAGTAGTAGCGAGTCCATTAAAGAGTTATATTTGAGGTCCCTGGACATGATCCAATTCTCTGACTCTGGTCGTGACCAGCCCTGTTTGCCACCCACAGACACATGACAATTTAAGGTACTTATTTTGGAACAGATATGTTGACCCAGCCATTTACAAACATTATTAAACCATCATAAAAGCTTGGTTAGTTATATTTTACATCCACCAAAGTTATTTGTTTCAATTTGAGAGCATAATTCATTTTGAAAGTCTGCTATCGGCTCTGTGTTTTTGTTATTTGATATTGAAACAAAGCAATCTTCCATTTTTACTTCTGAAAACAGTTGGTGATTTTTTTACATATTATTATAGCTTTTATTCTGATTTTTTGGTTTTTGTAAAAAGAAGAAGTTTTTAAATTTTTTTAATGCTTATTTATTTTTGAAAGAAAGAGAGTGCAAGCAGGGGAGAGGCAGAGAGAGAGGGAGACAGAGAATCCCAACCAGGCTCTGTGCTGTCAGTGCAAAGCCCAGCATAGGACTTGAACTCACTAACCATGAGATCATAACCTGAGCTGAAGTAGGATGCTCAATGGACTGAGCCACCCAGGTGCCCCAAAAGAAGAATTTTAATCTCTACTGTTTGTTCTTTTTGAAGTCAAAATCAAACATGTCTGGGAAGTAAAGATGATATTCCTATGTTTTTTCTTCATTTTGAAGGTTTACCAAATGAAATACTATGGCACTATTTGGCATTCAAAGACTGTTCATCATTAAAATTAAACCATGGTTAATGTGGCTTTTCATATAAAGCATTTCGATAATAACTAGACCAATTTCCAGGGACCCTAACAGCCTTAGCACTAGTATATTGTATCTGCTTTATAGTAAAATATTCTCATTCATCTATCACATCAAAATAAAATATTAATCCTTAGTCACTTTTACATTTTTGAAATGCATGTGTATCACTTTTCCCTACATATGCTCCTCCACCACTGAAAAAGTAGAAATAAAACAAACAAAAAGCCCCAAACATTTCCCCTTAAAAAATGAGGTATCCCTTACTCTCATCAAAGTGGCCACTCCAGAATGTCCTGCTTTGACCATCACCTCTCCCACCAACCCATTTTATCTAGAGAAATGAGCAGTCAGTCAGCAAACTCAATCATTTGTTTGGGATTTATACTTTGAGTACTTCCAAAGTAGGTTTGGGGCAGGTTACAAATGTTATGTAATTAAAAAATAGGACAGTCCTGATAAAAGCAGATCAGAGTCTCTTAAAGGAGATAAAGGGGACAGAAACTATAAAGCTCACCATTTTTATACCCAAGTATCAACATCACAAAGGAAAATTTTGGAGTGAACCAGTTTTGCTTCAATAAAAAGGAGAGGGCAAGCAAATTTATTTTCCAGAAATAACTTCTTGGGATTTTTAGCCAACCATGTTTGAGGACAACTTGGCAAATACCTGAGACTCTCTTCCAATGGATAATTCTCATATCCACATCATTCAATTGCTACATATTCAAGAAAAACACTATTCACTTGCTCTATATTCAAGAAAAACACAAATCTTTAAATCAAAAAAGAAGGAAAGCAATTTAACATAAGGAAGCATTTATGTTGGGGCAAATAACCCTAATCCATTCCAAATCTATAATTATATGCCTTTTTAACTACAGAAAAAAAGAAATGCGAAAAAAAAAAAAACCCACAAAAATCCAGCTGTTTAAACACCTACAAATGTCTATTATCTTCATCTTTTCATCTCATGTAAAAATCAAGTTTTCACTGTAAGTTATCTCCCTATTGGTCTGTTCCAGCAAACCATTAGTACTTACACTGTGTTGCCTCATCTTCTAATACTTTATATCAGCAAGTACAAGACCAAGTATTGTCATTTATGGAAAGCCCTTTGATATGGGAGTCACGCACAGCCACAGGAGCAACTATGCTTTGCATGGAAAACGTGTGAGTCTTTGGCTCCTGAAGAAGGACTAGCACTGTCACTGAGTTGCAATTCAGCGCACAACTCACTGAAGGTGGTCTGCCCTTTCTAGATTTAAGAGTTCTTACTCTCTTCCTTAGAAGACCCATATGCAAATAGGATGACAGCCATCAACCTTAATTTCTCTAAGTTATTTATTGCCAGCAGTTATTGCACATTCAAGAAAAAAAAATGCCAGTGAGAAGAGAAATCCTGAGGGAGACAACTAGGCACACACACTGAGGGACTGGACTCTGAAGGCATGTTCAGACAGTGGAGTGGGTGGGGGAGGGGTGGTACTGGCCATATGGCTGGTTTTGCAGGCTGATCAAAATCCTCCACATAACTTGCAGCTCTCGTACTTATGGTTTCTTAAGTAAAGTCATAAATTAAGGTATCAAGGTTGAGTACGAAAGATGAGTTAAAGACAGGGACTCAGAGCTTCCTCAATTTGTTTCTAAGCAGTGCTAAGTTAGATGTCATTCATGGGACAGATTTTATTCGTAATTTGGCTTACAGAGCCTGAAAAGTTCTATTATCACTACAGGAATTTCAAATTGCTGACAAGCATTTGGCAGCCTGACTCTCAAATAGCCCAGTTAGCCTATACAAGCATTTATTTCAAGAATTAATTTCTAGATATATATTAGTTATCAAAATGGATTGCAAGACTGACTTAAACTTCATCTGAGGGATAGCAAAGACCCTGCTATCTCCTGCCTACATCATTTAGAGCTGCAGAATGTAGAGGAAAGGATTCTGGCTGGAGGATCAGAAGACTGGGGTCTAACCTAGATCCTGCCCTTGTCAACTGTGTAAATCTGAGAACTCATTTAACTTCTCTGGGCCTCTCCTTTCTCATCTGTAGAATGATGAGTAGGATTGGATGATCTCTTAGGTTTCACCCCCTTCTAACATTAAAATAAAAATTATTCCACTTCTGTAAATGTTTCTGTATGGAAAATCTTACCTTCATACTGATATGTGTACAGCAATAAATGATATTTCTGAGGCCAGGGGTCCCATTCCCATGATGAAATGTTCAAAGGCATGTTCTCTCCACCACTACTGCCACCTTTATTCCTTATTTGGGGTGTTCAACTAGACTTCAGAGGATTAAGGGTCCCTGGTGTCCATATTTACAATCAACAGATATTTTAATAATATGAATATCATACAGACACACTTTTCCTTTTATTTGTTTAAAGTATTCACAAATATTATTCCATTCCTAGTAACTACCTAGTGAGGCAAGTGGTATTATTTTGAATAGAAAAATTAAATGTGACTTAGAGAAGTTAAGTGACTTGCTCTAGTAGATATGAATGCTTCTTTCACAATTAACCAAGGGAATGTTTACAGATACAGTGTCTGGAGGGCAGCTCTGCAATATGTACCAAAACGTAAAACGTGAATAGCCTTAACCAAGCAATTGAAATTTTAAATATTTTGGACAACTACAAAAAGATACATGCTCAAAGGTAATGAACACAACACTTTTTATAATGGAGAAAAAAAAGAAGCAAGCTATATGACCGTCAATAGGAGACTGGACAAATAAATTAAGGCACATCCAGGCAGTGGATTACGATGCAGTATTAAAAGTGATAGCATACAGCTATAGTTACTTAAGTGGAAATACAGACACAACTTACCCTTGAATTAAAGAAAAGAGGTGAATAAAGTACAAGTTAAAACATCAATCCAAGGTCCAATACTACTTCTGCAATTATGGAAAAGTCTGCTGCTATCAAATACAGTTGCTGCTAACTACACTTAAAGTGTGGCTAGTGAGGCTAAAGAACTGAGTTGTTTTTTGTTTGTTTGTTTGTTTGTTTGTTTTTTACTTCTATTTAATTTTAACGAATTTAAGTTTAAATATCCATTGTGGCTCATGCTACCATACTGGACAGCTTTATAGACACTGATGTTGATTTTATGACTATGTGTTACTTTATAATCAGAAAAAAATACAAAATGTTTTGTTTAAACATCACACCTGTGCCTAGAAGACACAGAAATAAATTACTCAACAACAGGTTTATCTAAGGAGCTGCTATGTCTGCAGCATGAGACCCCAGTCTATGTTTTACCAGCGTACTTTCCACACCTAAACGTGATTGTGCTTATTTGGCAAGTTTCCTAGATACCAGTTCACATACTAGCAAATAAATAGCTTTTATGCCAAGAAAGCTATGCCCTTTGTGCTAGTTATGCAGAATAGACCAGAAAGAAAGAGTGATAAAGTGATAAATGGAAAGAAGCAGAAAATAGAAGCTGGAGCACTGAAAGTAAGGCCAGATTTTTTTTTTTTTTGAAAGGATGATAAATTATTCAACTAACTGAATGGATTTGTACTGATCAGGAAGTTCATGTTTTCTCCTTACAAATATTGATTACATCAAAATGTACTACAGCAACAAAATATCTTATTTTCTCATATATCTAGATCTATATTAGTTATCAAAATGGATTGCAATATACCAGCCAGTATAAAATTTAGTCTTAGATAATCATGCAAACCAGCAAAAGGCTAAAGAAAGGATGTTTGTTTGTTCACAGGTATTTCCAGACTCCAATCTATTTGCAAATCTAAAGCAACATTTTCCCCTGAGGGAACTATTTTTTCCACTACTGGATTATGAGGTAGATAAAACATCATCCCTCTCCTCATTTCTGTTTTTCTTAACATTATGCTATTATCAACAAGATACAGTAACCATATTCTTATAGAAGGCTTTTTGTCCCTGTATTTGGAATTTAAAGATGCCTTCTTACAGACATAATTGGCCAAAACTGCATCCTCCCCATATTCCACATTTTAGGAGAAGAAAAACAAATCCTGAAAAAGGACATTGAAGGAAGTAGAAAACTTTGGCATAAATCACTTACTACATCTAAATCTACATTATTTTGTAAAAATGATGTTCCAAGTGATAACCTCAAAAGCTGCAATACCTTTAATCCTGAAAAAGATTTAGGTATGTTCAGTACCATGAGCTTGAAATTTGGGAAGGAAGTGTGCTAATATACTGTAGAACATTTTTTAGCATAATATAAAATCAAATTTGTTTTTTTATTTCATTCTGTTAACTAAAAATATCAAATTAAATATGTCCTGCCCCTTGTGGGTCTTAAGGCTATATTGTGTTTTAATGGCAAAAAGCAAATTATAGAAGAGCGTATTATAATTGGAATGTATATAATTCCTTCAACCATAACGCACATACACATACTTTGCCTATTCACCCTGCCACAGTCACAAATGCAGTCAGCAGTGTTTAGACTGGGAAATAATAATCATAACCAGAACTACTAACATTTATGTACCACCTGAGAGATTTCAAAGTTCTTCCAAAGGAAGTTCTTACTTAATTTTTATAATAGCCTTCAGAGGTAGATATTTATAGTTAAGGAAATTAAGGCTCATAGAAATCACTGAATTGCTTGGAACCTCACTTCCAGTAGGTAGCAGAGACCAGATCAGAACCAGGCCCACCATCTCCAAATTCGAAGGGCTTTCCACTCTGCCTCACTCTGAGCAGTGGGCCAGAAGGAAGGAAGGAGGCATGAGGGCAGTGGTGACAACGGATTGTCACTGATTTGAGAAAGTTCCATTCCAGCATTATTAAGCTGGTTGATACGAAGGAGGCAACGAGCTTTGATTGTTTCCAATATGCTTCTGAAATCTCTGAGGCAGCTTGAACTAAATGAGCCACCATCACGAAAAGGGACTGGGGTATCTCAATTTGCCCTGTAAACTCTAGAAGACAGCCTCAACTCTGTTTTCAGAATGCCTTCAACTGTCTTAGCAGTTACTCCCCATGTGCTCAGAATCTAGTTTCTTCTGCTTGAATTACATTAGCAGTCCTGAGGCTATATGACTCAAAGACTCCCCTCACCAGCAAGGCCTCTGTCTGAAGCCACTCCCTTCCATCTCCTCTCCTCCAGAAACAAGCCCAGAACCCTCTCCGCCACCAAAAAACATTTTTTGAGAAAGCCTCTGGTATGTATTCTTGATGTGAATGTAAGCCAATACATTATTTATCCCAATGACATGTATATTTAATGCTTTATCTATAATTATAGAAAGAAAGCCTTTGTGAGGACAGAGAAAGAGCAGTCTGGGAAGCAAATTTTTCAAGGTGAAGATCTCCCCTGCTATTCCATTATCTTTCTGGGAATGGGAGCCTCCCCCAAAGTCCCTGACATTCATGCACGTGGAAAAAAACTAATGCAAATGAGAATCCAGGTGGAATCAATTATGCATTTTCCATCTCCCTCCTTCTCTCTCTGAATCTCCGCATTCTGAAATCAAGAAAAAGTGAATTGAAAGAGCAGTATGATATATTATACTAGAGAAGTTAACTTGGAGTGCCCACGAATGGGTTTCAAAGGGTCTCTTGAAATAGTATGCAAAATATTTTGGGCATGTGTGTGCAATGTCTTGAGAAGACAGTTTATAGTTTTAACATATTTTCAAAGAAAATGTTAATCTACAAATGGTTAACAGACTTTAGGATTATAAAGACTCAGCTTCTATTCCTAGCTTTACCACTTGACCACTTTCTAGCTGTAGGACCTTAGGCAAGTCAATTAACCTCTCTGTGCCTCAGGTCCTGCACCAGAGGTCCAGGTGCTACTGTAAGGATTAACTGAGAGGCAAACCACTCTGAGGAAAGCAAAGCATAAATGCTAGGTAACTGGCTAGTATTGTTACTAGCAGAGTAAAGGACTTGAGGAACTTCAAGAGCAAACAAGAGTCCCGATCCAGACACAGAAAGAGGAGATTGTGGGAGCAGAGCCACAGACTTGCAGGATTTACAGCTTGCTCAGAGTGTGCCTGGTGATTCTGCAAAATGTTAGGACTGGAAGGAGCCCTGTAGTTACCTCTTTTTACAAATGAGGAAGCCCAGAACAGGGGAGCACTGCCGCATCATAAGGTTAGTGTCAGAACGTGGACACTGGATTTGGTTCTACTCCAGGCGGTTGAAAACAAAGAGAAGCTGCCATTGAGGTACCACTGTTATCCAACTACAAACAGAAGCCATTCAGCCTCACCTGATTTATAGACATTGTGCCTCCCTTGTGAGAGGACCTTTGGTCCTAGGCATCATTAATCAAGATGTCAGTGCATTTCATTTCTAGTTCCTCCCCCTTTGCTCTCCTTACTACAGGAAAAGCAGGGTGTGGGTAGATGTGTGACTGATTTATGTCAGTGCACCTGTTTTAACCTTTGAAACCAAAACTCCTGCTACAGGAGGTATTCAAGTGAATGTCGTGAGGGAGCACATTTCCATACCAGCTCTCATTTGGATGGAGAATGGATGGAAATGAATATTAAGCTGTATATTAAGCTTGGACAAGTAGCCCAAGATGGAGAGATTCATAATTCCACTTCCTCTCAAACGTGAATATGTGTTACACTGGAGATTTATTAGAACTGAACTGATAAAAGGCTTGCAAAGGACTCAGAGATTTAATTTGGCCCAAACTTTGGGTTATATTAACTGGAGTTTCTTGTCTTTGAAGGAACTTAATTAAGGTTACTTCATCACTCCATTCTTATTAAGAAAAATGTCAAATTTTGTCCTGAGTTAATTCCAACAAAATTCTGTTTGTTTCAACCAAGCCCTAACCCCAAAATTTCTGTGAACAATTATACTAATTTAAAAATGCTTATGAACATATTTTATTATTTCACTGAAATATCCTTGGGAAGTTATGGTTTCCCTGGCATGCTAATTGCATGTAGAGCAGAAAGAAAAGTTAAAAAGGATAATGTGAGGATTTAGTCAACTGGCTGACCAAAAATGTTCGCAATTTTATACAAAAGAAATGGGAGAAATTTCCCTTAAAAAACTTTTAGATTTCTTTGAGTAAATTAGAAAACAACATATGAGGGGCACCTGGGTGGCTCAATCAGTTGAGCATCAAGCTCTCGATTTTTGCTCAGGTCATGATCTCATGGTTCATGGGATCAAGGCCCCCTTTGGGCTCTGTGCTAATGGCACAGAGCCTGCTTGGGATTCTCTCTCTCTGTCCCTCCCTCTCTCTCCAAATAAATAAATAAACTTTAAAAAAAAGAAAGAAAGAAAAGAAAACAACATGTGAAAAAACAAATAAGAATGCAAGATAGCAAACCCTGGCCCTAAATTATGGATCAAGAGAACAGGGGCTGAGCAGCACAGGCTGAGAGCACCAGAAGGGTTTTATAGTGGAGAGAAGAGTTGTGTGCTAGGTCTTAGATCACAGATCACTGATCACTTAGATCACTTAGATCACAAACTTAGATCACTAAGTTTGATGTGGACGAGAGTAGCTGTGAATCTAGAATTGGTGCTGCACTGTCCAGCTGGCATCATGATATAAGGGAAACACAATGATTTACATTTTTTTTCTATCTTTGGCTACAAAATCTAGAAAACTATCAATAACAGACCAAAGGAAATGAAAGAACTTAAATTTGATGAGAAATAAAATAGACTACATTTGCTTTTTAAAATAAAAGCAGAGATCATAAAATTTTATTAAATGCATAGTCTTCATAAAATCTTGTGCTTTAAGCATCAGTAAATTTGTTCTGGAAACCTGCAACACATTTATGGAATTGCATTTTAAAAGATGTGCTGAAGTTTAGAATAACCATGTTAAACAGTTATGAAATATTTATTCTTATTTATGGTCCTGTGGGAGACAAAATTATAATTGTGTGTAGATCTGTAGGAAAAACTAAGCCCAGTAACTTTAAAACCTGAAACAAACAACAGTAACAAAACAAATGTCCACCAGTTCTGACATGAACATTCACTGGTTTTTCTAACTGAATACATTCTACATTATCTACAACTTAATTTATAAAAGTTTAAAAAGAAATACTATTTAGAGAGATATAGACACCTCAGGTTTATAACTAATTAAGAAGAGATACATATAGATCACAAGAAGCAGAAAAGAGAAAAAATGAAAAGGAAAGCGTGTAATCATATGCACAAAAAATAATGTTCAGCTACTGTATTAATTATGCAGAGGTTAGATTCCTTTTGGTTTATCTAGCTCATTACTTATTGTAGAAGACCAGAATCCAACAGATAGATAATATACACCCCAGGGAAAACTACTAGAGTTCACATATTTAAAGAAGAACCCAGCAAATCAAGTCTACATGCTGTTTAATAGTTTTTGCCACGATAATGACAAAATCACCCACTTATACAAATCCTACATTTGTCTACAAAACATAGTACAAAAAAAAAAAAAAAAAGAATTGAAGATACCTCAACTTTGAATGTCTCCTTACAGGAACTATTCTTTAATGACACCAAGCTTTTATTACCAACACGATTTACCTTTAAATGTTCATTGACGCATGATTTTTAGAATTGCAAATAGAGTTTTGAGGTAAGGGTCTTCCCCCAAGTCATATCCCTAAAGTGCAAAGTGTCCGGGATGTTCTGTCAAAGGTCAAATGAAATGCAAACATGCATGCCCTCAGATTTCCAACAGAGATATGGAAACTAACTCTCCCTTCATAACACCTGCTAATTATTGACAGGTCTAAGTATATCAATTTGCATTCAATGAACCAAACATTCAAAGGAAATATATTTTATGCTAACATAAGCTGTATATCAAGCTTGGACAAGAGGAGAAAATAGGATTCCTCATAATGGCTAGAGTATTAATAACTCAGATTGAAGGCTGTGTCTACCACCATGCTACAGTGGGTACCATATGAAAATAAGGGGAGAAAGTACAGAAGGAGTGACCAAATTGACCTTCAAATTGCCTTCACCCCAGATAATATTTCAGCTGCAATTCAAAGGATGTGTAGCTATTTTCATACAGACAGAAGTTTGGGGTAAAGAGTGAGGTGATTTCCCAGGGAAAGAGAAACCATGTTCCAAGACATGGATTTCTAAAAGGGCTTAACTTTTTAGAGGTGCAGGAAAGGAAATGTCAGAAGACACAGTGGGCCAGCTGGGTCCAGACTGTGAAGTAACTTATGAGCCATGTCCAGGCATTTGGACTTTATCTAGGAGGACACCTGAAAGCTAAGGCAGGTAAACATTGCAGTTAAAATACTTTTTCTTTTTTTTTTTAAGTTTATTTATTTTGAGAGAGACTGCACACAAATGCAAGCAAGGGAAGCCCAGAGAGAAAGGGAGAGAGAGAATCCCAAGCAGTCTCTGCGCTGTCAGTGCAGAGCCCAATGTGGGGCTCAAACTCAAGAGCTGTGAGATCATGACCTGGACCAAAATCAAGAGTTGGACACTTAACAGACTGAGCTACCCAGGCACCCCTATAGTATTTTTTCAAACAACATTTAATTCCTAGTTATTTCCAAGATGGGGGCATAGACCATGCATAAAGGAGGTAGTCTCCTATGTGGTGTTATTTGAAGAACTCTGTCTCCACCTTGTCACTAACGCCTGACTCCCACAATTACAGACAGAGGTGGATGCCTTTGGCCAGTGTGATAATATTCCCACCGCAAAAGAAAAAGTTTGAGCTGCAGCCACTGTTAACACTGTAGTTTGAATTACTTTATAGGGTATTTTGACAGAAATTCGGTTTCTAGAAGAGAGGAAACTGCAAGAAAGCACTGAAGACTTTCTTTTTTTATATAAGATCTTTTAAAATGTTTATTTATTTTGAGAGAGAGAGAGAGAGAGAGAGAGCGAGCATGGGAGGGGTAGAGAGAGAGACAGACAGAATCCCAAGCAGGCTCCGCACTGTCAGTGTGGAGCTCGATGCGGGGCTCGAACTCACAAATTGTGAGATCGTGACCTGAACCAAAATCAAGAGTGGGATGCTTAACTGACTGAACCACCCAGGCATCTCTGAAGACTTTCTTCATAATTTGCCTAAGGTCAGTTTCCCTCCTTGTGAACCAATTCTCTAGCAGCTATTATACTCATTCCCTCTTCCTCAGGAGAGGAACAGATCACTTTTCACTTTCATTTCATATATTCCTTTTCCAGTTAATGATGTATTTGGCAGATTTGCTGCATTCAAATAATGAAGAAAATTGGTGCATTAAGTTATCATAGAACAATGGAAGCAGCTACTCTAAAAAGCCCACTAATAACAGTCACACTGCTAAAACGAACACCAGAGAGATTTCTATTCTGTTCCTTTCTATTCTATTCACATTAATACAAAGAAATACAGCCCTCAGCCCTAACACAAAGTGACAATAGACATAGCAGTTCAATTTGAGCCTGATGAGGGCAAATTCAGTGGCAGAGTACCAGTCGCCTCTGACTCCCAAGTGGCCTCTCTGGGCTTGCATCAGCCACCTGGTCTGATGGACTTTTTCTTGCTTCCCACTTTCACCACCCTTTGTCATTTACCAAACAATCTTATAGCTGTGTCACATCTCTCCCCTTTCCAGAGCACCCTGCACATACCCGTAATCTCATTGTAAGACATAGGTTTTTACCATTTATTCCTTTGTAGATGTTTTTATGACTACTAGATCAAGTCCAGACTCCTCTGAGGCATTCAAAGTATTTATGGTCCTTCAAAATGTGTCTCCACTAACTTCAATAATATGTGTCATTCATCATTCCCTGGCTCCAGGGAAAAGAAGCCCTTCGGTCTTTCATATTCAAAGCACTCTTTGCTCAGGCAATATCCCCTGCTTATACAAGGCAGCCATGGAAAGCTGTGCATGTGGTAGACTGCACAACTTCCAAAAAAAGGTGCCATTTATACATAGCCTGTACAACTATAGGTGGGCAGCCCTGTGCCTGGACTTCCCTATAAAATAATTTCTAATTCAAAAAGTTATATGAATTAAATGAGAGAGAAATATTTACTCTATTTGGATTTGGTTTTTCTTTTGTTTATAAGAATTTTAAGAGAATAACATTGATACTTTTAAAACATACAGGCTGGTATCTGGCATGGATTTATTCCTTTCCCTATCACTGTTTTTACTGACTTTATGAGGTCACTTGACCTCAAAAAAGTCATGTAGGAGTCTTTGCTCCTAAATCAGTTACTCTGAATCTCTGGGTTTTTTTTTTTGGGGGGGGGGTGGCATGTGGGGGAGGAAAGGGATCAAATGCATTGATCAAGAGAAATGAATCCAAGAGCCCTTTGCTCAAAATCATCTTCCAAGGGTCATCAGCTCTAGCTTGTACTGGAATCACCTGAGAAGTCTTTAAAATGACTCATGCCTAGGTCTAAACCCAGATTCTAATGTATCTGTCTGGAGCATGGCCTGATAAATGGGTTTGTTTGTTTGTTTTTTTTTAAGCTTCCAAAGAGATTCTACTGTGCGGCCAACGATAAGAAACACTGTCTCTATGCATGCCATACCTGGAAATCAATTGATTTCTTAACATTTCTCATTAAAGATGTCTATCGCTTGTTCCACCCACTTCCATGCTAGAATACTAGTAATTCACAGCTTGGAATCATTTCACTTTAGTTAGATCACATGTTTACCTCTTTGGGATATAACATTTTGAAGGGGGCAGAGTGGGAAAAGTAGCGGCAAATAATGAAAAGAAACAAAAGAAACAAGTTCTCTCCCTAGTTCTGGGTAGCTGTGAACACCCCTAACTCAAAGGGACCCCAGGATTTCATTTACATCCCACTTCAAAACTCTCACATTCCTGCTGGTGATGAATTAAAATACCAATAGTTTAGATCTTCTTCTTAATTAAAAAAAAAGAAGACGAAAAACAATGAGCCCCCACTCTCAAATCCATTCATCTTAAACATCTAATACAAGAAAGCCAGAACTTATTGCCCTATACTTTATAGCCACCAAAATTTCTCACAATGTAGAAGGGTATGAGACCACTGCACTAAAGTAGAAAGAATATTCAACTTAAGAATCTTTTTGAGTATGGTTTGGCTTTTCTTGAGCATGGTTTGATTCCCAAGCTGATCAGCTTCTAACCTTTCTAAGACTCAACTTCTTCATACATGAAAGGGGATTATGGTAAGGATTAAATAAAATATTGTAAATAAAAACTCCTGGTTCATATCAGCCATTCAGTGAATGCTACTGAACTGAAAACTCTCTAGGCAAGGAAAGACAGTTAACTAATATCTTGCCTCTGGTGCACTGCTCCTACAAACACCTAATCCGCTGAGTTAGGTGATAAGTGAAAGCTGATAAGTAGTGTTGCTCAGTGATAGTTCATCCTGGAATTATTTTATTTTATTTTTTTAATTGAAGTATAGTTGACATACAATGCGACATTAGTTTCAAGTGTATGAAACAGTGATTCAGCATCTCTCTGTGTTATGCTATGCTTATCATGAGTGTAGCTACCATCTGTTACCATGTGATGCTATTATAATACCATTGACTATATTCCCTATGCTGTACCTTTCATTCCCATGACTTATTCATTCCATAACTGGAAGACTGTACCATACCAACAGTATTTTAAACCCCCCCTTTTTTTAAGTAACAAATCCCAGTAAGACTTCTCTAATCAAAATAATGTGTTTCTTCAGACTTTTCTCACTGGTCTCACTTTCAAATCCTTTTATGGTATTTATTACCTCTCTCTAAACTCTGTTTTCATGGTTTCTTTCAAATTATGAAGTCTATAATAATCCTCATTTTCCATGCTACTATTGCTAATTAAAAATCATGCAGCTGGGGGTCGCCTGGGTGGCTCAGTCAGTTAAGCATCTGACATCAGCTCAGGTCATGATCTCACAGTTCGTGGGTTTGAGCCCCTTGTCAAGCTCTGTGCTGACAGCTCAGAGCCAGGAGCCTGCTTCAGATTCTGTGTCTCCCTCTCTCTCTGCTCCTCCCTTGCTCGTGCTCTGTCTCTTTCTCTCTCAAAAATAAATACTAAAAAAAATTTTTTTTTAATTACACAGCTGGGAAATCTGGTAGACTTATTGGGCCACCTTGACAATTAATGTTCCCATCCTGAGCTCTAAATACATTAGTGTATGTGAGTAAGGCTCATATATACTCGAAAATTTTCCATAGTAGTATGTGTCAGAAGCTACCAATGTTAATTTTTCCATGTTGCCCTTCCTAAATCTTAACCAAGAATACTGACTTGTAGTAGGAAACATGTGCTAGATCTGAGACTTTTAGATCATCTCCCAAAATCATGATGAAAATATATTAACCAGTCAACAAGCAAAAAGTATTTATTTAGCACACAGCCAGTTTTCTAGCATTGGATGTGTGAGCAGGGAAGTGGGGAGATATTTATTCCAAGATTGAGATGAATTTTCCACATAATCGGGTGTCCCGAATATCTAAACTTAGCTTTTCAAACATTAAACACTCTTTTTATTTCATCCATTTTTATTGGTCAATGACACCAAACACTTTTTCATAATCTAGGCACTAACCATAGGAAAAACTTGTCCACTGATAAGCACCATACTGAAGCCACACTCCCAAAACACTAGACAATGAACATCCAGCTTTCCTGGGAAAATACCCTCCGAGGAATTCACATCAACCATATAAGAAATTCCAGCCACAAATCTGGGCTTGGGGAAGTCAAAACAAAGTAATATCTTTATACCTAGCAACAGAAAACTCAGCTCTATTTTCTAGTTTCCTGGAATTTGGAATATGCTTTTGGGATTGCCATTTTAACGTACATTTCAAGTTGGTCATATTAACATTAAAATCAGAATCCTTCAAGCTCCAAACTGTTAATGTCAGAACTTTAGTTTCATTCAGGGTTCCCTTTATGAAGAATTTCTGAGAATCCTAGGGCATATTTTAGATGTGCCCAAGAATCAACCCTGGCTGCTGCTCAGTCATGGCCAGCAGACCCAGCACTTCACAGCTGCCACTCTGAAACAACCTCTGCCACCTCCAGCAGACTTCAGCTAATTATGCTCCAGTAGTGGGAGAAAGAGAACACTCCTTCCTCTACACCTGCTGTACAAGAGGAGGGAAGAATTTCAGGCAGAGAGTCAGCTGACGCAGGTCCTCCAAGTCACCTCCACAACCTCTTCCCTTCCCTGGGTCCTCACACCGCCTGGCTGGCTGCTCAGGATGGATCCAAGAGTCAGAAACACACTTTACCACAAACTACCACCCCCCTCCCTATGCTCCCTCCTGCACTAGGACAGACCCCTGGCCCCATGATGAGGGTGAATTCTCTCCTAAGAGCTCCCTCATCCTAGGACCTCCATCACTTTCAGTCCATCAGGCCCATCTGATGTGCCAACTTCAGCTACAGAGAGAATTCAAGCTTTTTTCTTCCAGCAAGCCCTCCAGACCCCACGTGAGTCACTGGGTATCTGGCTCAACTCCAGATATCAGGCACATCTCAGTCTGGATACAGCCCAGTCAGAACATCTTGTAAACAGAGTCTCTGTTTAATGTTCTAACTTTGAGAACCAGGCCCAAATCCAAGAAACAGACACAAACTTCATTTGGAGGTGGCTGAGAGCACAATTTATCTAAAGTAGGTTGTTTGGAGGAGCTGATTCCAGCTATGTCACGTCAAGACTTCTATTTGTCATGTAGGCACATAATTTAGCCTATGCTAGCTAGACTAAGCTTTACCTCTTCCCTGTCATGTTTCCAGGAATACAAATAATATTTTCCCTAAGAAGACTGTTAATCAGGAAGCAGGGGTGCTGAATTTGCCTGTTTAGCACCCAAATACATTCATCCAGACAAGAAGTCTCAGTTAAAGTCAAAATCTTGTGAGGTTCTTAGTCTGGTTTTCCTACACAGCACAGCCTCAGAATCCAAAAGAAGAGAGGGAGGAGAGGGGAAAGTTTCTAAAAATGGTTCAGTTGGTTTCTCATACTTCTTAACTAAAGAATATCTGGAAGCTAAGAAGTAAGATATGTGGATTATATTTTCAGCTTAAAAATAATGGGAAAACTACACAGTATAATATATTGCATTGTTTCCATATTTTAGTCTTAAGGTTAGATGTTTTTATTCACTCTCTAAAACAATCACTTCTCCACCTGCCAACATGGGAACTTCATAATAGTGCTTTGTAGTTCATCCTGGGGGTTACAATAAAACTTCCCCTAAGAACTTGGAAGTAAGGTTGATATAAATACAGTTTCTGATAAATAAACTTTGAGATCAACATAATGACCAGAAGATAAGCAAAATTACCTTTAAAGAAAAAGAGTGGATTTGAGTCCAAAAGACCTAAGCATATGCTTATTGACTAAAATCATTACCAAAGAAGGAGTCAAACAGAAAAGTGAGGAGGGGGAGAAGGACCAGGCATAGTTACTTACAGAAAGAAGCCACCTAGACTCTTCCATGAAGACTTTCTTAGGAACGATCGCCAAGACTTCTGAGCCACTCAGATTCTCTATGATGAGAAAGTAATACCCCAAATGTACTTGAGCCTTGATTCATCCAATGCCTCCATCCTAATTCAACCCCTGACAAACAGCCTTCCTTGTGTGAACTTCCAGGGCAAGCCTATCTATGGGGAGAGAAGGCACTAACCATACAAACTTGGACTCAACCACAAATGTGAACTGAGCCCCCCTCAAGTGCTTGGCTCTTGTCCTAGGCAACAGGGATAAAGTGGAGAATTAGACATTTGAGGTCGTTGGGGCTAATGCAAATAAATAAACAAATAAATAAGATAATTGCAGCTAGTGATCGCTACTAAATAAATAAATAAGCTGAATAATGGACTAGATAATTGCTGGGAAAGAAGATGGATGTTTTAGAATAGGGGTCAGGAATGGCTTCCTTGAGAAAGTGACATCTAATATATAATAACATTATATATTAACATTAAAATGTCCTTATTACCTAAAGCAATCTATAGATTCAGTATAATTGCTGTCAAAATACCAATATTACTTTTTACAGAATTAGAACAATAATCCTAAAATTTGTATTGAACCACAAAAGATCCTGAATAGTCAAAACAACCTTGAGAAAGAAGAATATGGTTGGAGGTATCACAATGCCATACTTCAGGATATACTACAAAGCTGTAGTAATCAAAACAGTATGGTTCTGGCACAAAAATAGGCACATAAATCAATGGAACACACTAGAGAGACAAGAAATATACCCACGCTTATATGGTCAATAATCTACAACTAAGGAGGCAAGATTATACAATGGGAAAAAGACAGTCTCTTCAACAAATGGTGTTGGGAAAACTGAACAGCTACATGCAAAAAGATAAAACTGGACCACTTTCTTACACCATATGCAAAAGACAGGTGATGGGTACTAAGGATGGCACTTGTGATGAGCACTGGGTGTTATACATAAGTGATGAATCACTGAATCCTACTCCTGAAACCAATACTACACTATATGGTCACTAACTAAAATTTTAAATAAAATAAAAATAAATAATAAATAAATAAAAATTGAAGCAATAAATAGATTCAAAATTGATTAATAACCTAAATGTGAGACTTGAAACCATAAAACTCCTAAAATAAAACATAGGCAGTAATCTCTTGCACATTGGCCTTAGCAACATATTTACGGATATGTCTCCTCAGGCAAGGGAAACAAAAGCAAAATTGAAATATTTGGACTACACCAAAATACAAGCTTTTGCACATCAAAGGAAACCATCAACAAAACAAACAGGCAATGTATTAAATGGGAGAAAATATTTGCAAATGATACATCTGATAAGAGGTTAATATCCAAAATATATAAATAACATATACCACTCACCATCAAAATAATAATAAAAATAATAATCCAATTAAAAAATGGGCAGAGGACCTGAATAGAGATTTTTCCAAAGAAGATACACAGAGAGCCAACAGCCACATGAAAAGATGCTCAACATCACAAACCATCAGGGAAATACAAATCAAAACCACAATGAGATATCACCTTATATCTGTCAGAATGGCTAAAATCAAAAACACAAAAAATAACAAGCATTGGTAAGGATAAAAGGAAACTGTTATGCACTGATGGTGGGAATATAATTGGTGCAATCACTATGGAAAACAGTATGAAGTTTCCTCAAAAATTAAAAATAGAAATGTCATACAATCCAGTAATTCCACTACTGGGTATATACGCAAAGAAAACAAAACACTAATTCAAAATATATATACATCCCTATTTTTATTGCAGCATTGTTTACAATAGCCAAGATAGGGAAGCAACCCAAGTGCCCATCAATAGATGAATGGGTAAAGAAGCTGCAGTATATATACACAATGAAATATTACTCAGCCATAAAAGAAAATGAAATCTTACCACCCATCTCAACATGGGTGGAGCTAGAGAACATTATGTTAAGTGAAATAAGTCAGATAAAGAAAGAAGAATACCATATGATTTCACTTATATATGGAATCTAAAAAACCAAACAAAGCAAACAAACCATAGGCTTAGCCTATCCTAAGCATTTTCCAAAAGCACTTTTCAACTGATTTTTTAAGTTAGACATCCACACAATGGCAGAGAAGACCATGGTAACAAGACATAGAGCAAGCAATGTTGAAAGGGAGTGTGAGGCACAAAAACAAGCAAGGTAAAGGTAGTGCCTTTTTTTGTGCTTGCCCTTCATCAAACACAGTGCAGGCCCCACCTCACCCCAACCCCTGCCTAACTCTCTCTTGGGCTTGCACCTCCAGATGTTAGAACTTGGCTGCGCCTCTGCCTGACTGCTTGATGAGAATCCAGACTCTACCAGGCAAAGACAGAGGAAGAAAGTTTCTAGGCAGAGGCAACAGGAAAAGTTCTGAAGCAAGATGTCTAACTTAAAAAAAGCCTAACATTCCTTTGGAATTTCAGTGTGCCTGGAGCTTTATGAACAAGGAGAAAGTAACAGGAGACATGGCCAGAGAACCAAACAGGTGCAGAGCCACAGGAAGAGATTTCGGATTTATTAGAAGCCAATAGGAAGCAAGGGAAAAACATGACCTGATTTACATTTTTAAAAGATTCCATTGGCTACTGTGTGGAGAATAAACTGCAGGTGGTAGAGGAGACTCCACAAGTAGCCCAGGCAAGCAGTCTTGTGGCTTGTCTAGGGAGACAACAGTAGTGTTGTGGAAAAGTGAATGGCTTTAAGTCATATTTTGGAGACAGATCCATAGGACTTGTTGATAAGACAGATGGGTGGGATGGAGAGTCACACTTGGGCTTTGCAATGTGTGGTGCCTTCCACTGAAATTGGAAAGACATGGGGGTAGGACGGATTAAGAGCTTTTCAATGGTCATATCTGGTTTGAGATTCTCACTTAAAGACACAATTAGAGATGTCAGTTAGGCAGATGGGGTTCCTGGAAGAACATTAGGATAGATATATAAATCTAGAAATTATCTGTGCCTAGATGGTCCTTAAAGCCATGGCATTACCATCCTTGGGATGGTTATTTTTCATGGTAAATTAAAAAAATGAATTATTCACCAAGGCAGTAAGAGCCAAAATGGGACATCCCATAGCAGATGGCTGGTCTTGCCCAGGCTGGGTCTGCCCCTCTGCTTTGCCATATCCCTTACATGAGAGCTGCTCCCACAAGGTTGTTTTGTTGTGCTTTCACATATAAAACATTATGTCCAAGTTGCCCCTTTATTCTGTGGATCAATGTGGGAATCTGAGAAATTGACATGTATTTAAAATTGTTTTAAATGCATCAAAGTGCTTACTTGGTTGAATAAAGAAATATTACACAAATAAAGGGGAAATTTAACCATATGTGAGATTAGGAGACTTGTGTAGATTAAGTCTCAGTTCACTGACCAGAGTTTGTTGACTTTGGGCTCAGTGTGAAAGGGCTCTATTATTACAGAATATTTGAGAACATAACAGAAAATGTTGGTTAAGTCACTTGATGAGACAAGTATAAAAAAAAGTAGTGATAGAAACCCTAAAATTAAATTAATATAAGACAATGTCAATTCATCCCTTTAACAGTCTTTGATTAACTACTCTGTGATTACTATGTTGAATTCCTGCTCTTTCGGGGCTCCTTTTTCAGCAGAGGAGACAGACCACACCTTGGGACAGAGCTGGGTGGAGGCAGGTGTTACATGCTTTTTGACTAAAGTGAGAAGGTGACAGTTCCAATGAGAAAAAGACAAGCAAATCACCCTAGAGGTGATTTCTCAAACACTAACCCTAACCCTGGCTGATTATATAAAAACTTTACATTCCTGCATGAAATTAAGATTTAAATTTTTCTGTGTAAATCTGCAAGATTTGGGCGGAGCAACAGTCAACTTGCCTGACAACACCAACCCTGTATTTACTTACAGGAGTCTCATGTAAGTGCAGCATTAGAGGCAACAGAGGAGAGGAGGAATGAGGTGAAGCCCCTGACTTCCATTTCACTCCAGCCTCAAGGAGAGCTGCTCCTTTGATTAAAGGAACCATATTTCAAAGACTGAGACAAATTATTCCCTATGGACACAGTGGGGAAACAGGCAGGCTTACACTGAAACTAGTTCCTAGCCTTCTCTCTATTATCCTTTTTGCACTTTTTCATTCCCAAAAAACCTGTGGAAAGAAAACCACCCAAGCCTACTCAACGTGGGAGAAGCCCAGCTAGCCACCTTGCTATTCTGGCTTCTTTTGTTTTCTCTCTCTCTCCCCCAGTTCCATCCTTTCCTCTCTGGGACTCTCCCTAATGTGGAAGACGGGCTCAGGATCTATTGACCCAGCCTAAAGGCTGAGCCAGCTCTGCTCTAGGCTTTGGGGCACATGTTCTCTTACCTTAACTACCCACCTTCTCTTCTCACACTGATGGCTGCAGCCTATAAACCATTTAAGTGTTAAGATCCAGGAATCTGTTTGGTCTTTGGTTTCAGATCATTTGGGATGAATTCGCTTAGGTAAAAAAATTCTCCTTAAGATCTCATCTAACTAACTAGAAATTTACATTAGGATTTGGGGTCAATGCCCTGATTGATGACAAATCTGCCTTGCTTTGCTGGTCATTAACCTGAGCGTGTGTCTGCCTCAGGGACCTGGATGAGATAAGTGGCTATGACAGGACAAGATCCACTGTAATGTGGGGTCCCTAGGCCAGAATCTCTATTAATAACACTCTTTACTAGCACCTCCATTTCATGATTAACAAACATCAGGCTTTTCAAGGGCTCTAGAATCCACAGACATTTTTTTAACATCTGAACATTGAGTGAGTTGTTATAAAAGCACCTTTGTTCTTCATGACACATTGTACCTGGATGAAAGGACTCATTCTAAAAGGCAAACACTACCCCTCCCCATCATGCCAGAACTCACTGTATGCCACAAAGGTGGCATCAACTGCAATATAAGATAATAATCACATACACACACTCACAATCACAGCTCAATTTGATGTTTTACCTGTGAGAGGCTTATTAAACCTTTTAAAATACTTTTATTCTTCATAATTGATTTCTATGACACTGCACCAAAATGCCCTTCTCTTTTCCCCCCTGTCTGCATTACCCCCTAAGATCAGTTTGGTTCCAGAGAGCCAACCCATGAATTGAAATCAGGCAAGAATGAATTCTGCCCATGTGTATCGAACCTGGTATTCTATTTTTCTTCCTGGACATTTCCTCATTGCGAGTTACAGAACTCAGGCGCCAGGTGCTACAGCCTTTTTCAGACTTCTGTCTAGAATGGACCTAAGTCCAGAGACCTTCCTTACCTTTAGTTGAACTAGATGCACATCCACATGCTTGCTGTCTGAGTCCTGCTGGACTGAATAGGTTAGGTCACGGACCCTCTCTGAGGTCATCCGGAGCCAGGTCTCAATTTCAGGTAAATGGAGGACAATCTTCCAGTCAGCCCCTGTATGCAATGGGGGTGGCTTTTCATACTGCTGGTCAGAATCCATATCCTTCATTGCCTCTTCTCCCTCACCCTGCTCCACAGTGGGTGTCAAGTTGATGGCCATGGGTGAAGCATCAGTAGCCATGGGATCCAGGTCCTGAGACCTCAGAGGGGAAAGTGTCACACTCATGGTTAACATGGAGAAGTCTAAACCTTACTTCTTTCCAAAACAGCTGAAAGGCAAGAGGAAAGAAGAAAGCAAGAGTCAGACAAGATTGCCAAATAAAGAAATCATACTTCGCAGAAGAAACAGGATTTCTAAATTAAGCCAGATTTCTAAATTAAGAAACCATAGCTCATGGCAAAAACAGAAGGAGGTGTTGTGAGTTTCTACATAGTAGCTCCAAGACCCAGCATATAATAGGAACACAAAACCATGTGGTATTGCCTACCCCACCATCCATCGTCTCCTCATTCCTTACTAATAAAATCCTGCTTTTCAGCTGTGCATATTCCTGCCAAGAATTTACAACTACATCTCCTATCTCCATCACAGCTAGGTATGGCCATGTGGCTAAGTTCTGACCAATGAGGTGTAAGTGAATGTGTGGGAGAGCTGCTTAAAAGGACCTGACTTAATTTAGGAGGGGCCTCCTTTCTGCCCTTCTGCTTCTCCCCCTGCCTCTAGCCTATAATGTGGACTTGATGACTAGAGTTCCAGTTTTTGTCTCTGACCAGGAGATGCATTTGGGTATGGCAGTAGAGGATGATAGAGCAAGGTGGTAGGAACATGGATCCCACAGGATAACAAGGAGCTACTGTATCTGTCTTAGACTGCTGCCCTGAACTACTTTTATTGAGAGAAGAACAAACTTCTATCTTGTTTTAGTCACTATCACTTGGGGCTTTTCTACTATAAGCACCTAAGCATCATCTTGGCTATTATAATCAGTATATTCAATACGTGGGATAACTAGAGAGGCAACAAGGTTCTAATTAACAAAAACACTATGCTGAATTCAGGAGAGGTTGCTCCTTTCTATGATATGTTAGATAAAAGGATATCATGCAGTAATTCCAAACCTATACTTTGCCAGAAAGTATAAATCAGGAATTAGTATATACAAAATATCTAATTAACTATCAACTTAAATTACATTAATTTTTGGTGATACTGAAAATTTTAGAAGCTTCTAGAATTTCAAGAGTAATAAATTGCTCTTAAACACTTAACATTAAGAAGTTAACTAAATATGTTTAAAATAACATAACTGTAAGTCATAATAAAGTTTCTTTTTAAAGTAAAGTTGATAAGCTTGTTAGTAAGCTAGCTTACTAATGTAATGATCTAAACTATATAATTTATCTTTCTTCTAGAACTAGTCTAACATAAAATGACAACGTTTAGGATCTTGTACTTTAAACATTTCAAATAGACATTTTTAGTTTCAGAAGCAGCTTCTTCTACTCAAGGTAGTGGGTTTCTTTTCCTTTTTTTTTTTTTTTTTTAATATTTAATGTCCATTTACTTTTGAGAGAGAGAGAGAGAGAGAAGGTACAAGTGGGTAAGGGGCAGAGACAGAGAGAGGGGGGCAGATGACCCAAGAGGGTTCCCTGCTGACAGCAGAGAACCCAGTTTGGGGCTCAAACTCATGAACTGAACTGCAAGATCATGACCTGAGCTGAAGTCAGACAGTTAACCTACTGAACCACTCTGGCATCCCTGGGTTTCTTCTTCTTTTATGACACTTTCTCTGGTTCTACACATTCTAGCTCCCTTCTCCAAAGATGAAATGTGGTTGAACAAAATATGAAATTAAATGTGATTGCCAGAAAGTAGCCTTTATTTCTTTAGATTCTCACTATTCACTTAGTAACAATAGCAAAATTATTTTACCTACAAAAATAGAGGGGGGAAAATCAAGAAAGCTCCCATTTTGACCAGCAACATGTAACTTTCCATACAGAAATGGGCACAGAGAATGAAAAAACTTATTGAATTGACAAAAGCCTTAAGAATAAGTTATTCCTATGACATATTATTTCAGAAACCTTCCAACTCTGCATTGCACTGCCCCCCTCCCAATTTCTTGAACATTTAATTTTTAAATTAGATGATAAGCAGGATTATGGATGAATTTTTAAAACCAAAGTTATTTGTAAAAATAAAATATTATGTCTTAAGGTAAGTTTATCACTCTGGTACTGGCCTTAGAAAGTGATTTTAGGCTTCAATTCTAACAGTTTTCTCCATCTAATTGCGAGAGAGAGAAATCCATGCCCCACATTCTTAACCACTCTTACATACAATTTTTAAAATCATACTAGACCTGGCTATTTTTTAAAGATTTTTTTAATGTTTATTTATTTTGAGAGAGACAGAGACAGAGCATGAGCAGGGGAGGGGCAGAGAGGGAGGGAGACACAGAATCCGAAGTAGGCTCCAGGCTCTGAGATGTCAGCACAGAGCCTGCTGGGGGGCTTAAACTCATGAACAGTGAGATCATGACCTGGGCCAAGTCAGAAGCGTAACCAGCTGAGCCACATAGGCACCCCTAGACCTGGCTATTTAAAAAACACAATGAAGAGATATCAAAACTTCAGAAGCAATAAAAGTCCAGGAAGAGTGAGCTGCCATCTACTTATTCATACCCTAGCCTCAGACAGGCTCTGGTTCTGATTTCTCAAAGCACTTTTAAATTTTTAATCAATTCACTTGCTCTCTGGGCGATCCGTTTAGAATCACAATCCCAGAGAAGGAATCGGATACACAAAGGTTAAAGGTTTCCAATGGAAGGTCATAGACCTGGTGTTAAATGAAGAAGACAATGGTATCACAATGGTTACCTCTTATAAGAAACCGGATTCACCCAAATCAGAAAACTAAATGCCAGGGTAGTGTACAGTCAACTATTTCTGCCACACCCACACACTGACTCACACACGCAACCCCAGATCTCTCCTAAGCACGCTGCACAACTGAAAAATGATGCTTGGTCATTGTGTTTTCTCTGAAACTCCTGAATCAACACAGGGCCTTCTCTGGAATATACATCCTACTATAAACTAAAGAACATATAAAAAATCGACTCAAAGCAATTTATGTCCTAATATACAATATTTCCATAGATACCATCAGGCTGTGCACTAAGCAGGCACAGTGCAGTTTTATGTGGGACAAGATGCTCCACATTTCTGGGTCTCAGTTTCGTCATATGTAAAATGACAAAATTGGACTAGGTGATTAATGAGATCCCATCAGACCATAAAAACCTGTGATTACCCTGGGTTATTTTCCAGAGATTCCAAAGCCATTAAAATAGCATCCTGCCTATACTGAGAGCTGTGTAGATACCAAGTGCTGGTCCTCCATTTTAACAAAGCACATGAACAGCATCAATAGATTTTCCTACTTAATGGAATGAAATAAAGTATTACCACGCAAATGCATTTTATAAATCATTATTAACACATTATGTGTTGCTAATTCTTCCCAGAGAAACAAATATGGGAGATTCTCTCAGAGTTTGAAACGAAAGACTGACAACAGAGATGTGGCTGTATATGTAGAGGACACACAGAATAAAATAAAAACATTATACAAAAATGTAGCTGGTGTTCATCACACATGAGTAAATGCTAAGGAAACCTAATATTCAAGCCGCAAAGCAAAATTTTCCTGTGTCTATAAAATTTCAACCTGGATGTGATGTTTCTATATTTAACTGAGCACAGAATAAACAAGAAAACTTCAGTATCTCAGAGAAGTAAAGCAAAGCAGGGGTTACTCAAGTTTTATTTTAATCTCTATTTTCCCTCTAGTATACCTTTGCCACTGGGAAAGGAATACTGCCTGTGTTGTAACAGCATAGCAAGCCTGGAAAGTGGCATAAAATTGATTAATTATCCATTTTCATGCAAAGTAATTACCATAAACATTTAAATTTCCATTCTAGTAGTTCACATTTAATAAGCCCCCATGGATAACAATCTCTTTTTGATTTTCACAGAATCACATCTGATTTCAAAGATAAATTTATAATTTAAAGGAAAACTGCTTCACATTGTAGAGACCTATAGTAACAACCTTTATGTATATTTTTCCTGCCCCTATCATGCCTATTCAAGCTTGCTTTTCCATTGAATTAATTACTCTATTTGAATGCAAATAGTAGGAAATTCAGCACAGGTCTATTATACGTTCTTCTAAATACTGTAAGTTTTGTATTCTTTCTTGACAAGGCGTCTTAAAATGAGATTCCTTTCCAGGCACAGAGAAAGTTTTTTAAAAAGCCACTAGACAACAGACGATACAGATGAAAGCAATGATCCAAATGTGCCCAGGTGCCCACCCACTCACTCAGGTTCCAAAGGTGCATGTGTGACAGGAGTGATCAACCAGCTTTTTGGAAACCAGTAACCTCCCCTTCCCCTCCCCCATCAAGTAATTATCTGTGGCCACCTCTCCAGCATTAGAGATAATACCACCTTTATCCCAGCTGCTGTTAAAAATAACATAAATCAAATCCTTCCCTTTCCACAAATCCAAAGAAGATTCAACATTTAAAGTGCAAGAGCTGCAAGCGGTAAAGATTTAAAAGCTTTTTCTTTTTTTCTTTTTTAAATATGTGGGAGGGCTTTTCCCACCATACTCTATTTATCATCCTATAGAAACAGAAGAAACATGCCACAAATTGCTTACTGACACGGACCAGTTCTGCTATCTTCCTGACAGTCCACAAGTTTTTAGCTGAAACCTGACATTAGCAGAATGCATTCGACTTGAATAAGACACATTTCAATCAGAGAGTGTTCTTGTACCAAGCTAGGAGACCGAAAAATGCAGCCACACAGCCATCAAAGCTGCCCACCTCCTTCTCCCTTCTCTAGTAATCTTTCTCTCTTAAATAAAAGAATAGAAAAGCCAGAAATCTGCCGTATGTACTCACTGTAAATGCTTTTGTCCCTAAAGGTCCTTCGGGATTAAGCGTCTGGCTCCTCCTTCTCCACCCCCCTCGGGTTCTCTTCCTGTGGCCAAATAAGATAAAGGCCGGTGTCAGGCCTGCTCCATGCCAGCAGGACACTGGTGAGTCTGCAGGGCACCAGCTTCATAAGTCCTTAGTAGCCCATATCTCTTAAAAAGAGAAGGCTACTCCGCTGTCCCTATTTGGAAACTAATGTATAAGCTCCAGGCCTGTTCGGTTACAGTTGGGTCTTTTGCAAACAAGCCGTGATAAGTGAGCAGAGAAAAAGGAGACAGTTGCCAAAACAAGGATCACTATGGAAAAGAGTGTTTGGGTGGACAGAACACATCCAGTCACAGTTCAGAAGAACCAAGACGAAACATACCCTAAAAACTGAGTAATCCTAAAGCAGAATAAATTAATAAATGCATAATTAAATTAATAGTACTACATTAACATAACCAGCTGACAAAGCCAATCTGAATGGAATAGGGTCAGGCCCCCTTTCCTTTCTTAGGAAGAAATTGCTCTTTCCAAGTAAAGAACATCATGCTGTGTATCATGTGAGAGGCAGTTCTACCATCCATGTAAATCAACCCAAACCTAAATACTTGCTCTCAATCTTTCTGTGCTCTGCCTAGTCCCTAAAAACAAGTGAGAGATGAAAGCATAATTCTAGCCAAATTAACAGATATGTTTGCTACTACGCACATGTTACAAAACTGAGACAGAGAAAATTATGTTAGGCATCACTGAGGATCCTTTTTCCTCCCTCCTCGTTTCATCTCTTTCATGTTCTCATAATCATCCTTTACAGAACCTATTTATAGAGACACTGAATTTTGAAAGGAAAAAAAAAAGTTCCACTGGAATGTTTTCATTTTTGTCCAAGGTTAAGCTCTTATGCTTTGATTACATTAAGGAAAAAGAAATAAACTTAAGAGGGGTACCCTGTATCTGGTTCCGGCATTCTAGAATCAGGCTCTGCGAAGAAAACACAAAAACAAGTTTAATAAATGGCTGAATTAAATGTCATGGCCTACCTAGACGAATGAGGCTCTAATTCATTATCCGGTTTTAAATCTTGCTGCCTGTGTACATTCCTGGCCTCTTGCGAGGTCAAACATTAGGAAACTTTAAATGGCTCTAAGCTCTTAAAGATGAGAGCCTAAGAGTTCCTGACAAGTGTTAAGTTAGATTTGCTCTTGGGGGGAAAAATAAAGGGTGGTTTTTGTAAGATGCTCCTAAGGAAGTTTCCATAATCACTGTCTGCTTCTTCCTTCTCCTTAGCCCTCTTCCTGGCTCCAAGCCCTGCAGCATTCACCTGGAGTAACAAGGTTTAGTGAGATCACTGCCATAACCCCAGATTAGTCTCACTTTCTAATCCTCCTGCCACAACAGAACAGCCTGCAAGCGGATAGGATATCCGCGAGAAGGACTTTGGAGGGAGGGAAGGGGGCGACAACATGTAAATAGTGGGTCCCTGACAGACTTCTGCAATTAAAACGATTTTCTTGGTGTTATCACTGCTGTTTCCCCTCTCTCTTTTTCCCTCTTTAATATGTCCTCTGTGCACAACTGTGTCCCCAGGCAGATGGTTGATTATATGCTGCTAATCACACTGGGACCTCTCCCAGTCTCCCTTCGGTCACCACTAACTCCCTCACCCAGAGCATAGAGTCTTCCATCAGCCATAACACACTTCATCAAACTATCTTCCTTCCTTGGCTTCTCCTCCTACTCCCCAGCCCTCCACCCTGATTATCAAGTCCTTCTCCTGTGGCAGGGACACCAAGATTGACTCGTCTAGTCATTACTCCTCCTGTGTTTTCTTTCCCCCACCACAGCAGTCGGCTCCTGTCACCCAGAGATTCACTTGGCTGCATCAACCAGTCAGTTGCTAATGGTGCCCATGCTCATGAGTGCGTGGACCTGGATTCAGTGATGAGTGTTCATATTTCTTACTCTCATCCCAAGTTGCTAATAATCATCTTTAACTGTTAGGCAGCTACTTTTCTACTGTTCAAGAAAGCGTCTTGAGAGGAAATGGATTTGTAAAACTCTAACACATAATCTACACTATTTCTGCTCTCGTCAGTGCTATTAACAGAAAGAAAACTGACATTACTGAAAATCAACTTTATATAAGGTATCATGTGTATATATGATTCATCATATTTGCCCTCAAGGAAATTATAATATGGACAATATTATAATTGTCCCTCCCTCCACTCTCTCCTCCCCAACCCCACACACACACTCACCCACTGATACCTGTTACACAAGCAGGAGGTAGGCAAACAAAGCCCTGTGAAGGCCCTAGTGGATTGGGATTAATCCTGAAAGGAGGAAAGATAAGGAATATTTTCTGAACCAGGTAACATTTGAGATAGGCTGATAAAAACAGGTATGATTTAGGTGGGCAGGGGTAGAAGGGAAGTGGGAAAACAATTCCAGCCTGGGAGAATGCCGCTACACCAAGTTAAGAGAATCAACAAATAATTCAGCATTGAGAGGAAATGGGAGCTTGATGGGGACCAGAAACAGACAAGGCTACAAAGTAAGTTGTGGGCATAATATAAGAGTACTGCAAAGGCCATGCTAGGAAGGAGTTTGGAATGAATCTCACAGGAAGCAGAAACTTGAAAAAGACTGTAAAGAAGAGAAAAGGATTGCAGTTGTATTCTAAAATGGGACAGGAAAATCAATGCATCTACACTTATTTACCAAGAAAACGAAATGAGAAATCAGCATTATGAGAGGACTAACATCCTCTTTTCCAGGTAGACTTCATTAATATAAAAAAAACATAAGCTTAAAAACCTCTTTCTGGTCCAGAAAAGAGAGTGGGTGGGAGAAAGAAAGAAAAAGAAAGGAAGCCTACAGAAAAAGAAAAGATGCCTACAAATATGACTTTCAGATCAGAGTAATTAAAGGAGTTCTGTGCTCTGTCCTACCTACTCCATTAAATATAAAAAGATTTCTCCATTTCTAGTTCTCCATTAACCCTAGTATCATAGATGTGAAGTGGAAATTTTATAAGGATTATTTTATGCAATGTTTTTACTTTTTCCTGTTCTAAAATTATTTTAAATTAATTAAAAATTAATATATATTAATTCAAATATTGTAAAAATAGATAACATTGAAGTTAAAAGATCCTCCTCTATTCCTATATTTTTATCCCCAGTCAATAAGTGATAAGAGGCTATTTATCTTTTGTGACCTCATTATGTAAAGTAGAAAGGAAATGAGCCTTATAGGAACAGTCATTTTTAAAGATTCTGAAGTCTAAATTAGTTGTCTGTATTAATGCACCAACATACAAGTGTTTGCTAACTCAGTATCTATTTATCTAGTGGTAATAGTTATTCTGCTAGAAGTTGAATAAATTCTGACAAATAAATTGAGAGTTCTGGGTGACTTCTGGGTAGGGATAGCAAACTGAATATCTAATTCTGCTTCCTCTAGAAATCCCACTAACACCATTGCAGAGGGATTTTTTATTTGGGACTTTTTCTTTTTTTTAACGCGAACATTCAAAAATGGGAGGAAAAACAATAATCTTTTTGGAAACAGAAAATTGTATGAACAAGTGATAAATTCTTTAGCTGACTCAAGAAAGCTAAATCTTAACCCAGAAGAGCAGAGAACAAAGAACCAACCTGAGTTTACTTCAGAATCCTTTAAGCATTTTGGAACTGGTCAAACCAGGTACCTCTGAAGTAAAGAAAGAAGAGTGTAGAGAGAAAAATTAACTTTACAAAAAGAGAAGTCTGGCCTTTGTCCTGACTTCTAGGAGGTAACCTCTGTACCTTGGAATTTCCAGAATGGTAGGAGTATTTTTGTTATTTATTGTGGGCCCCTCAGAGCACACCTGACAGTTTATGCTGACAAGGTGACTCATGATGGGGGCTAGCCAGACAGAAAAACCAACCATGTGGTTAAAGAGTTCAGGCTTTGAGCAACCACCAGAGCAATCAATCAATCAATCATGTATAAGTAATGAAGCCCCAATAAAAACTATGGACATTGAAGCTCAAGCAAACTTCCCAAGTTGGCAATACTCCATGAGTATTGTCACACATTAATGACAAGAGGGTAATGTATCCCTGAGGATGTGGAAGCTCTGCAGTTGAAACCTTCTCAGTCTCAGATTCCACCCTTTCTATTTCCTCCTTTGGCTGGTTCTGATTTGTATTATTTTGCTATAATAAAATTATAAGCACAAGTATAGTGTTTTTCTGAGTTCTGTGAGTTGATCTATAAAATTATCAAATCTGAAGAGTCTGTGAGGATCCCTAAGTTTATAATCAGCTGCTTTAAGGTGAGGATATCCCTGGAGACCCTTGAATTTGCAGCTGTTGTCAGAAGTCTTGGGCTCACTTGACAGCCTTGGAGGACTGTGCCCTTAACCTTGAGTGTGGCCTAACTCTGGGTAAAGGGGCAATAGCACATTGAGATTTATTTTGTTTGAAAAATGTTTTAAAAGAAGTTATAACCCTAAATCTTTCCTTACTCTGTGTTGCTGGGTGGTTGCTCTCACACCCAATGCTGTCAGAAGACTGGAGGTTTCTTCTCCAGAAAAGATCAATCAAAAGGTCTCTGGATTTGGGGACACTGGACACAGTTGAAGAAAGAAGTACCTTGAAAATGAGGGAGTGAGTTAACATAACATTCTGTGTGTTGAGAACCCCCTTCCCGCCAGTCTTCTCTCCCAACTTGATTCTCCAAAGTCTCTACCCTCTAGTCAAAAGACTAGAGATCCCTTTATCCGAGAGGTCTGATCAGTCCAAGAAGACAAGATATAAAACTAGCACATCCATATCACCCTACAGTGACATCCACAGTCAATAGGTCTGTCCACATATTCAGAGCATTCATTCAGCATTTTAGTCTCCCACTCCTAAATATGATCAGGCACTCAAGAATTAGCACAGATTTAGGGAAAGCTCTAATATGGGTAATAGGCCTGAAGTAAGCAAACAAACAACCTCAACCTGTAGGAAACAGGTTTTGCACAAAGATGATTTTGTTGAAAATGAAATATTATCAGAGATAAGATTTTGTATCCATAAAAAAGAAGAGAATGTTATTTTTAAAAGATATTTTTGGAACAAAAAAGAACTTTGGAAAAATAAAAACATGATAGCAAAAAGGGAAATCTCAATACAATGGGTGAAAATAAACTTGAGAAAATCTCACAGAAAGTAAAGCAAAAAAAAAAAAAAAAGACAGAAATTAGGAAAGAAAAGGTAAGATAATTAGCCACCAATCTAGGAGGCCCAACATTTGGAGAACAGGAGTTCCTGAAGGCAAAAGTAAAGAGAAAAGAAAAAAATCATCAATGAAATTTTGAAGAAATAGAAGGACATAAGTTTCTAGATTAAAAAGACCCACATAGTGTATAAAAATAGGCAAACACTAAGGCACTTTATTTGGAATCTCAGAATATCAGGGAAAATGAAATTTAGGTTAGAGGTATAGACATATACAAAGAATCATAACTTAGATTGCTTTGGATTTCTCAAAAGCAGCTATGATATTATGACTTATAATAAGAAGCATATTTCTGGTCTATGTCATCATTTCTAGCAGAGAGTTCCTAAGACTTGGAATTTCCTAAGCACAAAGCAAGGAAAGTATCTTTTGTTATAGTAGTTGGTCTTTTGTCCTTGGTTCCTGAAATAGCACCAAAACCAAAAAGGTAAAGACTGTCCTTATTATTCATAACCAGTCCCTTTCAACCACACCTGAGTTTATGTTAATGAGGTGACTTTTGGAAAGCCCTTAAGGAAGGTGCTGCTTACCAGAATAAACAACCATGATTAAAGCATTCAAACTTTCAGTCCCACCCTTCAATCTCGGGGAAGAAGAAAAGGGCTGGAAGCTGCATGAATCACCAACGATCAGTATTTAATCAGTCATGCCTATGTAATGAAGCCTCCATAAAAACCCCCAAAAATGGTTCAGAGAGCCTTCAGATCAGTGAACAAAAACACATCCATGAGGACAGAAGCTCTTGTGCTCAGGATCTTTCTGGACTTTGCCCTATTTATCTCTTCATCTGGCTGTTCATTCATATGCTTTAGTATCCTTTCTATCAAACTGGTAATCTAGTAAGTAAATTGTTTTCCTGCATTCTGTGACTGGCTCTAGGAAATTAATCAAACCTGAGAAGGGGGTGGTAGGAACCTGAGGAGGGGTATGAGTTATAACTAGTCAGATACACAGGTAACAACCTGGACTTAAGATTGACATTTAAAGGGGGTGGAGGGAGGGGGACAGTCTTGAGGAACTGAGTCCTTAACCTGTGGATTCTGACACTATCTTCAGGTAGATAATGTCAGAATTGAGTTAAAATATAGGATACCCAGCTGTTATCATAGAATTGCTTGGTGTGGTAAAAACCACCACAAAGTTAGTGACCAAAAGTACCAGAAGTAGAGTACTGAAAATAGAGGAGACACACAAGAGTGTGTTTTTCTATAGCAGCTACACTGTAAACAACATTTTCCTTAAGAAGGAAAAGGAATTGTAGCATAGAGGGGCACCAGGCTGACTCAGTCAATAGAATATTTGACTCTTGATCTCGGAGTCATGAGTTCAAACCCCAAGTTGGGTGTAGAGCTTACTTTAAAAAAAAAAAAGTTAAGAAATATAGCATAGAATTGTATACCAAAATAAATACAGATTGATAAACAGTAAAATGTAAGGATAAAATAAAGATATTTTCAGATATTTAAGTTCACAAAAACTAACTTCCCACATACTTTTATCAAAAGATATCAAAGTCTCTCTAGACACTCTACCAAAACAAAGGAAACCAAGAAAGAGGAAGCCATGGGAATCAGAACCCAGGAGACCTAGCATTCCAGATTTATGAAGAAAGGAAATCTCAGGATGGCAGCTGTGTACCAGACAAGGAAGCATCCAGTCCAGAATGGAACAGGTCAGAAGACTCTCAGAAAGACTGCTTCAAACAGGTGACATTGAGAGAAAACCTGATGTAAATTAATATACTTAGAAGAGACTTACTCAACTGGTAGAGAATTGGGGGTTGAAATAGTAATAAACATAGAAAACTAAGCAAACAGTAATTATAAATTCCAGAAAAAATTAAAGAGTGTACAAAAACAAATCAGGAATCATATTACTCTATGTGGTTTAGCTAAAAAAAAAAATTACATTTACCTAATCTTAATAATATGAACACTAAATGTTGATATAATCCAAGTCACAACATAATTTTACAGGATGAATGAGAGAGCAGGAATTGTGAGTGGGCTCACACATATGCATGTGCACCCTTGTGAAAGGGTGACAGAGAGATGGGATGGGGGCAAGCTAAATAAATTCTCATCTTTCATAATAAGAAGTCAACAGATAAAGACAAGAGAAAAGTCACATTTGTATGGAACCACAAAAATAGCCAAAGCAATCTGAAAAAAGAAAAATAAAACTGGCAGTATCACAATCTCAAATTTCAAAATATACTATAAAGCTGTAGTAATCAGAACAGCATGGTTCTGGCATAGAAACACACAGAATAGAGAGTCCAGAAATAAACCCACACTTGTAATGTCAGTTAATCTACAACAAAAGAGGCAAGAAAATACATGGGGAAAAGACAATCTCCTCAACAAATGGTGTTGGGAAAACTAGACAGCTACATGCAAAACAATGAAATTAGACCACTTTCTTACACCATACATAATCATAAACCCAAAATGGATTAAAAACATAATGTGAGACCCAAAGCCATTTAATTTCTAGAAAAAAACATAGGCAGTAATTTCTTTGACATCAACCATAGAAACATTTTTTCTAGATATGTCTTCACTGGCAAGCAAAACAAAAAGCAAAAATAAACTACTAGGGCTACACCAAAGTAAAAAGGTTTGTACATCAAAGGAAACCATCGACAAGCAAAAGTTGACATAATGAATGGAAGAATATATCTGCAAATTATATATATGATAAGGAAGTAATATCCAAAAAATATTAAGAACATACAACTCAACACCAAGAAAACAAATAATCAAATTAAAAAATGGGCAGAGGACGTGAATAGACATTTTTGCAATGAAGACATACAGATGGCCAATAAACACATGAAAAGATGCTCAACATCACTAATCATCAAGGAAATGCAAATTAAAAACACAATGAGATTATCATCTCACACCTGTCAGAATGGCTAAAGTCAAAAGCACAAGAAATAACATGTGTGGATGAGGACGTGGAGAAAAAGGAACCCTTGCGCACTGTTGATGGGAATGCAAACTGGCATAGCCACTGTGGGGAAACATTATGGAGGTTCCTCAAAAAATTAAAAATAGAATTATCATGTGTTTCAGTAATTCCACTACTGAGTAGTTACCCAAAGAAGACAAAAACATGAATTCATAAAGATATAAGCACCCCCATGTTCATTACAGCATTATTTACAATAGCCAAGATATGGAAGCAACCCCAGTGTCCACAATAGATGAATGGATAAAGAAGTGGTGCATGTGTGTCTATATGTATGGAATGGACTATTACTCGGCCACAAAAAAGAATAAGATCTTGCCATTTGCAAAAAACATAGATGAACCTAGAGGGTATAATGCTATGTGAAATAAGTCAGTCAGAGAAAGACAAATACCATATGTGGAATTTAAGAAACAAAACACATGAACAAACGAAAAAAAGAGACAAACAAAAAGGCAGCTTCTTAAATATAGAGAACAAGCTGGTGGTCTGCCAAAGGGAAGGTAGGTGGGAGGATGGGTGAAATAGATAAAAGGGATTAAGAGTATACTTATCTTGATGAGCAGTGAGAAAGGTATAGAACTGTTGAACAGCGATTCAATACATTGCACACTGAAACTAACATAACACTGTATGTTAAGTATACCTGAATTTTAAAAAGAGAGAAAATAGGAAGTAGTCATACAATTCTATTGTCTCAACACAGAGGTTGGTACCAAAAAAATCAGTTAAAAGATGAAAAGTCTATGAGATGCCTGGCTGGCTTAGAGAGTTAAACGACTGACTCTTGATCTCAGGTCATGATCTCTCAAGCCCCACAATAGGCTCTGTGCTGACAGCGTGGAGCCTGCTTGGGATTCTCTCTCCCTCTTTCTCTGCACCTCCCCCCACTCATGTTCACTGTCTCTCTCTCTCTCTCAAAAATAAACAAACATTTTTTAAAGAAAAGATGAAAAGTGGTAGAACTCTTCCTCCTGTTCTCCTTGGGAAAACAGGACATGGAAAAGAAGAGCATATATTTGACTCTTAACTATTTGTATGCAAACATAAAACTTAAAAATATCTAGATTAAGCAGTGCCCGGAGGGTTCAGTTGGTTGAGGGTTTGATTCCTGATTTCGACTCAGGTCATGATCCCAGGATTGTGGGACGCAGCCCCTCCTCCCCACCTTCCTGTTGGAGCGTGAGCCTGCTTAGGATTCCCTCTCTCCCTCTTCCCTCTCCCCCAGTTGCACTGTCTCTAAAAAATTTAATATATATAGATAGATTAAAAAACAAAAGAGGTTTTTTTATTAAAAAAATTTTTTTAACATTTATTCAATTTTTTGAGAGACAGAGTGCAACCGGGAGAGGGGCAGAGAGAGAGAGAGGACACGGAATCCAAAGCAGGCTCCAGGCTCTGAACTGACAGCACAGAGTCCAATGCGGGGCTAGAACTCACGAACCATGAGATCATGACCTGTGCCGAAGTTGGATGCTTAACCAACTGAGCCAGCCAGGCACCCCTAAAAAAGTTTCTTAATTGCCAGACAGGGTTTTAATACTCTCAGGTACACTGAGCATTTCTAAATAGGGGTCACTAATTTCCAAACTTATGTGAATATGAAAATTATTAGTCTTTGATTTTTGGTAGAGAATGTTACAAGATTGGATGTGGCACTTGGTTAAAATACTAAGTTTAAAATTGTACCTACCCACCTCCTAAAACACCGTGGTTTTTAAAACAAAGTGCTTACTGTGACTCAGTTCAATAATAAGGTTGTATTTATTTCACTCAAACAATCTCTTTAAGAAAGAGCTGCTTCCTATAAACTAAATCTGATTTCATGATAAAAGCCACAGGTGATTAAGTGATCAAGTTAAAGGTGAAATTATTTTATTATTTGTTTCACAAAGAGATACATGCTTTAGCAAACAACTTTCATTTTCGAGGACAATGAATCAGAGTGAAATACCAAATAAGGAATTTAAGCCAAATCTTTCAAGTAATATTACATTCGTTTTTGCTGTTCATGCTGCAACATGAGAACACATCAAATAACTACCCATACTGCTGTTCTTCCATAAACAGAAGGCATTTTACGGGTGATGAACTCTCATAAAGACCAGGATTTTCAAAAGCATTATTTCCTATTCACTATTATTTCCTTCCCACCCTAGCCTCCCAGACATGCAAAAATGATTTTTTTTTAAAGATTCTGATGTCAGATTAAAAAAATATCAATGGGCAATGGCAAAGGCTTTTAATATCCAAAGATCTGATGTGATCAAAGATCCTTCTCTGAATATTCTTTATTAAAGAAGGAATAATTAAGTCTGCTTTTCAAAGAAACAATTTTAGCCAAGTAGAATCTGTTTTTTTAAATATATTACAATGGTTTTGTTTCATATGCATCACATTCATTAAATACTGTCAAACATTTCTGCACAACCAGCCATCTAAATTGAAGGTGAGTGTCTGATAAAATATGACTTGTTGTCATATGAATCAGCGTTTTGAAAAATAACTCCTAGAACAAACAAAAGTTATATATCACAGACCTTCAAAGAAAAACAAAATACATATTTTCTAGTGAAAAGTATAGAGACAGTATAAGCTCATAAATATTTTTGGGCTGTGTATTCTGGTAGACAATAAAAGGCTGAGGCATGGACCAGCTTAAGCATAAATTTACCTTCACTGAATTTTTATCTTTTTCTTAATAAATTATTTATTCCCTTGCTTAGTGAAATAAATAGCAATATAGAAAATGCTAAGTAAGGGCTAATTACTTAAAAGCCTCTAAAAAGAACTCAGCAGATCCTACGTCAATTCTAGAAAATTAGTTATAAACTGAATATTACTAGATGCTTTGCCAGATTTTCCTTTCAGCAAACACAGAAAAAAAACTTTTTTAAAAATTTTTTCTGTACTCCTCTAAATCACAGGAGTACAAAGGGGAAAATGCTGAACAGTGTAACAGACAAACCCATATTCTCTCTCGTCTGCCATGAGAGTGTAAAGCCTAAGCTGAAAGCTAAACCCTCCAGCCATTTGATTTTATCACTCACCATGAACCAAGTCCAGTGGTGGCTGGCGGGGAAGAAAAGGAGCAGCAGGTTCCCAGAGAGGTCATCATTTCCGAGCCTTTCACTTCTTGCCCTACTTAGGTAAGTCTTCGATAAGCTCTATCATCCAGGCACATGAGCACCTGGCTTTCATCCAAGAGGGATTCAAATGCTTGAAAGCTGACTGTCTCCTAAGCTTTTTATTCTTATTTTTCATATCTTTCTTTGTTGGCAATAGTTAAAACCGATGTGACACTCAGAAACAGCTGGCCTTTCTCCAATAGGCTCTAGAAATCATCCATTTATAATTTTTCAGTTACTGAAAAACAATCATATCATACATCACATGACACAGCTACTTTTGGTCTTACTTAGTCATTTGAAGCCAAATACAAATGCATCTCAGACAGATTCTGCTTGTCATAGCTTCTATTCACTGTGGCCTTTGCCACGATCCTGTCATTGTTAATAGTTCTGTATGACTCAACCACTGATTTAGATATCCAAGGTCCTTTGAATGACTTTCTTGAGTAAGAAATATCACTTATGCCTGAAAACAAATAATCCAGAATATTTTAGTAACATGCAGTTGACTCAATTTTTAAAATAAGAGCATTTGGAATGGCCCTTTAATTAAGCTGGAGTCTATAAAGTGAGAGTTTTGTTTATTTCATTTTTTTAACATAATGTAAAAACAGAAACAGTTGACAGAATATGGTTTTCCTCTTCTACCACAATGTGCAAAATAAGATGCAAATGTAAAAGAAAACAGATTTAGACATATTTATAAGGAGGTAGAAGAATATATCAGCCTGACAGTTTTATGTACACTAGAGTTTAAGAATAAAAATGTATTTAATGAGCATCTCACTTTGTTTGACACTTTCCTGGGTAGTCTGGAAACCAAGTTCAGTCAACACTTGCTAACAACCCACCCTCCAGAAACTTCAGGTCCAGGAAACGAAGGTCTAGCAGCTTCTATGTGTACTTAATTCTCAGTTGAACTGTAAGGATGAAGAGGTTGTAGAAATTTGATCTTGAACATAAAGACTCAGCCTCTGTACTTTTTTTTTCCATTTTTTCTTTGTTTCCCCAGCCCTATTGAGATACAATTGACATGTGACATTGTGTATGCTTAAGGTGTACAAACTGATTTGATACACATATATATTATAAAATGATTACCGCAATAAGGTTAGCTGACATATCCATCAGCTTGTATAATTACAGTTTTTAGTATGTGGTGAGAACATTTAAGATTTATTCTCTTAGCAACTTTAAAACGTATAATAAAGTATATTGTTAACTATAGTCACTATGCTGTACATTAGCTCCCCAAAGCTTATTCATCTTATAACTGGAAGTTTGTACCTTTTGACCAACATCTCCTCATTTCCCTACGCTTAGCCCCTACTAACCACCATTCTACTTCATTTCTAGAGTTTGGCTTTATTTTAAATTCCATATATGAGTGATATCATATGGTAATTGTCTTTCTCTGCCTGACTCATTTCATTTCACCTGCAAGACCCATCCATGTTGTCACAAATGGCAGAATTGCATTCCTTTTTATGGATGCATTATATACATATCACATTTTCTTTACCATTCATCTGCTGACGAACACTTAGGGTTTTTTTTTTTTCCATGTTGTGGCTATTGTGAATAATGCTGCAACAAACATGGGGCTTCAGATAGATCTTCAAGATAGTGATTTCATTTCCTTTGGATATATATCCAGAAGTGGGACTGCTGGATCATATGGCGGTACTATCTTTAATTTGCTTTTTAATTCTTTATTTTTTTGTTTAAGTAATCTCTACACCCAACATGGGGCTTGAGCTCACAACCCTGAGATCAAGAGTCATGTGTTCCTCTGACTGAGCCAGTCAGGCACCCCTATTTTTAATTTTCTGAGAAACCTTCATACTATTTTCTATAGTGGCTGCACCAATTTACATTTCCACCAGCAGTACACAAGTGTTCCTTTTCTCCACATCCTTGTCAACACTTACTATTTCTTGTATTTTTCAGAATAGTCATTCTAACAGATGTGAGGTGATATCTCATCATGGTTTTGATTTGCATTTCCCTGCTGATTCATTATTTTGAGCACCTTTTCATACATGTATTGGCCATGTGCATATCTTCTTTGGAAAAAATGTATATTCAAGTCCTCTACCCATTTTTAATTGTGTTGTTTGTTTGCTTGCTGCTCTGTTTTATGAGTTCCTTACATATTTTGAATGCTAACTCCTTATTTGATACATAGTTTGCAAATATTTTCTCCCATACCATACCTTGCAAAGATTATCTTTTCCCCATTGAATATTCTTACCTTCCTGGTCAAATATTAGTTGACTATATACACATGGTTTTATTTCTGAGCTCTCTATTCTATTATATTCCACATGGTCTCTGTTTTTATGTCAGTATCATGCTGTTTTTATTACTATTATTTTGTAGTATAGTTTGAAATCAGGAAATGTAATGCCTCTAGCTTTTTTCTTCTTTCTCATGATAGCTTTAGCTATTCAGAGTCTCTTCTGGTTCCATACAGATTTCAGAAGATTTTTTTTTCTATTTTTGTGAAAAATGCCATTGGAATTTTGGTAAAAATAACATGAAATCTATAGACGTCTTTGGACATTTTAACAATATTAATTCTTCCAATCCACAAACCCAAGATATCTTTCCATTTATTCATGTCTTCTTCAATTTCTTCCATCAATACCTTCTAGTTCTCAGTGTGTATCTCTTTCATCTCCTTTGTTAAATTTATTCCTAAGTATTTTATCATTTTGGATGCTTTTATAAATGATGGAATTTTTTAAGTTTCTCTTTCAAATATTTTTTTGCTAGCATTTAGAAATGCAACTGACACCTGTGTAGCTCAGTTGGTTGAATATCCAACTCTTGATCTCAGTTCAAGTCTTGATCTCAGAGTCATGAGTGTAAGCCCTGCATTGGGCTCCGTGCTGAGCATGAAGCCTACTTGAAAGAAAGAAAGAAAGAAAGAAAGAAAGAAAGAAAGAAAGGCAAGAAAGAAGGAAAGAAAAAAAGAAAAAAGAAAGAAAATTTACTGATTTTTTATGTTGATTTTGTATCCTGCAACTTTATTGAATTCATATATTAGTTCTAACAATTTTTGGGTGGGGTCTTTAGGATTTTCTCTATATAAGATCATGTCATCTGCAAACAGAGATGATTTCACTTTTTCTTTTCTGATTTGGATGCCTTTTGTGTCTTTTCTTGCCTAATTATTTTGACTGGCACTTCCAGTACTATGTTGAATAGGAATGGTGAGAGTAGACATACTTGTCTTGTTCCTGATGTTAGAAAAAAAGCTTTCAGCCTTTGACCATTGAATATGATGTTAGCTGTGGGTTTGCCATATATGACTGCTAAGGTATGTTCTTCTACACCCAATGTGAGAGCTTTTAATCATGATAGGATATTGAATTTTGTCAAATGCTTTTTCTGTATACGTTGAGAGGATCATATGATTTTTATATTTTATTCTATTTATGTGTAATATCACATTTATTGATTTGTGTATGTTGAAACATCCTTGCATCCCAAAAATAAATCCCACTTGATCATAGTGTATGATCCTGAATTTGGTTTGCTAATATTTTGTTGAGGACTTTTGCATCTATGTTCATTAAGGATATTGGTCTATAGTTTTCTTTTCTTATAATGTCCTTATCTGGCATTGGTGTCAGGGTAATGCCGGCCTCAAAAATGAATTTGGAAGTGTTCCCTCCTCTTCATTTTTTTTTTTTTTGGAATTATTTAATGACTCATGTTAATTCTTCTTTAAATGTTTAGTAGAATTCATCATTGAAGCTATCTGGTCCTGGGGTTTTATTTGTTGAAAAGTTTTTGATTCGTGCTTCAATCGCCTAAGTCATTATTGGTCTCCTCAAATTTTCTATTTCTCCCTGATTCCGTCTTGGTAGGTTATATATTTCTAGGAATTTATCCATTTCTTCTAGCTTATCCATTTCATTGGCATAATAGTTTCATAGTAGCCTCTTATGATACTTTGTATTGCTGTAGTAGTAGTTGTAATCTTTCAGTTAGTCTAGCCAAAGGTTTGCCAATTATTTTACCTTTTTAAAAACCAACTTTTATTGATTTTTTTCTACTGTCTTTCTAGTCTCTAGTTCATTTATTTCTGCTGTAATCTTTATTTTTCCCTTTCTTCTGCTAATTTGGAGCTTAGTTTGTTCTTCTTTCCCTAATTCCTTGAGGTATAAGGTTAAGCTTTTTTTTTTTTTTTTTTTTTTGAGATCTTTCTTTTTTCTTAATGTGGTCATTTATCACTATAAACTTCCCTCTTAGAACTACTTTGCTGTATCCCATACATTTTAGTATGTTGTGTTTTCATTTTCATTAGTCTCAGCACACTTTCTGATTTTCTTTTTGATTTCTGCTTTGATCCATTGGTTGTTCAGGAATGTTGTTTAATTTCCCCATATTCAGATTTACTCCTATTTTTATACCATTGTAGTTGGAAAAGATACTAGATATAATTTTGATCTTCTCAAATTTGTTAAAGCTTGGTTTGCAGCCCATCATATCATCCATCCTGGAGAATGTTCTGCATGCATTTGAGAAGAATATGTATTCTAGGGACATTTTATAGAATGTTCTATATACATATCTGTCAAGCTCATTTAGTCCAGACTGTTATTCAGGTCTGCTGTTTCCTTATTAATTTTCTGTCTAGATGTACTATACAATGTTGGGAGTGGAGTATTGAAGTCCCCTACTATTACTGTATTGCTATCTATTTCTCCCTTCAGTTCTATTAACACTTTAAATATTTAGGCATTCCAGGGACCTAAGTTGGGTAAGCATTCAACTTCGGTTCTGGTCATGATCTTGTGGTTCATTAGTTCAAGCCCCGCATTGTGCTCTGTGCTGAGCTTGGAGCCTACTTCAGATTCTGTCTCCTTCTCTCTCTGCCCCTCCCCTGCTTGCTTGCTCTCTTTCTCCAAAAAATAAATAAACATTTAAAAAATTTTAATATTTAGTCATCCAATGTTGGGAACATATATCTTTACAACTATTATATTTTCGTGATGAATTGACTCCTTTATCACTATAAGTGACAGTCTCTCATCACAGATTTTGACTAAAAGTCTATATTATCTGATATAAGTATAGACACTCTTGCTGTCCTTTGGCTACTGTTTGCATGGAATATCTTTTTCTATTTCTTCACTTTCTACCTACATGTGTCCTTAAAGCTAAATTGAGTCTCCTGCAGGCAGCATATTGCTGGATCTTATTTCTTTGTCCATTCAGCCACTTTGTGCCTTTTGATTGGCAAATTTAGTGTATTTATACATAATTACTAGTAGGTAATCACTAGTTACTATTGTGATTTATTATTTTCTGACTGTTTTTTTAGTTCCTTTGTTTCATCTTACTGTCTTCCTTTATGATTTTTTTTTGTAGTGGTATGCTTTTATTTCCTGTTTCTTTGTCTTTTGTGCAACTATTAAGGGTTTTTTCTCTTGTGGTTACCATGAGGTTATATAAAGCATCTTATAAATATAACGGTCTTTTAAGCTGATAACTATTCTCCTTCAACCTTATTAAAAAACTATACTTTTATTTCTCCCACCACATTTTATGCTATTGATGTCACACTTTACATCTTTTTATATTGTGTATCCATTAGCAAATTATTTTATCTATAGGATTTTTGGGGGTTGTTTTGTTTTACTTTGTTTTGTCTGAGGGAGTAGGTGTTTGTTTTTTTTAAGTAGGTTTCATGCCTAGCATGGAGCCCAACAAAGGGCCTGAACTCATGACCCTGAGATCAAGACCTGAGCTAAGATCAAGAGTCAGAGCCAACCAGGTGCCCCTATACCTATTCTTAATGTTATTATTTTTTAGCTTTTATTCTAGAGATAAAAGTGGCTTACCCACCACCATCACATTATTTGAGAATCCTAAATTTGACTATGTATTTACCTTTACCAGTGAATTTTGTGTTTTCATATTGTTATTTAGTGTCTTCTCATTTCAACTTGAAGTACTCCCTTCAGCATTTCTTGTGAGGCAGGTCTAGTGGTGATGAACTCCTTTAGTTTTTTGGGGGGAATGTTCTTCTCTCTCCTTCATTTCTGAAGGACAGTTTTGCCTTTAAGGCATAAAGGTACAGTTTTCTTGGTTGATATATATATATATATATATATATATATATATATATTTATATTTTTTTTTTTCCCCCCCACACATTGAATATATCATCCCACTGCCTCCTGGCCCCTCAGGTTTCTGCAGAGAAATCCACTGACATCCTTTTGTGGTTTCCCTTGCATGGACAAGTCATTTTCTGCTTGCTGCTTTCAAAATTCTCTCCATGCTTTGACTTTTAACATTTGATTATGATGTGTCTCAGTAATCTTTGGGTTGATCTTGCCTGGGGTCCTTTGAGCTTCCTGTAACTGAATGTCCATATCTCTTCCAGGATTTGTGGAATTTTCAGCTATTATTTCTTTCTATAATATTTTTTCTCCTTTCTCTCTCTTCCCTTTCTGGGACTCCCATGATACGATGTTCATTTGCTTGATGGTGTCCATAGCTCATGTAGGCTATCTTCACTCTTTCTCATTTTTTTCTCTTTTTGTTCTTCTTACTGGCTAATTTTAAAAGATCTGTCTTTGAGGAATGCCTGGGTGGCTCAGTCGGTTAGCATCCTACTCAGTTTCAGCTCAGATCATAATGTCACAATTTGGTGAGTTTGAGCCCCATGTTGGGCCCTGTGCTGTTGGTGTGGAGCCTGCTGGGGATTTTCCCTCCCTCTCTCTCTGCTCCTCCTCCACTCACGCTGTCTCTGTCTCTATCAAATAAATAAATAAATAAATAAATAAATAAATAAATACTTAAAAAAAAGTAAAGATCTGTCAAGGTCACTGATTCTTTCTTCGGCATGACCAAGTCTGTTGTTGAAGCGCTCTCTTAAATTTTTCAGTTCTATCATTGTATCTTCAGCTCCAGGATTTCTGTTTGGTTCTTTTTTATGGTGTCTATTTCTTCATTAAACTCATTTTGTTTATGCATTGGTTTTCTGATTTAATTTATCTGTCTATCTATATTCTCTTACATTTAATTCAGTTTCCTTAAGATAATTTTTTTTAAATTATTTTCAGGCAAACTGTAGATATTTCTTTTGGGGTTAGTTGCTGGAGCTTTATTAGCTTCCTTTGGTGGTGTCAAATTTGCATGATTCTTTATGATCCATATAGTCCCACACTGATGCATTTGCGTTTGAAAGAGCCAACATCTTTTCAAGTCATTACAGACTGGTTTCAGCAGGAAAAGACCTTCTCCTATTTGTTCCTTGGATTGATGGGATTACCTCCAGAATCACAGTTGCACTGGGTTGGAGCTTGTTATAAAGCTGTGACTGGGTATGCAGCAAGATCCATGGTTGTCAGGCTTGTTACCAGGGTCTCAGGTAGGTATGTACTGTGCCTGGTCCCTGAGTAGATGGGACTACCTCTAGTAACTTCTTCAGTAAAGTGGTGTCAGGACAAGTATCCACTTCAAGGCTCACAGCTGTATCCTCAGACAGGGGGCCTATTCCCATGTCTGTGGCAGGTGTGGCTCCTGCCAGGACCCTGGGAAGACTACTTCTTGGTTCCTGGATGAGTCCCTGGGTGGACAGGACCAGCTCTGGACCACGGCTGAGATTCAATCCATAAGGCTGTTTTAGGTTCCACAGCTAAGATTGAGGTCTGCCCCTTCCTCCAGAGGCACAAATAGGTGTGTCTCCCATCAGGTCCCTGAGTAGGCTGGATTGGTCCCTGACAATAACTAGAGGGCTGGAGCCAAGTGTATCATCTTTTCAGGATCTGAGGTGCAGACATGAGGATGTTCCACCTGTCCCTGTGCCAGCTGGACTACTCATAGCCTGCACCTGGGAGGGCCTAGAACAAAGTTTAAGGCCCTTTCAGGATACCCTGAAAGTGTACAAAAGTATCTGTTTCCCTGTCTCTGTGCCACCAGAACTACTGACATACTGAGTGTGTGAGGGGCTGAAATACAGGGTCCTTTCAGGATCTCCCAGGGCACAGATAGAAATGTCTCCCTCTGGGACCCTGGCCCCCAGACTGCTGGAAGACTGACAGTCTATGGCTGTGAGGAAGCTGGAGCCATGTATAGGGCCCTTCTATGGTCTTTGGGGATACAGACAGGAGTTTCTCCTTTCTGGTCCCTGTTCCAACAGGACTGTCACAGATTGTGGCTAGCAAGGGGCTAATGCCTAGTATAGGGCCCTTTTAGGATATCCAGGGCCACGATGGGAATATCTCCTGCTGGGCCAAGTCTCTTTACTTTTAAGCCAAGTTTATCAGTCTATATTACAACAAAGGAAAATATCTGGCTATCACCTCACAGAGTTCTTACAACCTTCTACATTTACATTTATATATTAAACCACACACACACACACACACACACACACTTAAATATAACTAGGTTTATATTATAAAATGATCTCAGTGTTCAGGCAAACACAAGTAAAACAATGTACTTTTACTACAAAATTTAAAATATTTATCTTTATGAGGGCAAAACATTTTAAAATAAATCTTGGGTTCAAACTATGAAGAAGTCACTTGAATTAAAATAACACTGTTTTTATTATTCAAAAATTAGTCAAAAGTCTTAAAATAACAAAGGCAATTCTTAAATAGGTATTGAGTATTTGCTCATTTAATGGACTGGGATAGGCACACACACACACAAAAATCATTAACCTAAAAATCTTAGGAAATTCATGGGCATTACATACAATGACACTGTAGGATGACATCATCCAATGGCTAACAGAGGGTCTTCTATACCTGTACATCACATTATACCCCCAAAATAATTCATCATCATACAGATTTAACCTCTTCTTCTTGTCTTTGACTTTTTCTAGTATTACTGGTTATTTGTGTGTCTATGAAATATTTAAGGAGAAAAATATCCAAAATTTCAGTCTTAGATTATAATTGGATCAATCACTTCTATTTAAAACTCTCCTTGATCTTAGCCAAAAGGCCAAGAAGCAATCCTCTATTCAAAACTGAACAGGGGGGAGGAATTTTAAAAATATGTAAAAAATATGTGAAATATGTGAAATAATTACTTCTACTTCAAACTAAACATGCTTCCAAATTTAGTTATCTGGGCAAAGGCAAGTTTTACTCAGTAAATAGATTAATCTGGTAATTTGTTCAAGGTTATTTTCTACCTAAGGCAAGACTAAATTAGAGATCTGAACTGCCCAAAACTTTTACTGTGGTCATTCTCTCTTTGTAACTTGGCTGTAAGGTGAAAGGGCTTCAAATTTTTCCTCAATGCATTGTCATCTTAATAAACAATGCTTTGAAAATAAGTATAAAAATATATCAATAGATTCATTCAGCTACAAAATTTCACAAGGTGAGCTCTGACAGCCAGCAGAACAAAATGTTCTGAGCAGAAGACATGGAAATTCTACATGAACATCCAGATAGCAGCCAAAACATCATTTCCCAAAATGTGGCTCACATAATACTGGTAAGAAGAGGTTTGGAGGTTGAACAATTTGGGGAACACTGTTTACACATTTCTCCTATGGGAGGATATGTAGTGCACATTTGCTCCTAGGAGTCTTCAGGAAGAAACTTCTTAATTTTGTTTAATTTATTATTTTCCAAATATTTTTCTTCATTAACAGTGATCCTTTGGGGAACACTATGGGGAACGTTGCTCTAGAAAACTCCAAGTATCACTTGTATACAAAAAGAGTATGGATTCCAGACTTCATGTAGTCAAAAGCAAGAAATCTTCCTATCCTGCCTCCCAGCCCTTTGTCTTCAACAGTCTCTGCTCCTATGTGCCCCAGCTGACCCAAACTCAATCAATCAGTATTAAAAGGAGAAAAAACTGAAAGCCATGCTTAGCTTCGCATTTTATTTACTTTTTCACCTCAACTCTGAATCTCTCATTTTGCTTTTGATAAGCTTATGTCCCTCTTTCAATATGTTCCTAGTTTCACACTGGAACCCTTCATCTGGCATTCTAGATTCTGACTAGCTAAACCTCTGATTAACTTCTGACACTGGCATCTCCTGTGCTCAGTGTCTATATTTTCCCTTTGATCCTCTACATTGGCTGCCAATTTAGGTCTCCACTTTGGGCTCATCCTTCTGCCTGGGACAAAACATTAAAGGTAAACCCCAAAATGTGAGAATGAGGATGTGCTCCATAGAGAAGTAGAAATCCAACACTGTTTCTTGCAGCTTGGATTTAACCATCAGTCAATGAAGAAAAATGTGAAGAGCTTTTTTCCTCAAGTCATGGTGCTAAGAGCTGTGGTTGAATGCAGCAGAAAGCACAGTGACAGGGCACTTCACTGAGATATTGCCAAATGTCCCTACGGTATGTGTGTTGGGGGGGGGGGGGGTAGCAATGTCACTCCTGGTTGAGAACCAATGCCTTGCTCACAGTTAATATGCCTCTCCCACATACTCAGGACTTCAAATCAGCTTCTTAGATATTAAGTAAAATTTTGTATGGGTAAATATAGATACACTTGTAATTTATGCTTGAATTAATTAGCTATTTAGGAAGCATAGTATGGTCTAGTTCTTCTCAACTAAAATTAGTTTTTTTCTTTATAAGATCTAAACCTTAAACAAAACTTCCTAAAAAACACCATCAAAGGGCGCCTGGGTGGCTCAGTTGGGTAAGGGTCCAACTTCGGCTCAGGTCATGATCTCATGGTTCGTGAGTTCGAGCCCCACGTCGGGCTCTGTGCTGATGGCTCAGAGCCTGGAGCCTGCTTCAGATTCTGTGTCTCCCTCCCTCTCCGCCCCTCCCCTGCTCATGCTCTGTCTCTCTCTCTCTGTCAAAAATAAATAAACATTTTAAAAAATTAAAAAAAAAACATCAAAGGTTAAAAGTATCCCAAAAGAATTGAAAAATAAAACAAAAAAAATGTATTAACATTGTCTACCTATGAGAAATGAATTAGGTTTCACTTTACTTCATAAAATCCTAGTTTTCTCTTTCTCACTCAAGGAACATTTATCATCATCATCACCTTTTAAAAATCTCATCATACATGATCAAGACAGGTAAGTAAGTCAGGTAGATTCTCATGAGGACACCTCTGAAGTTCTGGTCCTCATGTAAGAGATGAGCATCTAACATCAGGTTGAACATGTGGAATTTTATTACCTTTCACATTATTTACTATTTTTTTAATTAAAAAAATTTAATGTGTATTCTTGAGAGAGAGAGAAACAGAGCATGAGTGGGGGAGGGGAGAGAGAGAGGGAGACACAAAATCCAAAGCAGACTCCAGGCTCTCAGCTGTCAGCACAGAGCCCAATGTGGGGCTCAAACCCATGAACTGCGAGATCATGCCGTGAGCCGAAGTCAGATGCTTAACCAAGCCCCCTACTGGTTTTAATGTCAGTTTCAAATCAGAAAAAGAAGAAAACCTTTGTTATTAAGCTATGTCAATATGTGAAGTGCATTTTGCATATAAGAAAAATGTTTTTATGAGAACCATACAATTTCAGAGTAGAAAGGAACCTCAAGAGTCATTTGTCAACCTCCCATCCCAGGAAAAATAACTACTTCAAAGTTCCTGCTACATGTCAAGGATATAGAGCTGCTATTTTTTGAAGAAGATGGTTCAGCTATGAATCAATTACAAAGCTATTCAAATGTGCTTTTATAACTTTGACCCATTGGTCTAGCCTTTAAAGAAAAAAAAATATTTTTCTCTCTAATTCATCAGTTTCAGTTCAAGAGTTCTGGGCTCCTCCTTTATCCATGTAATTTTGCATCCCCCCCAAATTTTCCCGAACCTCAGCAAAATCAAGAAATAAGGGAGCAAAATAAGCTTCTTAAGCCACCTGACTGAGCATCCATGCCACCAAACCCCTTTGTACCTTCCTAACTCCTTTCAAACACACCCAAAGTCATCTCAGTAGTTAGCATTTTCAAAAGGGAAGGGAATCTTTGTACAAGATGGTGGCTTATCTGAACTAATCGTGATTGATTATATAAACTAATTATCCCACACATGCAGCTTCTCACTAGGATCATCCTCTCTGCGGACATGAACTTACACACCCTTCGTCAATATCCACCAAGCAGGGATCCTTATTCCTACTCCAAGGCCATGAGAGTAAAGGCACAAAATTCATATTCCTCCCCTACATATACCTACTTGGAGATACTTTTTTAAACTACAGCAGAATATGATTAATAGTGCTAATTATTAAAAGAAGCTAAAATGAAGTCATACTCAATTTACCTGTATTCTTAGGGAAAACTGCAGCAGATGCCCTAGATCTCATTCTTATTTAGAGACACTCCTTGCCCATTCAAATGAAAATCAAATGAGGTCATAACACTTAAAACCATCACCAAAATCTGTTACTCTGAACACTGAAAACTTTAGTATAAATATTGTTGCTAATGTGAGATCTTTTCTTTTCTTGTAATCACTCTTAAGTTTTTATCCCAATTCAATTATTTCAAAGTTAATTTACAACTGATACAATAACTACTTTTACAAGACAATGCAACATTTGAAGACTTACTAAAATTTTTATTGTACCCTTCAATAGACTTTTGTTCTTTCCCCTTCCTTCCCTATTCATTTCCACTTGAATAATCCTGGCTCCCAGCCAGCCAGTCTTGGAGAAAATCCTGCTTCCCCTCCCACTCCACATCCCTAACCAGGGTGTGCCAAATGCTAATTTTTATTCATGTTGTGGCAGTTCCTTTCTTCTGAGAAGCTTTTCCACCTCCTTGGCGTTACATTTTGGGGGAGTTTCAAGGCCAGTGATTTGTGCATGTAATAGAGGATCCTGACACTGTTCAGAAGGAGCCTACTCTTCTGGCACTTTTCGGCACATCATCAGGAGGTAAATATAGTCTGTAGTCCAGCAAGGAACTCTTTGTGGGACCTTGGGGTGTTTCTGGTGCCTCAGCAATTAACAGGCATTAAAACCAAATATTTTACCCAGATTTATCCTACCCGCCATTATGGAAGCCTCATTTCCCCCAAGTTGGTATCTCCCAATCCATAATCCTAGGGGATTTTGTTTGGTTTTGTGTATTTATAGAGATTGGCTACAAGAGTGTGTTCAGTGCCATTGCTCTGAGGTTACTTGATACCAGCTGTTAGAGTCTTTAAGTCTAAAATTATGGGTTTCCTAAAAGACACTAAGACGTGAAATGAGAATGTGAGAGATCATAAAGTAGAGAAACTGAGATCATCTCAAACTACCACACCAACATACAGTGACTAGTCTGTTTTTGTTGCTCTACAAAGGTGCATACACCTCTGTACAGGTCAGCCTCCCCAGGTGCTTCTTCAGGCCTGGCCAGGTGGGCTCTGCCACTGCCCTCTCCCTCAGTGTGGAGGCTGAGGCTCTTCTCTGTGTCTCTATGGGGATCTCCTTAGACATAGCTGAGTGGGTGAACTGATGCTGCCCAGACCCAAAAACAGTGGGGACTGAACCATTTTTCTAATTCTCTGAACATAAACTTGGCAGGAGGTTCTTTGGGTTACCAAGCAACTGAACATCTGACATGAAGCCTTTAACAACTTTTTCCATAGATTACTAAAAGTTCCCAGAACAAATTCATGTCTGGTCCAGTGAAGAAGGAAACAGAGGTAGCCAAGATGTGGGGTGGGGAGAAGGCCAAGAGAGCAAAAACAGCCAGCATATCTTGAAGACATGGGGAAGCAGAAGGAAGAGGAAGGCAGATAAATGGGAGGCACTTGGGTGTATGCAAACTCCCCAAAAAAGAGAATACACATATAGAATACAAATTATCCCAGAACGGCATTTCCTAAAAGCTCTAGGAAGCAGTCTTGCAGCTAGAGAAGAGCTCCTAAAGTGTTCGTTTGTTATATAGAATTATGTTCTATTTTCTTATAATCACTCTACTCAGCCGCTCATGTTGAGTACATAGCTGTCACAAAATCTGTAATCGGAGGCTAATGTTCCCAACAACCTCATGCAGACAAACAAGGGGAAGAAAAACAGGGATGTAAGAGCTCACCACTCCTGGCTTAGAGAACTCTCAATTCATAATTTATTGTCCTCAGCAAGATGCTTTGCTGCTGTCCCTCTGGATCCACTTCCTACCCTGCTCTGTGCCCCTGGTGTAGGCAATAAGAGGAGAACTGTTTGCGGATAATTTGAAAACAATAATGAACCAACCAAAATTCACTGTTTTTATTAACACTATGGCTAAATTCTGAAACAAAGAATTGCTACATTTTTAATAATGTGTATATAGGCCTCCAACCTTCTCTCTTTTACTTTTAATTAACATTATGTTCTACATGGAAGTTAATTCAAAAAGCTTCCAGTTATACTGTCAGTCCTGACCCACAGAGACCCAACTACAGGCATTCCTTTCCAGACTAAGTTCTAAGGGTCCAAAATCATCAGAGCTTGCTGTAGAAGCATTTCTTGCCTCCAGCCCCTAGAGTACTTCATATCCCTTGTTTAAATAGTATATGGTATTAGAAACAGTGATTATCAAGAAGAACCAAAACCTGAGTTATATTAATCGTGCCATTTTGTGTGACCCCCTGGAATTTTTAATTCATGCTTAAAATTTAGAACACGTGCAAACAGTAAAGCAGAGTACAACTATATCATGTGTTTGATAAATGCAAATTTAAGATCATACATAAAATATTTTACTGAATTTGAATAATTTTAACATTATATTCTTTCTAAACTGTTATTTTTTGTAAAACTTAAGAATGAATCAAGAAAACAATGACGATGACTGATTATGTATATGACTATTATTGAAAATAATTCTGTCTATCCCATAGGGGTAGGGGGAGGCATATTAAAAATTATCTGTTCTGGTGTCAGAAATGTTTGGTATGCCATTACCTCCATGGAGCACATTGTCTTCCCTGCCCTCTGGCTTCCAATTGGACTCATAAAGGACCACTAGTATAAATCAGGTAAGAAGAATGAGACTGGGGCGTTCATGTCTTCCTTTCCCTGCAGGCTTGCCTCAGTCTGATAATATTGTTTTACTTTTTCCCCCAGATTTATTGAGGTATGATAGACAAATATCATATATATGATGCTTTGGTACATATATACATTGTTAAATGATTCCTCCAATAAGGCTAATTAACCTATCCATTACTACACATATTCACCTTTTTTGCATGTGTGTGGTAAGAACACTTAAGATCTACTTTCTTAGCACTTTTCAAATATATAATACAGTGTTATTAACTATAGTCACCATGCTGTACATTACTGAAATTTCTTACCACTTGACTAATATCTCCCTGTTTCCCTTACCTCCTTGCCCCTGGCAACCAGTGTTCTACTCTCTTTTTCCATGAATTAGGTATTTTTAAATACCACATATAAGTGAGGTCATATGGCATTTGTCTTTGTCTGACTTATTTTAATTAGCATAATGTTCCCCTGGGATCATCCAGAGGACAGGATTTCCTTCTCTTTTTGCCTGAATAATATTTCATCGAATATTATTCTGCTGTATCACATTTTCTTTATCGATTTGTCTGTAGATGGACATTTAGGTTGCTTTCATAACTTGGCTACTGTGTATAATGCTGCAATGAATGTTTGGTGCATATATCTCTACAAGACAGTTATTTTTTTTTCCTTTGGATATATACACAGAAGTGGGATTGCTGGATCATATGGTAGTTCAATTTTTTAGGTTTTTTAATTTATGTTTTTATTTTGCGGGGGAAGGGGGGGGGGTTGCAGGGTGCAGAGAAAGAAGGAGAGAGAGAAACCTAAGCAGGCTCGACACTGTCAGCACAGAGCCTGATGCAGGGCTCAAACTCACAAACGACAAGACTATGACCTGAGCCAAAATCAAGAACCAGATGTTTAACCTACTAAGACACCCAGGTGCCCCTGTTCTTAGTTTTTTTGAGGAACTTCCATACTGTTTGGCGGAATGGCTGTAGTGTACCATTTTATATTCCCATCATCCTCTGACTATGGTCAGATTTCAGAGTTCTTATCAGAAACTCCTTCCACACAGCTGGTTCTCAACATTCTCTATCTCCCACCCTGTCTCTCTCCCTCTGTGTGTGTGTGGGGGGGGGGGGGGTCTGTGTGTGTGTGTCTGTCTGGATTACAATTATTGCTTATTCCTTTTCCCAATTTAGACACACGGGTGAACAGACACCACCCTCACCCCTTAGTAGCCTAAGAATACTGCACTATCCTTTACCATTTCTCATACCTTTATAAATTTCTCATACCTTATAAATTTAGTTTTAAACTCTGAAATTATCAACTATTTCCTGCTAAGACTCTGATTAATTTATATTCTTACCCCCTTATAACCCCAGTTTCCATCATTATCCTAGACCTCAAATGGAATTTTTCTCCTCCTTAAATATGCATATTCTAATTCCATGGGCTCTTAGACTCCTGGGAATAGAGTAATTGATATTAGTTGTTTAATTATAGTTTTAGGGTTCAGGGAATATTAGGGGAAATATCACAGAACATGCACCAAGCTGAGGAATCTCTGCAGCACAGCCTCTAAATATAACTTCCCTTCTCAAATGTTTACTAGTCACTTCATAAAAGTAACATTGGATGAAAAGTGCCTCATTTAGTACAATTTCTCCCTCCACAAAAAACACATCATCACTTTTCTGCTTCTCTCAGAAGTGGGAACTAAGAAGTCACCAGTCATACCATCTCTGCAAATGAAATTTATACATTCTGGGATTAAATCAAAACTTTTACCATTTTTAATGCTTATTTATTTCTTTTTGAGAGAAGGGGTGGAACAGAGAAAGAGGGAGAGAGAGAATCCCAAACAGGCCCCATGCTGTCAGCACAGAGTCCCATGCAGGGCACGAACTCACGAATCTTGAGATCATGACCTGAGTCAAAATTAAGAATCAGGATGCTTAACTGACTGAGCCACCCAGGTGCCCCTAACCTTTTATCGTTTTAAAGGGTTAATGTTATAGCTAATAGAAAGAATGAATTCTAGACCATACTGACTTCAATCTGTCTGCATTCTTTGCCTTTCATTTAGCTATTTCTAAGTAAACAGTAACTAAAATGTCAGTAAGAAGACCCTACTAAAAGTTTTTCTTAGAATGAAGAATATTTTTGTAGATATTTTTTAATGTTGTATGAGGAAAAAAGGCATACTTATGAAACTCAAAGGATCTTGATTCTCTCCCCCTGTAATGTTTAAAATGACTTACTTTCGTAATGTAAGAACTTGACTTCAGAATGCCAAGTAAACTCTAGCAAGAAAATAGAGAATTATACCTGATACGGGGTAAAACTACCTAATTTCTGCAAAGCAATTCATCAATCTGTTGTGACCCATAAGTAATTACCTGGGAGAGAATGTGGTGGTGGAAAGGGCCACTGAAGACATAATTACCACGGCTAATCTGTACTGATGAAAATGAGGTAAAATTGAACAACAAAAACAATAGCAATAATAACAGCTAACACATCATGCTTACTATGTGTGCAAGGCACTGTTTTAAATACTTCACAGGTATTGAACCATTTAATCCTCAGGGAAACCCCAAGAATTAGCTCACTATTACCATTCCCATTTTACAGATAAAGAAACTGAGATTCAGAGAGTTTCAGTAATTTATCCAAGGTCACACAATCAGTAAGTGACAGAACTGGGATTCAAGCGCAGGTCGCCTGGCTTAGAGCCCTTATACCTAACCACTGTGGAGAATATAGGAAAAGACATCATACAATCCCTGCCTTCAAAGAGCTGCGTAGCTCTTTACAAAGTAAGATAAAATAATAGTATGGTGATTAACTTCTCTGGGTGATCAGAAGAAAGAAATATTATTTCTAGCTTGGGATGTCAAGCAAGGCTTCAAAAGAAGACTTGGAATATGATCTAGCCTATAGATATGATTACTATTGGAGAGGAAATGGAAAAGGCATTTGATATCAGGAAAAAAGAGAATTCATTTTAACACTTGCCTGGATCTGTAAGTTTAAAAATGTAATTTAATGAGAAATATTATATGTTAGCTATAATTATTAAGAACCTTATTGTCCAGGGCACCTGGGTAGCTCTGTCAGTTAAGCATCCAACTTGATTTCAGCTCAGGTCACGCTCTTATGGTTCATGAGATCAAGCCCTGCATCGGGCTCCATGCTGATAGTACAGAGCCTGCTAGGGATTCTCTCTCCCCCTCTCTCTCTGCCTGTACTTTCTCCCTACTTGCACTGTGTCTCTCTCTAAATAAATAAACTTAAAAAAAAAAAAAAAAAGAACCTTACCATCCTACCAGATAGTGTGCTTCATGACTCATCGGTACCAATTTGCTCACCACAGCCCAGCTATCTGCTGGGAAGGAAACACACAAGTTGAAGCCCTTGGCCTTCCATCTGGGAAGCCAACTAGGACATGCATCACACTGTTAACCATGATAAGGATACCTGTCAATAGAAATTAGCTTGAGACTTTCAACTAATTTCCTTGGGGCCAGAGGAGCCAACAGATAAAAATGTATTTTGATTTAGGGGCTCCTGGGTGGCTCAGTCGGTTAAGTGTCCGACTTCAGCTCAGGTCACAATCCCACGGTCCGTGAGTTCAAGCCCCATGTCGGGCTCTGGGCTGATGGCTCAGAGCCTGGAGCCTGCTTCCAATTCTGTGTCTCCCTCTCTCTCTGTCTCAAAACTAAATAAAACGTTAAAAAAAAATGTATTTTGATTTCAAGGTGGCTTTCTATCTCATTAGCAATCCCATGATCCCCTACTCTTTTCATTCATCTGTCAACAGTCCTTGATGTTCTGAATAAAGAAGCTGTCCAAACTAGGATTAAAAAGAAGGAAAAAAAAATCACTGTTCCTTTTTTCAGTTTTCAGATTCATGTGGAGGTGCTGACCTGGCCCAACTCTCTAGAGAGCTCCCTTATTATTTTCTTTGCAATCCTGGTCACGATTCAGGATTCAGGCACTTGTATCATGTGGCCCTGATTCTTGCTATAATTCTTTCCCGCAAAAATTCAACCCAGAAGGACAGGGTATTTTTGAAATTCTGGTAGAATCAATGTTAACTTGATTGGGAAATTCTAGGAACTGAAATTAAAGTCTGAAGGAGACAGATTACATTCCTAATTACCTAAGGTTGTCAGAAAATAACAATGTATAGAAATAGAATACAAGAAAGTAGACATCCAGTAAAACTGTCATCATGCATTCAACCAGAAATGGATCCTACAGTCCCACATGTGCAAATGAGATGCAAGTTTGGAGCAGTTGCTTCCTTTCAAAGGATTCACAATTTTGACAGTGTTATAGCACATCCCCCATAGGACCATGGGGAGGCGGGGAGTAAAGTGGAGAAGAAAGTTTCACAGGAAATTAGTAGTTCAAAAAAAAGGAATGAAAGCATAATTTTAAATGAACTCAAATACTTTAGCATAGCTGGGTGTGGCAGAGAATAAGACAACATCTCCATATGATAGCTGCATCACTTAGAATATTTGAAGCTGTTGGATGCCTGGGTGGCTCAGTTGGTTGAGCATCCAACTCTTGAATTCAGGTCAGGTCATGATCTCACAGTTCATAAGTTCGAGCCTCACATCAGGCTCTGTGCTGACAGCATGGAGTGTGCTTGGGATTCTTTCTCTCTCCCTCTCTTGGGATTCTCTGCTCCTCCCCCACTCACACATATGTGCTCTTTCTCTCTCTCAAAATAAACATTTAAAAAGACCAAAAAAAAAAAAAGAATATTTGGAGTTTTCAATGACCAGGAAACAGACTCAAACAGTATTTAAAGGGGCGCCTGGGTGGCGCAGTCGGTTAAGCGTCCGGCTTCAGCCAGGTCACGATCTCGCGGTCCGTGAGTTCGAGCCCCGCGTCAGGCTCTGGGCTGATGGCTCGGAGCCTGGAGCCTGTTTCCGATTCTGTGTCTCCCTCTCTCTCTGCCCCTCCCCCGTTCATGCTCTGTCTCTCTCTGTCCCAAAAATAAATAAAAACAAAACAAAACAAAAAAAAAAAAAAACGTTGAAAAAACAGTATTTAAAAAGTTTTTTTTTTTTTAATTTTGCATTCACACAGTATCTCACATAGAGAAATAGCAGAGGTAGGTAGTGTCTAGACAAGGAAGAGCTATTAGGATTCCAGCTCTGCACTGGGAGTCTCTTGGTTCTGCGCATTACCATAGATGGCTTCATCCTCTGGATGAAGGCAAGATGCCTGTGGCAGTTCTAGGCATCATGTTCTGACACAATGTCCAGAGGAAAGCAGGACCAGATTTTCCTGTCTTTCCTCAGGGTTGAGGTAACCTTTCCTGAAAGCTCTCAGCAGACTTCCCCTCACATCTCAGATTTAGATTACATGCTCTTTCCTAAACAAATTACCAGTGGGAAGACTAGGATTACCATGACTGGTTGTCAACGTGTGGTCTCTGGACCATCAGCAATTCCTGGAAACAATGTGAACTATTAGGACCAGCTCCAGACTTACTGAATCAAAATCTCCAGGATTGGGCATAGCAATCCATTTTACAACAAGCATTCCAGGTGATTAGTATACACTTAAGTTTGTGAACCACCAGTTTAGAATGGAATGGGTGTTGGATTATCAACCACCATGACCAGGACACCTGGATCAGCAACCATTAAGATCACTAAAGACTTATATTCAACTAGCATTATTGAATGCTTGCTCCATTCTGATTTTTTTTAACCTATACTATACCCTTTAACTTTCCACAGCAATTCCGTCAGCTACTTTTGTCTACATTTTACAGATGAAGAAATGGAAGCTCAGACAATTTAACTTACCCAATTTTATTTTTTTATTTTCTTTTATTTTTTTTAAATATATGAAATTTATTGTCAAATTGGTTTCCATACAACACCCAGTGCTCATCCCAACAGATGCCCTCCTTAATACCCATCACCCACCCTCCCCTCCCTCCCACCCCCCATCAGCCCTCAGTTTGTTCTCAGTTTTTAAGAGTCTCTTATGCTTTGACTCTCTCCCACTCTAACCTCTTTTTTTTTTCCTTCCCCTCCACCATGGGTTCCTGTTAAGTTTTTCAGGATCCACATAAGAGTGAACACATATGGTATCTGTCTTTCTCTGTACAGCTTATTTCACTTAGCATAACACTCTCCAGTTCCATCCACGTTGCTACAAAGGGCCATATTTCATTCTTTCTCATTGCCATGTAGTACTCCATTGTGTATATAAACCACAATTTATTTATCCATTCATCAGTTGATGGACATTTAGGCTCTTTCCATAATTTGGCTATTGTTGAGAGTGCTGCTATAAACATTGGGGTACAAGTACCCCTATGCATCAGTACTCCTGTATCCCTTGAACTTACCTAATTTTATATAGCAAAGTCAAGATGTACTTAGGTCTTGTGATTCTAAATCTGGTTTTCATTCTATTATGCCAGAACTCAAAGTAGGCTACCCCAGCCCATACCCATATTCTAGGGAGGCTCTAAATTCCTTCATGTTCATATTTAAATGAAGATCAACCAGAGAAATGTCCTCAAGTCTACAGTCTTCCTTAGGTTCTGGAATTGTAAGAAATTCCAGGTTGTGAGGCCTCCTTGCTCCTTAGAGTCTAGAGTCTAGAGGCCTCAATAGATGGTCCAGAAATAAAACAGAGACCTTTTTTTCCTATCTTGAAAATGGAAGGCTAACCTCAAAAGGCCTCAAATAGAAATCTGAAAAACAGGTACTCAAGCTTCTGTTACTCTGGAGGTCACTGACACGCTCAGTAATAAAGGGCTTTCTGTGTAAATGACACATAAGATGGCCACATGGTGAGGCAATAAAACTGAGACTCTTGTGTTGAGCCAGGACCCTAAAAGGACTTTCTCTGAGAACAGGTAAACGAGAAAAAAAAATCTACCCACAGAGGAAGGAAACAATGAACATTCTCTACCTCAGGCTGAACTCTAAGGGAAAAAAATCTCCCCTGGTAATTTGTAACCACAGTCCTGCCCTCATGTGGGTTTGAAATACACATTTATATTACCTACAAGGGCAGGTAAACCTCAAACAGAAATTAACATCAAAAGTGGTTTCCAAATCTCACTGTCCCTGAGGTCCTGGCTTAATAAGGAACAAACAGGAAGCCTCTTTGTAAAAAGACATATCCTCAACTCAGGCCATAAAGGGTTCTCACAGATAACAAGAACTCACAACCCTAAATCACAATACCTGAAGGAACATGTGACCGTGAACAAAAGTGAGCAGAAACAACAAATCTGAATTCCATGTAGTAGAATTATCAGGACAGGCGAAAAGACAAGTAGGTTTTAAATTATTTTTAAAAGTAAAAGAAGGAATAAAAATATGAGAAAGGAATAAGATATTATCAAAAAAAAAGAACCAAGCGGTTTTGAAAAGGATACGACAGGGAAATTCCCAACTTCTATCTTTCTCAACAAGAAATGTATGACCTCACTGAGAAATCAGCCTTGGGTGGAACAAAGAAGCTATGGAAGCTTATTGTTCCATAAAGCATTTTGTAATTTGGGTATCTGATCAGGGAGTTCCCAAAATGCTCAGCTTTATATGGTACCAAATGTCTACTCCTACCATGACATGGAAAGATTTGTCCCTGTCCCTGAAGTAACAAGGTGAAAATCAGACAACAATTAAATGACTGGCAATGATATTTTTGAGAATAAGAAGGGAACATGTGATGAAAAGCTTTGAAAAATTCTTGCTCTGTAGATCTCCTTATCATATGCTAACTTTTCAGCTTAATATTTATATTTTATGGTATTTCCCAACAAAGCCAACATTTCAGAAAATACCAGATTAAACTGAAACCTCTGATTATCTAAGTGAGTCTTTATCAAACTATTAATAGTGTCTTCCTCTGACTACCTAAATTAGGAATATTTTCTTGAAATTTTATTTCTAATAACTTGTGGAAAGACAAAGGGAAGAAAGCAGTATGCAGAGTACCATCAATTTGTTCAATTCCAGTGTTGGAGCAACAACCACCTGGAAGGTCTGCAAATTTGGTGATCATCGCAAATTCACTTGTTCACAGAGACTGCCCCACTCTTTCTGGCCCAGACTCAGCAGAAGCCTGAAGCTATGGGAATGGCCTGAAAACATCTGTGGATGGCTGAAAAGCACAGGGATTGCTCATCAAATATGAAGTTCCTGTCTTAATCCATTCTTGGCTAAAGTAAAGGCTACTCCTTCAGGTTCCTCTCTGCATTTCCAGCATATATGAATCACTTGGCAAAACCTGACGCCAAAAGAAATGCAAAAGACTACCTATGCCAAGAAGTCCTTGCCTGACGGTGCCTCAGGGTGAACAAACACCTGGTTTAAACAAAGGCTTGGAGGAAGTAGCAACTCCCCGCCAGTGAGAAGGCCTCATGCCTCATGCCTGCTGACTGCGGATTTCCTCCCACCACAGGTCAGAAGCAGAGTGTCACTGCATTTGGGACCCACCGTGTGGAAGCACTTCCAGCCTGTGCATAAACATCAATTATGTTCCTTACTTAAGAAATGGTTACTTATCTGAATGCAAGGTACACAGAGGGCAGGAAAGCTCTCTCCTCTGAGAAAGTGAGAGTTGGTTATCTATCTGTAACACATAGGTCTCCTTTATTATAAACCTGGAGTTGGGTATCTACAGAGGGAGTAAATACTTGAGGCAAAAGCAACATTGCCAAATAAGTAGAGAAGTATCAGAAATTTATTCTGTGGTTAGTATGAAAAGTAAGTAGAGGGTGATAGGTGATTACAGTTTTCCCATTCAGAAGTCTAAAACTTCAAAGCAAAGATCTCAGTGCTGCCATTTCCCTAAAGAGCAAATTTTTGCTAGAGTTTCTTAGCAACTAGGGGAGCTTTTTACTTAATCACTATCCTGTGTTAGTTTTAGACTGCCTCACATATACCGTATCCACTCTTGCCTTAAAACATCCAACCAAAAAAGCCTGGCAGATAGCACTTTCCTTCCGGTGGTTAATCAAGTGTTACTGAGTGCCTACAATGTGCTTAGATCTGTGTGTTAAATCTGATGGGGAGCAAAGATATTTATGTCATAGATGCCCTCTTCGTGAAGTATATAGTTTGTTTAAGAAGACAATCATGTTTTGATAACTTGGCCCATTATGTGGGTTTACCTGCCCAACTTGTTTTGAAGAGCTCAGTGCCTCCTGCAGGAAGAGATATTTCTTGGCACCATGGCCTTGCCCAATGCCCTTGACTATCCCAACAGAAAAAGCAAAATACTTGGAATCTGACATAGTGGTTCTTAAGGTGTGGTCCCTGGACCAGCAGCATCAGCACCATGGGGGAACTTGTTAAACATGCAAATCCTTGGGTTCCACCCAGAGCTTCAGAATCAGATGCTCTGGGACTAAGTCTCAGCAATTTGTGTTTTAACAACGTCTTCAGACAATTCTCATGTATGCTCAAGATTGAGAAGCACTGGTCTAAGGAAACTGTCTTTTAAAGACTCTCCCACCTTCTAAACTATCTTGCATTGTTTCCATTTTCCATCTATTCAAAACTGGGTAAGTTTTGTTTTGTTATTTTAACAAGTTGTGACACTTTTGCTGTAATCACAACAGAACATTTATCAATTAGCTTGAACAATAAGAACATTTATTGGCTCACATAACTAGAAAAGTAGCATAAGGGCAGATTCCATGGGTGACCTAATCTATCAGCCCTGGCTTGGTTTCCCCAGAATTCTATTAATTCTGCCAACGTCTGAGGGTCAACATCTTCAGGATGCCAATGAGATGGCAGCAGCCCTTCAGTCTCACAGCTGTCCACAAAAGCCTGTAGCACAAGAGAGAGAGTTCACTTCTGCAAAAGAGTGAGGGAAAACTTTCCCAGAAATCATTAGCCCACCTTTCCTCTTTTATCATGGGTCCAGGTTGTAACACAAAATCATTCCTGAACCAGTTACTGGCAGAAGGATGGGACTGATCAATCAGGCCTATTCCTGCATCTGGTGGTAGAGTCAGCTCTGCACTTCCCCTCCTCCCCGCTGAGCAAGGTCTATCCCTTGCTCAGACCACCTGCCTAGTGTAGAGGGAAGCTGGGTGCCAAAAGGAAATCAGGCTTCAGCTAGGGGAGAGAAAGGAAACATGATTGACAGGTAGACTACTCCAAAGTCAACTCATTTCCAAGAACATGCTGTTAGGAAGGAAAATCATCTGTTCTTGACATGGCAGTTAAAGCTAAACATCTTAAAGCTGTTAAGTCAAGACCATAAACTCCACCCCTTACTGTTGGATGGCAGTTAGTCTGGAATGAAATTTATCAAATCACACAGGCAAACTTAGGAGTTAAGTGAAAAAGGAAAACTATTTCCTCTTTGTTTCTTTTCCCATCTTTCTCCCTCTTCTTCCATCCCTAACAATACTCTTTACTCGTCTACTGAATAGCAGAGGTCTTTTGGCCATTTCCCCAGTGATATGAATACACATTGTAGATAATGAATGACATATTTCACTCACAAATAATATATCTTGGAGTTATTTCCACAGCTCACCGGGCTTTAATTAGAGCAGCAACTCTAAGCCAGGAACAGTGTTAAACAAAGGGGATACGATGATAAATAAGAATGGGTCCTCATCTCTAGAATCCACAGTGAAATGGAGAGACAGACAAGTGAACAAATGAACACAATACAGGTGCAGGGGGCAATAACAGCTGTATGCTTACACTATAAATGTACTAAGACATCAAAGCAATGAACTCCATCTGAGATATGAAGGATGGAGGTGATACCCCGGGAAGGTTTTGGTAGATAAATAGGGAGAGGGGTGCCTGGGTGGCTCAGTTGTTTAAGCTACCAGCTCTTGGTTTCTGCTCAGGTCATGATCTCATGGTTCATGAGTTCAAGCCCCGCATCAGGCTTCATGCTGACGATGCACAGCCTGCTTGGGATTCTCTCTCTCTCCTTCTCTCTCTGCTCCTCCCCCTGCTTGATCTCTCTCTCTCTCTCAAAATAAATAAATAAACTTAAAAAAAAAAGACAAATAGGGGGGAAAAGTGCAAGTTTCTGGACAATCTTTAGAAGTCAACACAGACGGGGCGGCTGGTTGGGTCCATCAGAGAAGCATGCAACTCTTGATTTCCAGGTTGTGGGTTTGAGCCCCATGTTCTTAAAAATAAAATCTTAAAAAAGAAAAAAAGAAGTAACACAGATAGCAGCATAGACAACAGAACATTTCGTCTATATAACAAAGCAGCAGACCTGTTCTAGGACAGGATGTTCCACTTCAGTGCAGGTGTTCAAGGGCTATATATGTTTTTGAGATACATTGAAAGTAACTAGCTATGAATAATAAAGTACCAAACTATGCAAATAACTCACTACTTAATAAGTGAAAGCAGGTTCAAGGTTATCACTATAATTCTGTTACTATCATCTGCATTCTTATGTGCTTTCAGAGGTGGAGGAGAAAAGGGATAGAGTTATATTTAGCCTACAGGGGGATGGAACATATCCCTAAGTTTCCCATGATTGCCCATAGTAGGCATGAAAAGGATCTGTTCTGAGCTCCTGGTCGGAAAAGGTAAGGAAAACAGCTATTAGGTTAATGCTGTTAGTATTCAATTTCTGAGGTCAACTCCTAACCTGTGGTAACTAAGGCCCCTGGAAAGAACACCAAGGTGACCTTGACTTGCACCAGGATCTACTCTAATTAGAAGACATTTAATTATTACATGCAAATTTGTTTTGCCCCACAATTTTCAAGAGACCCAGGTCTTTTTTCTCCTCTTCCTTTAGTTTCTAAGAATGGCAATTACAGAACCTTTAACACAAAAATAAAGCTGTGTCCACAGGTCAGTAATTGCTTCTGCAACTAAATGACAGAACTCAAATTAAAAAAAATATTTTTCAGTTGACTAGGAAAAGAACTGAAGGTTACCCCACCAAAAAAAGACACATGCAACAAACAAACATGATGCAGCCACATCCAGGGAAATCTGTGTATGTGTCTTTGTATGTGTGTTTGCATTCAGATGCAGGAAAGAGAAAAGGAAAGAAAACTACCATGTGATGGGAATATACATTTCTCTAAGAGTAGGTGACCTTGATTGCTGTTTGCTCTGTTTGCCAACATGCATGTGACCCATATTTGCTGTGCTTTAAGACTTTTTATTTTATTTGAGACTCTGATGTTCTGTCTCATCCTGTAGAAGTATAAGGCCAAAGGTCATACACTACCCCCTTCCCACTGTCCCAGTTTTTGAACTTACCTCCCTAATGTTATAACACATACTTGACAGACTCCTTTGCAATCCTAAATCTTTGGAATTTTAAAACATTTTCCTCAAGCAAACAGAGAGCATATCCCTTGTGGGTGACACTCAACATATCACGAATGCTCAGTAAGCTATATTGAAAGTAGAAAATGACCCTGGAAGCAGAGCATCAGGAAAACTCCTCTTGAAACACCACTATCAAATGGCTTTCAATTTCATTTACAGCTCAAAGATCATCTTAATGAATGTGATACTACTAGTTATCAATTTCATACTTGAAAAAGCAAAATTTATGCACCTGTGTTAAATATAATCATTTAACATAATGCTGTAGATGAGAGGGCCTCATGGTCATTATTGATTTTAAACATGCAGTAATTGAAGCCTAGAGAACCTGGTTGAAGGTGGATATTTTCTACACAATTTCTTTTCTTTTTAAAAAACTGTTCTTCCCTTCCAACGTAATTTCCACACCCCATCCTATTATTTACTCATATACTCAATTTTTCAAGTTAGAGTTGAAACAGAATTTAAAACACATGACAAATCTCAGGTGTTTTGAACATATCTATTTCTTTAGAGGAAGAGCACTTTCTTCCTTTTTCATCATTATTAGTCATACCCAGAAATAAAATGGCCAAGAAGAGGACTAGAAACTATATTTGTCCTTAAATCTCTCCCTGCTACAATTCTTCTTTTCAGTTTTTTTAAATTTAAATTTCACAACAACTTTAATTGTTCATGTTGATTTACAAAAGAGTTGCAGAATAGCATAAGGAATTCCAGTGAACTCTTCATGTACCTTCCCCAAATGCTAATCTCTTACACACCACAATACAACTATCAAAGCTAGGAAATAAATATTGATACAATACTATTAACTAATCTATAAACCTGGTTCAAATTATGCCATTTGTCTCACTAATGTCCTTTTTCCAGTCTAGGGTCCAGTTCAGGATCACACAGTGCATTTATGTGCCATGTCCCTTTGGTCTCCTCCAACCTGGGACAGACAGTTCTTAAGTGTTTCTTTGTCTTTTAGCCCTGACAATTTTGAAGATTATTGACTTGCTATTTTGTAGAATGTCTCTCAATTTGTGTTTGTTTGATGTTTGTTCATTAATAAAGTCAGTTTATGCATTTTCGACAGGAATACCACAGAAGTGATATTGTACCTTTCTCAGTGTATCCTAGCAGGAAACACATGATGTTGATACGTCTAATTACAGATGAGGTTAACTTTGATCATTTGGTTAAGGGGTATCTAACAGCTTTCTCCACTGTAAAGTTAGTATTTTCCCTTTGAAATTAATAAATATTTCATGGACAGATACTTTGAGACTAGCAAATGCTCCTGTCTACTAGTTTAAGCATCCGTTGATGATTCTTGATTATAGCAATTATTGTTCTAGTATTTAACAAATGATAGTTTTTCTATTTCCATTTTTCTTCTGTATTTATTAATTAGAATTCTACTACAAGAAGAGATGTCTCTTTTCCCCATTTATTTATTAAATTTAATACTGTGGGATCATGGATCCTTATTTTATCCATGAATTATAATCCATTACTATCATTAATTACTTTGTTGCTCAAATTGTTTTCTATTTGGCTAGTAGGAGCTCCTTCACATTGGCTCTTATGTCCTCTTGGCATGTCCCAATCATTTCTTGAGCATGTCCTTACTTTCTGACATAATAAGACACTCTACGCTCATCTTGTTCTTTCTCTGCCTCAGCCTTGCAATTAGCCATTTTTCTGAGGAGCTGAAGTTCCTTTTATCTGAGAAAGATATTTAGAAACCAAGGTCCAGGCTGGTAGTGCTCATGGCCACTGGGTTTTTGTTCTTTCTAGGCCCTCTCGGTGGACGGAAGTAGGAAATATCCATATACTAACCCATATATGCACAATTATAGCTATTTCTATATATGTTTGTGTATATATTAAAACCATGTGTTCATACTGATACCTCCAATTCTAATCCATCTAAGGGGTCATCCCCTCTCTATTTACATTTACTTTCCCTGAAAGTAACAGACTTGGTTTTCATTGTCTACAATGTGTTTATTTGCTCTAGAATACACATGAAATCATTTCAAAATTTCTAACCCACACCCCTGTGGAAAAAGATAAGCTGTTAACCACAGGACATTATTTGTGTGTAGTTCTTTTGGTTTTTGGTCTTACATTATATAGTCAAAAATTGTTTTCCAAAGTTACTTTCCTTTTCCATCCCACTTACTGTGGTTACCTTATTCATGTGTAATAATTAGGTTCATTTGATATCACCATATTCTATTTGGTCTTTCACCACATCCAGGATGATTTTCTGAGTAAGTAAAGCATTAACATGGTTCTCAAAGTCAGAACTACACAAAAAATATATACATTCAGAGATATCACGTCCTCTTCATCTCTTTTATTCAATTTCTATTCTGCACCCCCACCCCCAACACACACATATTTTTCCCTCCTGCCTTCTCCATATAACCAATCTCATTTGTTTCTGGTTCATCCTTCCTGTATTTCTTTTTTCACAAATGAACCTTTTCTTATTTGTCTGTCTTTCTTACATGAAAGGTACAATACTATAGATAATCATTTACATTTAGCTTTTTTCACTTAACAATATACCAAAGAAACCATTCCATATCAGTTCACAGAGACTGTAATCTATTTTGAAGTCTTTTGTTTGTGGTATTTTCTCCAGAAGGATGGAGGAAAATGATGCAACAGCTTGTTCAAATTCTGGAAGATTTCAACTAATATTTCCTAGAGAACAATGTTTCTAAAAACACCTGTTTCACAGACATGCATGCCTAAACTTGGCAGGACTCCTCCTTTTATTGCACAAAACAGCTCCTCACTCATTTACAGGAAAGCATTTGTTTGGAAAAATTCTGCACATAGATATTAAATTACTATTTCTGGTATCTCTCTTTGGTGCTATATTTTAACTATCTGGGACCTTAACTAGATATTAATGAATACTTATTGGGCACCTTCTGAATGCCAGTAATTATGGACCTAAGACACTCTGGAGCTAGGAAGATAAGGAGTACAGTAGAACAGAACTGAGAAAAAGGCTATAAAGCCAAGCTCATGATGGGAAGGTAGTATAAAAAGTACCCTGGAAATTCAGAACAGAGTCCTATCCAATAAAATGGCTAGAAACACCAGAAAATTTTTGTTTATTGTTGAACCAATGGTTCTTATTTTTTTTCTTTTATTAATGAAGTATAGAGTTGAGAAATAAGGTAAAAGGAGAAAGCAGTTACTTGTGGAGGAATGAAACGAAAGAGATGATTTTAAAGTCCCAACTCTCTCCAACAACCCTGACTCTGATCTTGTCAATACATAATTTAATCATCACTGGAGAACAATGAAAAATAGCCACAACAACCAACAAACTAGAAAGAAAACAAAAACACAAGAAACATTGCTAGAAAGGGGTGTCTGGTGGTTCAGTCAGTTAAGGGTTTGGCTTTGGCTCAGGTCACAATCTCGTGGTCTGTAAGTTTGAGTCCTGTGTTGGGCTGACTGCTGTCAGCGCAGGGCCTGCCTCGGATCCTCTGTCCCCCATTTTTTTGCCCCCATGTGACTCTCATGTCCTCTATCTCTCCCTTAAAAATAAACATTTAAAGAAAAGACATTGCTAGAAAGCAAAAGAAAGGATATAAATGACAATTAACTTCTACATAATCAGCATTTTCTGTGGTCTGATGATCATTAACAGATAAAACAATGTTAACAGAGACAGTTATTTGAAAGCCCTCAGTCCATAAGACAGTTTTAACTTTTATAAATTATCTTTCTTGGCTCTCAACCACTGTTTCTGAACCTGTTTTTTCATACCAATACCCCACAGGTGCTGCTTTAGCACCATATTTTTGTTATCACTCCTCATAAAATTTTACCACCACAGATAGACTCTACATGTACTATATGTATATTTGTGCTTTATATACTAAAAGATTTTAGGGTTTTTTTTACCTTTAATAACCAATTTCCACCAACTTGGTGAAATGTAGACTCGAGATATTCTCCATGATGCCATTTTTCTATTTAAAAGCTTTCCATCTCCAAAATGAAAATGAAAAGACATGAGGACAAAAGCAGTGTCAAACTGCTGAACAACAAATAAGAGGAAAAGAAAAAGGAATGCAAATAGCTAACCACTGAGAATTAGAAATAGGGGCACCTGGGTGGCTCAGTCGGTTAAGTGTCTGCCTTTGGCTCAAGTCATGATCTCATGGTTTGTGAGTTCAAGCCCCATGTTAAGCTCTGTGCTGACAGCTCAGAGCCTGGACCCTGCTTTGGATTCTGTGTCTTCCCCTCGCTGTCCCTCCCCCACTTGTGCTCTGTCTCTCTCTCTCTCTCAAAAATAAATAAACTTAAAAAAAATTGTTTTAAGAGAACAGAATTGGAACAGAGGGAAGCAATGTACATTGAGAGTCAAGCAATTTCATTAAGCTTATATATTTATTTCTCAAAACTAGTCTATGAGGGGTGCCTGGGTGGCTCAGTCAGTTGGGTATCTGACTCTTGATTTCAGCTCAGATCATGATCCCAGGGTTGTGGGACTGAGTCCTGCATCAGGCTCTGTGTGGAGTGTGGAGCCTGCTTAAGATTCTCTCTCTGCCCTTCTCCCCGACTCATGATCTCTCTCTAAAATTAAAAAAATAAAACCAGATTTAAAAAAAAACCCACCCTATGAAATTATATTTCATTTCATTTTCAGAGACAATGAAAAATATGGCTTACAAAGGTAATCTAACTCCCTAACTTCTCCCAGAGTCACACAAAAGCTACATTATGGAACATGGATTTCGATCCAGTTGTAACTGTAAAACTAATGTCCTTGTTCCAGAACATCATGTGTCCAGGACCTTGCTATAGTTGCCTACTGCCCTTCTTGACTTTGATGCCATTTCTTCCTACACTTTCCTCATTCTTTCTTCCTTAATACATTTGTACACAAAACCCGCATGTCTTCATATTGCCCTAACCACCTCCTTTTTTTCTTTTTCTTGGTTAGTGTCCCACTGGACTGGGTTGCTCCTCCACTTTCAGATTCTATGAAATACCTGAAGGATCAGGTCTTTCATGCAGCTCTTCAGAGGAGTCTCTAAGGACATTGCCTGCTGAGTGATCTGTTCCTCATTGTCAAGGGCTAGCCAGTACAATAATGCTTTACATCACATAACTTGGTATTCTTCCTTGCTTCATTTCTCTTTTATTCTCAGTCCTCACTACCTGGGTTTGCACCTTCAAGCAAAGCACCTGAATTCTTGCCTTGGGCTCTGCTTTCTAGAGAAACTAAGCAAAAACTCTTAGCCTTATAACATTTATTTTTATTCAGTGTTATATTGAATTTTTTTCTTTTTTTTTAATTTTTTTTAATGTTTATTTATTTTTGAGACAGAGAGAGACAGAGCATGAATGGGGGAGGGTCAGAGAGAGAGGGAGACACAGAATCCAAAGCAGGCTCCAGGCTCCGAGCTGTCAGCACAGAGCCCGATGCGGGGCTCAAACTCACGGACCGTGAGATCATGACCTGAGCCGAAGTCGGACGCTTAACCGACTGAGCCACCCAGGCTCCCCTGAATTTTTTTTCAATAGGCTTTATTTTACAGGAGTTGAGGTTCACAGAAAAATTGAACTAAAGGTACACAAATTTCCCAAGTACTCTCTGCCTCGCACATATGCATAATCTCTCCCACTATCAAAATCTTACACCAGAGTGGTACATTTATGATAATCAGTGAATCTACATTGTCACATAATTATCATCCAGAGTCCATAGTTCACATTAGGTCTCACTTTTAGTGTGGCACATTCTATCGGCTTTGACAAATGTATAATGACATTGATTACACAGTATAGTCTCACTATACTAAAAATCCTCTATGTTCCACCTATGCATCCTTCCCTCCCTGCTAACTCGTGGCAACCACAGATCCTTGTGGTTTCTATAGTTTTGCCTTTTCCAGAATGTCATATAATTGGCATCATATAGTATGGAGCCATCTCAAATTGACTTCTTTTACTCAGTAATATGTTTTAAGGTTCCTTATATATTTTCATGGCTTGATAGCTCCCTTTTTTTTTTTTTTAGCACAGAATAATATTTCCCTGCTTGGATGTATCACAGTTTATCCATTTACCTACTAAAAAAATCTTGGTTGCTTCCAAGTTTTGGCATTTATGAATAAAGCTGCTATATACAACCATGTGCAGGTTTTTGTGTAGACATAAGTTTTCAATTTGTTTGAGTAAATACTAAGGAGTGCAATTGCTGGATCATATGGTAAGAGTATGTTTAGTGTTGCAACAAACTGCCAAACTGTCTGCCAAAGTAGCTGTGTGTTTTGCATTCACACTGGTAATAAATGAGAGTTCCTGTTGCTCTACCACCTCATCAGCATTTAGTGTTGTCAGTATGCTGGAGTCTGGTCACCTTAGGTAAGTAGTAGTATCTCATTGTTGTTTTGGTTTATAATTCCCTAGTTACATATGATGTTTGGCATCTTTTCATATGCTTATTTGCCATCTGTATATCTTCTCTCATGGTGTGTCTGTTCCTTTTTTGGTCCCTTTTTTTTTTAATTTTTTACGTTTATTTATTTTTGAGAAGAGAGAGACAGAACATGAGTGGGGGAGGAGAGAGAAAGGAGGAGACACAGAGTCTGAAACAGGCTCCAGGCTCTGAGCTGTCAGCACAGAGCCTGACACGGGGCTTGAACTCACGGACCGCGAGATTAAGACCTGAGACAAAGTCAGAGGCTTAACCGACTAAGCCACCCAGGCACCCCTTTTGGTCCCTTTTTTAATCAGGTTGTTCATTTGCTTATTGTTGAGTTTTAAGAGTCCTTTGTATGCTTTGGGTTATAGCCCGTTATCAGATATGTCTTTTGCAAAAATTTCTCCCAGTCTTATTGTCTTAAAAGTGTCTTTTGCAGAGCAAAAGGGTTTGTTGTTGTTGTGTTGTTGTTGTTGTTATTTTAGAGAGTGAGAGAGCACACACAAGCAGGGAAGATGGGTAGAGGGAGACACAATCTTAAGCAGCCTCCATTCCATGCTTCAGCGCAGAGCTTGATCTCACAAATCATGGAATCATGACCAGAGCCAAAATCAAGAGTTGAACGCTAAACTGACTGAGCCACCCAGGTGCCCCACAGAGCAGAAGTTGTTAATTTTAATAAAGTCCAACTTATCAATGTTTTATTTCATGAAATGTGCCTTTGGTGTTGTATCTAATAAATCATCACACACCCAAGGTCATCTAGGTTGTCTCCTATGTTATCTTCTAGGAGTTTAATAGTTTTGCATTTTACGTTTAGGTCTATGATCCATTTTGAGTTAAGGTTTGAGAAGAGCGTAAGGTCTTAACACTCTTCGTGGATGTCCAGTTGTTCCAGCACCATCTGTTGAAAAGAATGTTTTTGCTCCATTGTATTGCCTTTGCTCCTTTGTCAAAGATCGGTTGAATATTCTTCTGTAGGTCTATTTCTAGACTCTCTATTCTATTCCATTGATCTATTTGTCTATTCTTCCACCAATACCTCTTTTGTTCTCCTTCAATATTGTTTTGGCTATGGGTCTTTTGCTTCTCTGTATAAACTTTAGATTCAGTTTGTCAATATCTACAAAATAACTTACTAAGATTTTGATTGCAACTGCATTTAATCTACAGATGAAGTTGGGAAGAACTGACATGTTGACAGTCTTGGGTCTTCCTATTCATGAACATGGAATACCTCTCCATTTATGTAGTTCTTCCTTGGTTTCTTTCATCAGAATTTTGTACTTTTTGTCATTTAGATCTTGTACATATTTTGCTAGATTGATATTTAAGTATTTCATTTTGTGTGTGCCTAATGTAAATAGTATTATATTTTGAATTTCAGATTATTCATTGCTGGTATATAGAAAATTTATTGACTTTTGTATATTAACTTTGTATTTCGCAACCTTCCTGTAATCACTTACTAGCTCTAAGAATCTATTTTGGATTTTCTCTATAGACAGAAGATAATCATATCATCCATGAACAAAGATAGTTTTATTTCCTCCTTCCCATTCAGCATACTTCTCATATCTTTTTCTTGTATGATCACATTACTGGGACTACCAGTACAATGTTGAAAAGAGTGGTAAGAGGGGACTATCTTTGCCTTGTTCCTGATCTCAGTGAGAAAGTTTCTAGTTCATCACTATTAAGTATGAATTGGGTGTAGGAATTTTTTTTTTGTAGGTGTTCTTTATCAAACTGAGGATGTTCCCTCTATTCCTAGTTTGTTGAGACTTTTTACCATTAATCAGTGTTGTATTTTGTCAGATACTTTTTCTACATCTACTGATATGATCATGAAATTTTTCTTATTTTGCATGTAGATATGATGGATTGCATTAGTTTGGTTGTGCTGTATTATTCTTCTTACCTACTTTTGGATTTGACTTGCTAATATTTTGTTGTTGCATTCCATTTTGATATGGGAATGTACTTTTCTACTCTAAAAGTGTGATAACTACCTTAAAAAACAGGGGAAAAAGTGGAAATGAAACACCACTCCAAATCCTACCATCCAAACAATCAATGTTGCATCATTTTCCTGTATATCCTTCTGGAATTTTTTATTGGTTTTACATAATGTCTAATAATTGCTATAATGATAATGATAAAATGTTTCTATCTAGTTCAGAAATTAATAGGCACCATATAAGTTACAAATGAGAACAATATTTAGATGGTTAAAAGTATTTTTAGCACAAACTATGCTTTTTAGGTAACTAATTTGTTGTTAAACTGAAAATGGGAAAACATATGTCAGTCTATTCTTCATTTAGATTTGTTTCTGAATAATAAATAAACCTTAATGTTCTTATTTCACCTTTATCTCTATTAAAAAACTGTTAAATGAGAAAGAAAACCAGTTGAGCAACATCCACAAGATAGTAATTTTTATGTGTCTTGTCAATCTCTCAAAATGCTAACTTTGATTCACCGTTAAGGTCACCCCATGCTCCAGAATGTAATGCTGAACACTGCCACAAGGACAAATTTTATTTACAGACCACTTTCTGGATTAATAAATACTTGCAGGTAACAAACCAAGAAGTGTACTGAAAAACCATCTGCTATTCTTGCTTCTTAGCTAATACACTCAGTAAAAAGCATATTTCTAAATGAAATGTTTGTTTATGTACATTCTCATATTTCATTTTCAGTAATACACTAATGTCACATCTGAGAATGAGGAGTCTTTTTAGGAAATGAGTTTTACTTTCCATAATTCCTTAGATCCATTCCACACAACAGAATACACAGCAATCATTTTATAGGGTGGTGAATATCTAAATTCTTTGAAGTAGAATAATGTCTATGACATATTGGTGAGTTAAATATGCAAACAACAAGAGATTTACACTTTAGGCAATGAGGGATTAGCAGAATCCAGAATTACCTTCCCACCATAAACAATAAGAAAACTGGATACAATACATGACAAATATTTTCATCAGGTCTGGGACTAAGGGGGGGCAAGACAGGTGATTAGGGTGCAAAATTTAAGAAGGCACTCCTTTTTAAAAATTTTTTTTTAACATTTATTTATTTTCAAGAGACAGAGAGAGACAGAGCATGAATGGGGGAGGGGTAGAGAGAGAGGGAGATACAGGATCCGAAGCAGGCTCCAGACTCTGAGCTGTCAGCACAGAGCCTGACACAATACTCAAACCCAGGAACAGTGAGATCATGACCTGAGCTAAAGTCGGACGCTTAAATGACTGAGCCACCCAAGCACCCCAAGAAGTCACTCCTTTTTAAAAGCCAATCTTGCACTTGCATGAGCCTGAGAGTGAGTGCCTTCTTAAATTTTATACCTTTGGTACCTCTCCTAAACCTGGTCTTAGCCCTGTTTTTAGCCATTGAACCAAAGAGAGCAACATGACCATGATTCCTGGAAAAAGGAAAATAAATGAGGTCAGCACTATAGTAGGCACAGATTTCTGCCCAGAGGCAAATTCCAGACCATATTGCAGAGAAAGGAGGCCTAAAAATAGCTGATGGTCTCACAGAGTTGAGGAGACAGAAATTAGAGTTTAGAGAGGGCATGGCACCTTAAATTGATAGGGAAGAATACAGAAAAGAGGAAGCTAGAAAGAGAAATAGCTCCAGAAATATGAGTAGAAATCTTGAGTTTTTGGCTGAATACAATCTGTGGATGCACAGGATGAAACCCTGTAAGGCCAGTCAGCTTCCTAAGAAATAGCAATTAAAGAGAGATGCAAGTTGAACAATTCTCAAAGCTCACAGAGGATTGGGACTCATTCTAACTCCCACTAGGCAGAGAAGAGAAACTTCCTTCAATATACAGGGCATTCATAGAGCCTCCAGAGGAGTCACACCCTAGTAGTAGGGCTGAACTACCCATAAAGTAAAGACTGCTCCAGACAAGTACTATAGTTTATAAGTAAAACTCTAAAACACTGAAATGGTTTGCAAACCATCTAACTTCTTCTTGAGAAAAGTTCAAAAACCTTTAAAGAAATATGACAAAATCCAGTGCACACAATGGAAAATTCACAGGGGCTGGCATCCAATCCAAAATAGTAACAGAAAATTTTCTGTCTCTTATAGAAATTATATACTCACAAATCCCAGACAGTCAATACCTCTAAGTAGGATAAATACAAAAAAAAAAAAAAAATCACACAAAGACAAACATAATCAAATTGCTAAAAAAAAAAAATGTCAAAAAATTATCTTAAAAGTAGTCAGAGGAAAGATATTTTATGTTGCAAAGAACGAATAAAAAATGATCATAGGTTTCTTGTAAGAAACCATGCAAGGCGGAAGACAACTAAATGACCTTTTAGGGTGTAAAAGAAAAACTGTCAACCTAGAATTCTATAACCAGTAAAAATATCTTTCAAAAGAAATTATTTTTTAGGCAAACAAAAGTTGAGAAAATTTATCAGTAGCAACATTGTATTATAAGAAATGTTAAAAGATGTTTAGACAAAATGTAAATAACTCAATCAAAATGTGTATCTACACAAAGAAATTAAGAGTATTAAAAAGGGCAAATATGTGGATACACATATATACATAAGATATTTTCTCATCTAAAAATGTTTTTAACGGGTGCATGTTTGGTTCAGTAAGTGAAGCATATGACTGTTGATCTCAGGGTTGTAAATTCCAGTGCTACATTGTAGAGATTACTTAAAATCTTTAAAAGAATGTTTTTCAGAAATAATTGATTGTTTAAAGCAAAATAATAATAACATATATGAGATTAACAACATATATAGAAGTAAAATGTATGACAATAATAGCACAAAGGCCAGGAGGGGAAAAATTAAAAGTTTTAGATTCTTGAAGTATACATGAAGTGGTATTATTTGAATATAAACTATGATAAGTGAAAGCATACGATAAATTTTAGAGCAATAAATCAGTATACCAAATATAAAGGAGATAGAGGAGACAGAATAATAAATATTCACTACTAAATAATACTACTAAAGTAATAAATACTCTACCTAAAAGAAGGCAGGAAAACAGGAAAAAGGGAACAAAGAACAGACAGAACAAATAAGAAACAAATAGGAAGGTAGTAAGCTTAAATCCAACTACTCAGTAATTATACTGGCTAAATATTCCAATTAAAAGGCAGGGATTAAAAACCAAGACCCAACTGTATTCTGTCTATAAGAAACTTACTTTAAATATAGAGACAAAAATAGGTTAAAAATAAAAGAATGGAAAACGATATACCATGAGAAATATAAAGCATCTATTTCAATATCAAACAAAGTAGACTTCAGAGCAAGGAGTAACACAAAGGAGTAAAAGGCACATATGATAGGGGCACCTAGGTGGCTCAGTCAGTTAAGCCTCCGACTCCTGATTTCTACTCAGGTCCTGATCTCATGGTGGTTCGATGGGTCACGAGATTGAGCCCTGAATTGTGAAGCCTGGTTGGGATTTTCTCTCTCCCTTTCTCTATGTCCTTCCCCTGCTGGCATGCACATGCACAGGTGTGCTCTCTCTCTCTCTCTCAAAATAAATAAATAAATTTTTTAAAAGGGGGGATATATGATAATAATAAAGGGGTTGATTCATCAAAAATATGTAACAATCTTATAGATTTTCAAATTCCTAACAGTTTCAAAATACAAGAAGTAAAAACTGATGGAACCAAATAGAGAAATATCTTCTTTCATAGAGTTTTTTCAAATCTTTTGCTCCATTGTAGTGGGTTACTTGTTTTCTTATTATTGAATTGTTAAGAGTTCTTTATGTCTTCTTAACTCCTTAAACTGTACATTTAAAGTGGGTGTATATCAGGGCACCTGGGTGGCTCAGTTGATTAAGTCTCTGACTTTGACTCAGGTCATGATCTCACAGTTCATGGGTTAGGGTCCCACATTGGGCTCTGTGCTGACAGCTCAGAGCCTGGAGCCTGCTTCAGATTCTGTGTCTCCCTCTCATTTTTCCCCTTCTCCACTCACACTCTGTCTCTCTATCTCTCTCAAAAATAAATAAAACATTTTAAAAAATGTTTAAGTCATTTAAAGTGGGTTTATTTTATTCATATAAATTATACTTCAATAATTTTTGGATTAAAAATTCAATTTTTTTTAGAAAGAAAAACTTAAGTTGAAGAGAGGATTATGTTGCCACCTGCCTCTTCAATTCTTGGATTCAATAAAAGTGATTTAAAACTTAAAGCAGGCTACAAAGATGTATAGTATGATCACATTTGTATAATAATAAATGTGTGTATGCACATGTAAATATGCACAGACAGATGTTAGGAAGGAAGATCCCCAAATATTTAAATGAGTTTTTCCCAGACCTAAAACAGGGGTGAATTTTCCTTTGTGAATTAGACTTTTGTTGGTGTCAACCAATGACAACATCCTTATTAAGGTCTTTGTATAGAACTGCTGCCCTACAAATATACTTGCCCTAAAAATCTACTTACTTGCATATAGCTGACAGGCAAAGGGTCAACACTAGATAAGACTGCAGAGTTAATATGATAAATTTCAGACACTGCCAACATTTCCTTTCTCTGCAGTTCATTGTCAACTGCCTTCATCAAGATGCCTTGTGCTCTCCTGCTCACTCCCTCTGCTTAGCCAGATGAGTTAAGATATGAAAGATACCAGCCATGTAACTTTATTCTTTTGGTCACCACAAGCTGAAGCCCAGACTGAAGATCTGCTGCTGCAGATGATAATATCTCTTCTCACAGATTCCTCTTCCAGGACTCAGATCCCACCCTGCCCCATCAGAGGCTGCCTGAGGGAACTGCCTCCATCAAAATCTTTACCTCAGCCTTGTTCCCACTGAAAAACAGGTCAGCCTCCCCTGACTTCAATACCAACCAAGCCATTTTTTCTGGAGTCTCCCAGACGTTGTCAGTTTTCTCGCACATTTGATGATGCACACGTGTCCAGGGTTCAGGAGAAAGCACATAGAATACAGAAGAACTGTGTCCTATCCCTGCTTTGCCTCTTCAGCTGGTGAGCTCTAGCAAAGTCACTTCACATCACTGTACTTCAGTTTCTGATACGAGGAAATGACAAGCTAAACTGAGATCTTTTCCAGCTCTCACACTAGAATTCTAGAGATATTTTCTGTTCTGTAATGACACTCTGGAATACAGCCAAATTCCTCCTGTGGCATATCTGAAAGTCTAGCATATATATTTCTGTCTTTAAAAATGCAGTTGAAATGTATCATCTTCATCTTCAGGGATACTGCTGAATAATGGGGCCAATTCTAAAATCAGAAATTAACATAATCTAGCAGAAGGTGAAGCCTTCAAATAAATACTCTGTCTCTCAATCTCTCACACCCCCATCCCCTTGCCCTCTTTCCACCCACTACCCCATGCTTTTCCTTCTTTCTACCTCTTCTAACCTGTCTCCCTCTCTCTTTTCTCACTCACTGACTGCATGAATAGAGTCACACAGCCAACAATCAGAAAGCTAGTAAACTTGCTGAGTTGTATTTGCCTATAAGATTCATGACAAAATCATTTATGCATGAATACTAATTTATGCTGATTTAGCTCATTCAGAATTGAGTTAAGAGAATTCCCTATCCCCATCAACTCTTTGTGAACACTTGTGGGTTGTAGCCCAGGAGTGTCATATGGAGTCGGTGACTTCTTTGTAGAGGAGGAGGCTTTAGGTCAGAATCCATTGAGAAGTAGCTTTCTTCCCAGTCAGAGTCCAGGTGGATCATACAACTGCTTTCTCAACTGCACAAAGGTCAGAAAGAAGCTGTTTCCAAAGAACATGCTTTGTAGGAAAACAAACCTCTTAAAAAGCTAGACTTTTACATATTTGTGCAGAAACCTGTAGGAACAGAAATACCTACAGCCTATATAGTCTATATATATGAGCTCCCAACCACTACTGGTAAAGACATTGCAAGTTTTTCCCAGTTGGTAATAAAAGCCTGGGAGGAAGGAAATAAACTCTCTAATGTAGAGAAAGAAAAGGTATAGACCCAAGAGCAAGACATCAGAGAAGATCTGAATAAGGCAAGAGCAGAGATACTTGAGTCAAGGAGTTGTGCCAACTTCCTAATCAGGAGGTGCTGGAAATCAATGTGAGAGTAACACTTCATGTCATTTGCCATTTGATTTAAATTAACAGTTAGCAATCTCAAGTCCTTTGCACTTAATCTCTTAGCTGCTTTCACAAAGTTCTCAGTAAAGAGTCTGGTGCAATTGAGGAAATGTGTCTGGGTGGAGTTGGTCCCAGAGAACAATTGTAAATCCTCTATCTACAGCACAAAGAAGCAAACCCTTATACACTGGTACCTAAACAAGATTTATTCTCTGCTGGGTGTGGCACATGTTGTACTGTAGCAAATACAATAATTAAAAAACCAGAGGCCACTACTAGCAGGTAAAAAAAAATACAGTAGTAATATCAGTGAAATAGAAGTTCCATTCAAACCAACGCCGTTAAAAGATAAAGGGGAAGAAGAATTCCTTTCCTTCTATGGCCATGTGACAGGAACTCCTGGACTTCAAAGCTTGAATCAGAGTAAACATTTAAATAAATGCCTTCAATCTGCATAATGGCTGCTTTTGCCTCTCAGCTTATCAGGCCCACCCATTTTCCAGGGTATCATGAGGATAGAGGGGATTTCTTATCAAAGGTGAAGTAATAGCAAGACCAATGACAGGTGAAGTACCAAGAAAGTCGTCTAAAACTATTTCTCATTTCAAATTTACTCCTTGCAGATCTGCCTAATAACAAATAAATCAAAGTATGAAATATTCATAAAACCCCTATCAATCCCATAAGCATCCATTACCAAAAGCATCCATTTTTGCAACTGTGACTTTCATTATTGGCATAAACCATACCCCTTGACCCACCCTAACCCACCCATTCTAATCCATCCCCACCCCCTGCACATACAAGCAAAAGTTTTTAGAGCTTAGGCACACATGGCACTTTGCCAGTGACAATCAATCATGCACCCTAAAAACAAAACAGATAAGAATAAAATGGACTTTGTTCTCCCCTTTTCAGGGAGAGCATTAAAGGGTGGGGCTGTGCAACCACCAAACAGGTTAAACCTGTTCCTATTAAACCAGTTCATCGGAGACATGGTAACAGCATAAGGAACCCCAGCCTGGGGCCAGGAAACTGAGGTTCTGGTCCTAGTTCCGCCACATATTTTGACCTCAAACAATCATTTCACCCTCTAAAACTCAAGAAGTGGAGTTGAGATTCTCTCCTTTACCAAAATTCTATGATTCTATGACTTTGTAGGTAGCCATTAAAGCTACCCCTGGCTCCTTTTCTCCTCCTATCACTAAGGAACAGCAACAAAACATGAGGTGACAACCTTAAATTTCCCAGAGTTGGCCTCCCACTCCCCCATGAGGATCTGTCTAGTGGTATTAAAAAAATATCCTAAATAGGGGCGCCTGGGTGGCTCAGTCAGTTGAGCTTCCGACTTCATGATCTCTCGGTCCGTGAGTTGGAGTCCCGCGTCGGGCTCTGTGCTGACAGCTCAGAGCCTGGAGCCTGTTTCAGATTCTGTGTCTCCCTCTCTCTGACCCTCCCCCATTCATGCTCTGTCTCTCTCTGTCTCAAAAATAAATAAATGTTTAAAAATAAAATAAAATAAAATAAAATAAAATAAAATAAAATAAAATAA